>NC_141346.1:76471956-76611956 GCF_057382095.1 Aulonocara sp. 'chitande type north' Nkhata Bay | reverse complement strand
AGAAACATTTCATGGCCATTGCTACGGGCCATTCGATCCTTTTACAACCATTGCAAGAGCTTGGTTGGCATAGCCGGCAATACGTTGGATAGTAATAAGTCCGGTGGGTGATGGGCTCCACCAGGGCTGCCCTTTGTCACCGATTCTGTTCATAAATTTTATGTTTAAAGGCTGTTTCAAAAGTTCATTCAAGTTACAATATTGTGGTCAAAAGTTCTCCTTTTTTCTTTTATACTATACAACTACGCTGGCTCGTGGTTTTAGGACATGGATCTGTCATGGAAGAAATCTATGACCACTTTTAATCAACATTTTAAAAATAAACATGATCACAGATTTACTCACAGAGCTTTGTTGGAGGCTTTGACCACTGGCAGCAGCCTCAGAAGAGCCTCCTCAGAAGCAGAGTATTTCTTCAGGTCAAACACATCCAGATCTTCTTCTGATGACAGTAAGATGAAGACCAGAGCTGACCACTGAGCAGGAGACAGTTTATCTGTGGAGAGACTTCCTGATCTCAGGGACTGTTGGATCTCCTCCACTAGAGAACGATCATTCAGTTCATTCAGACAGTGGAACAGATTGATGCTTTTCTCTGCAGACATATTCTCACTGAGCTTCTTCTTGATGTGCTGAACTGTTTTCTTATTGGTCTGTGAGCTACTTCCTGTCTGTGTCAGCAGACCTCGTAAGAGAGTCTGATTGGTCTGCAGTGAAAGACCCAGGAGGAAGCGGAGGAACAAGTCCAGGTGTCCATTTGGACTCTGTAAGGCCTTGTTCACAGCACACTGGTGGAGAGACTCTTTTTTTCTAAAAAAACTAGACCGCTTGGATGTTGTTTGTTGTTGTTCCATCAGATTGAGTCCAGAGTTGATGAAGGTCAGATGGACATGAAGAGCAGCCAGAAACTCCTGAACACTCAGATGGATGAAGCAGAACACCTTGTCCTGGTACAGTCCTCTCTCCTCTTTAAAGATCTGTGTGAACACTCCTGAGTACACTGAGGCTGCTCTGATATCGATGCCACACTCTGTCAGGTCTGATTCATAGAAGATCAGGTTTCCTTTCTGCAGCTGATCAAAAGCCAGTTTTCCCAGAGACTCCATCATCTTCCTGCTCTCTGGACTCCAGTGTGGATCTGTCTCAGCTCCTCCATCATACTTGACCTTCTTCACTTTGGCCTGAACCACCAGGAAGTGGATGTACATCTCAGTCAGGGTCTTGGGCAGCTGTCCTCCCTCTCTGGTTTCCAGCACATCCTCCAGAACTGTAGCAGTGATCCAGCAGAAGACTGGGATGTGGCACATGATGTGGAGGCTTCGTGATGTCTTGATGTGGGAGATGATCCTGCTGGCCTGCTCCTCATCTCTGAATCTCTTCCTGAAGTACTCCTCCTTCTGTGGGTCAGTGAACCCTCTGACCTCTGTCACCATGCCAACACAGTCAGGAGGGATCTGATTGGCTGCGGCAGGTCGTGTGGTTATCCAGAGGCGAGCAGAGGGAAGCAGTTTCCCCCTGATGAGGTTTATCAGCAGCACATCCACTGAGGTGGACTTTCTAGGGTCAGTTAGGATTGTAGTTTTGTGGAAGTCCAGAGGAAGTCGACACTCATCCAGACCATCAAAGATGAACACAACCTGGAAGTCTTCAAAGCTGCAGATTCCTGCTTCTTTGGTTTCAGTAAAGAAGCGATGAACAAGTCCCACCAAGCTGAACTTTTCCTCTTTCAGCACATTCAGCTCTCTGAAAGTGAATGGAAATATGAACTGGATGTCCTGGTTGGCTTTGTCTTCAGCCCAGTCCAGGCTGTATTTCTGTGTTAAGACTGTTTTCCCAATGCCAGCCACTCCCTTTGTCAGCACTGTTCTGATTGGTTCATCTCTTCCAGGTGAGGCTTTAAAGATGTCTTCCTGTCTGATGGTTGTTTCTGGTCTGTCTGGTTTCCTGGATGCTGTTTCAATCTGTCTGACCTCATGTTCATCATTGACCTCTGCAGTCCCTCCCTCTGTGATGTAGAGCTCTGTGTAGATCTGATTCAGGAGGGTTGGGTTTCCTGCTTTAGCGATGCCCTCAAACACACACTGGAACTTCTTCTTCAGGGTGGATTTAAGGTTACGATGACAAACTGGAGCTTGAAGTTCTGAATGAGAAGAAAAATAAACACTCAATTCCAAAAAGAACTAATCTTTAAAACATGTTGCTCCATCTTCCATCTCTGGAAAATGTTCATTTATCCAGCAGCTTAAATCTTTAGATAAATCCTCTTACTGCTCTGCAGACGGTCAGCCAGCTCCTCCTGCTTCATTCTCCTCAGGAAGTCCACTGTGATCTTCACAAATGCCTCTCTGCTGCTGCTCCTCTGACTCTCTAAGCATTCTGGGTAATCTGGACTCAGAACCTTCTGGATCTTCTTCAGCTCGTTCTTCACAAAAGTGATGATGTTGTCCTCCAGCAGCTGGAACAGAATATTTATGAATGAGCCAATCAGACTGAAATCATGGAGCCAAACATCAGATCCATGTTGGACACACTGACGATCCACTGGTCTACAAAGAGCAGCATGGAGATGACTGTGAACAGAACAGATGTAACAGTAGTTGTTGTACATGTACAGACCATAAATATGGAGTCCAGCTGTGTTTGATGCTGCTGGGCAGACTGACCACTGGGAACCTCTGAGCTCTGCTGGTCCACTCTGTGGAGGAACCATGAAGGATTAGATCAACACAGGATAAAGATCCAGGAGTTTCTGCTCAAATAACTTCATCTGAATCAAGTCTGTGAAGTTTTAAACTCTCAGATTGTGAACATATCAGTAATTTTCAGTCTGTTTTCATGGACGTCCTTTCAGTGGTGATGTCAGGGATGATTTTGAAGAAGCTCATCAAACTGAACCATCAGCAGATCACTGCTCCAAAACCAGAACATGATCCGAGTCTCCCTCCACCACCAGAACACCAGCTTTACTAACGTGGTAGATCAGTGTAGTACAGATCAATAACTGATGAGTCATTTGATCAAAATCACTGAGTGCTTCACGTCTGACCCTCTGATGCTTCTGTAGACATTTTGCATATTTAATGAATGTCTGACAGTTTTACATTCATTCTATGAACACAGTGGAAATGTTGTGTTATAGTCTCCATGTTGTTTCCAGCATCATAAATTCTTAAGTTCAGAAAATTAGATTCTTTCTTCACAGCTGAAAAACAACAACATTTATTCTCTATTGAAATCTGCATCGTCCACTCCAAAGGTCACAATCTGAAGGTAACATCTGGTTTTGTTCCCTGTGGTTAACTCTGAGCATCAGTATGGTGGGATTTATCCACTACATCCACACCACTGTGGTTCAGTGTTGTCCTGATGGAGTAACAGCAGCCAGTATGATCCAGGCTTTAGCTGCTGGGTCTCTGTGTGACCTCTCAGACTGTTTAACAGATCAGACACAAAGAGAATCAGAGCAGCTCTGTTCTTTAAAGACAAACATGAACCCACTCAGGTCACACTTTCCCCACAGATATGAGCATCACTGTCCTCAAACAGCAAATGACCAAGTCGAACATTTGGATCTTTTCTCTTTCATTGTTTTCTTTTTAATGAATCTTTGTAACAATCTGAGGATGTTTCAGGTCATATTTATCCAGGAAACACAAACATGTAAAGGAGTCATCACAGCTCTCTGACCTCGTTGCTCCAGGTTCACCACTGAAGTCTGGATTTCCACCTTTGGACCAGTCACTCCTCACAGACGGACAGCTGGACCCTGCAGACTGTGACCTCTGACCTCTGCAGACACAAACATGATTGAAGCAGCTGTGATCACACAGACTGCAGATAATGCAGCTGTTTCCTGTCAGTAACATCCTCTTAGATTAGAGTTCAGCTTTTTACAGGAAAACTGGACAAAACTGATTTTTGTTACAAACTCATTTTCATTTCCTCTCAGCTCACAAACACAGTCAGACAATCAACCAGAGTCAACACTGATTATAATGTCAGTGCAGAATTATTTCTGTTACTCAGTGAGTTCAGCTCTCTGACCTCGTTGCTCCAGGTTCACCACTGAAGTCTGGATTTAGAGGTTTGGACCGGTCACTCCTCACAGACGGACAGCTGGACCCTGCAGACTCTGCTCTGTCCTCCTCTTCCTCCATCATCATCTTCAGTCAGTCTGAGAGGTAAACCACAAACACTCAGTGAGTTCACATTAACAGGAGGAACTGACCTCTGACCTGTCATGTGACCATGAAACCAGGTCAATATGTCTGTAGGTTCAGTCATCCAGGTCATGTGATCTAAGGAGCTTGGAGAGAAAAGAGACGTCTTTAAGTTTCTGGAAGACGTTTCATCTGAGAAGCTTCTTCAGCTCTAAAACCAAACGGTGGAGAGTCCCAGATATTTAAACCTGAGAGGGAAAGAAAGCATGTCGCTGACCCACCACTGATGTTATTTCAAGGAGGAAACTGAGAGCCTTTGCACCAGGAGCACAAACATCAGCTCCAGCAATGATCCACTGATGTGTTTTTATTCCATGTATGAATGTTGTTATTGACAGAGATGACGTTTGTGTGTCAGTGATGCAGTGACTGTTGTTGTTACCTGTACAGGCTGGTTAGACTCTATGAAACAGATCATACAGATCTCTGCATGTTAGAAGAGACTATTAAAGGTCATGAATGAGACAAAGGCAGGGAGGCGTCCTTTACAGCTAAACAGCAGAGTGAGAGAACAGCCAGCACCTCTACATTTATCACATTATACAGCACATGTATGATACTGACAGGGATGAGAAGAATTTAGTGATTCTGATCCCATCATTGATATTACTTATTGATTCTCAGTAGCTCTGCTCTGACAGTCACCACCATCACTGAGCAGCATATCAAAGACATTTGTGCACATTAACTGCATGTTGTGGCTCAAATGTTTGTGCATGTTGGAGGCATTTCCTCTTTGTTGTGATCAGTGTTGGTCATTACTCAAAACAGTCATTATTACACATATTACACAGAACACTTTGATTAAAAGTAATGGAGTACGTTACTTCATTACTCCTCATAACATTACTTTGATGTGAAAATGAACAAATGAGCATGTAACAACATAAAGCTGAGGTGCAGCCCCACACACCAACACAGATCCTGATGAGGTCACGTGATGTTTCTCTGAGTGTTTATGAACACAAATCAAAGATGAAACAGCACAAAGACTATGGGCTCAAAATGTGGTCATAAATATTTTGTATGTGTAAAAAAGATTTGTGCGTGCGTAAAAAAAGATTTGTGCGTGCGTAAAAAAGATTTGTGTGTGCGTAAAAAAGATTTGTGCGTGTAAAAAAGATTTGTGCGTGCGTAAAAAAGATTTGTGTGTGCGTAAAAAAGATTTGTGTGTGTAAAAAAGATTTGTGTGTAGACTTAGAAAATTAACCCCTGCAAGTTACAAGTACGGATTTTGACCCTATTTTTCTTCCTTTCATCTGATTGGTCAATGTCATGTCAATCACAAATGTAACAATCCAATCAGAGAACAGATGGGTTTGGCTGTCGAGGGGCGCTTTTTTTGAACTGCAGGTCTTTGAAGGGAATAAATGCCCTTTTACATGCCAACCCAGCGTTTTCCTTCATCACCACGAAGGAAAACAGTCTGTGGTCGTCCGAGTTTGGTGATTTTTATGTCACAGGTCTACGTGTTTAATACAGGGACTTCCACAGCCTTTTCAACAGCGCTGCGGACCGCGGGGTGGGGGCGGGCAGTGTTTTTGAAATGACAGTCTTCATTACAAAGCTTTCTTCGTTATGAATTAGCATACATGTTTTTATTGAACATTTGAAGAACCAGCAAAAAAAACAAACTCTTGTAGAGGACATAAAGTCAGAGATAGAAAAGACAAGGAGCAGGTGCATCTAGTACAGGTAGAGCTGCTGCAAAAACCCACAGAGCCCAGCAGCCAGCGTAACAAATTCTGGATCCTTTGCTTTTAGTTAGCAGTTAGCATTAGCAGCACATCCTGCGTCTGATGTGAAAGGACCTTTATGCTGCGCACTGTGACTCACAGTAATGGTCCTGGGTCAGCCCTGACTATGTGTTAAACTAATCCTAAAGTAATAATGTTATTTCTAACCACTGATATACCACAACTTTTTCCTTTCAACAGCTACTGAAAGTTAGGGGACCTAGCTGCTATCGGATATTTATATAGAGATCCTCCAGCTTCAAACTGTATCACCCTTCAAGGACCTGCAGTTCAAAAAAAGCGCCCCTCCGACAGCCAAACCCATCTGTTCTCTGATTGGATTGTTACATTTGTGATTGACATGACATTGACCAATCAGATGAAAGGAAGAAAAATAGGGTCAAAATCCGTACTTGTAACTTGCAGGGTTTTTTTTCTAAGTCCACACACAAATCTTTTTTACACATACAAATCTTTTTTACGCACACACAAATCTTTTTTACAAGTACAAAATATTTATGACCACATTTTGAGCCCATACAAGACACTTCAAAGTGATTCTACTGTAGAAACATGAACAGGTAGAAACCTGCAGCCTGACTGCTCATCACTTTGTTACCTGTTCAAGTTCAGCAGCAGCAGCTCACTTTTTCATTGTGAAAACAAAAATGTCAAAAACCATTGCTATTCTCTATAAAACAAAGCTGAACAAAAAATCATTACACACACTTTATTGTACTCTGTTGCTTCCATATATGACTTACTGTCTGGAGATATGGGCTAATGCATATAAAACGAACACTCTTCATATTTTCAAGTTACAAAAAAGAGCTATAAAAAACCAACTAACATTTTGTTTATTAATCTGAATACCCTGAAATTTTATGATTTAGTTGAATATAAAATGGCACAGATAATGTATAAAGCACAAAATAACTTGCTTTGCCCCAGTACTCAGAAGCTGTTCAAAGTCAGAGAGAGTCAATATGACTTAAGGGGAAGAGATTTCTTTAAAAAAAAAAAAACAAGATAAGGACAAATATAAAGCAGAGATGTGTTTCTGTTAGAGGAGGTAACCTGTGGAATAGTTCTGACAGGGATTTAAAAAGGTGTAGTTCATTTTCCTTGTTTAAAAACATGTTTAAGCTTATGTTGTTTAGCTTAGCTTTAGCTTAGTGTTAGCATGCTGTGTGGCTAGCTTAGCGTCAGAGCTCTGCAGGTGTCTCGTGTGTAAATATTAATCACAGTGACAATGAAGGAGGTAAAGGGCTGTGACGTCATCACGTACGCTGCGTCCTCTGTGGGCTCTGAGTGAACTCAAAGTACAAACTACAAGTACACAAACACGAACGTAGCTCAGAGTGGCGGACACACTCGGCCTCGTTGGTCCAGCTGTGAGTCCGTTACCGTGAACTATGGAGCGGCAGATTTGTGCTGAACTAAGCTGCACACAGCTGATGTTAGCCAGGAAACATTACACACTGACTTTAATGGAGAGACCGGAAATACAAACACACACAGTTTGTTGTGTGAAGAAATCAAACACGAGCTGAACAAACAGTAAAGTTCCTAAAGACAAACTGTTAAAGGAGGAAACAAAGCAAACTTACAGTTTCTTCACACACCAACAACAAGCTCCACTCCACACCTGGACACTAAACACGGACACACAGGTGAGCTGCTTCCTGGAAGGAGGCGGGGCTCCACCTGAAACTCAGCACAGGTGGGAGGGGCTCAGCTCTGTGTGTGCTGATGTGTTAACTTTAAAAATATGCCGTCTGACTGCTCAGACTGAGTCAGAGTAAAGTTCACATGCTGACGTGTGGAGACATGAAACCTTGTTGTAGCTGCAGGTGTGAACACACTGATCCCAGATCAGCTCTGCTGTATTTGTAACATGAACATTTCTGCTGCAAAGCTTCAAATGTTCAGCATGTTTCTCTGTTTCCAGTCTATAGATCCAGTCACACTTTCTACCTTCACCTGTGCAGTAAAGACTGAGAGCAGAGCTGAAAGCAAGCGTCCAATCAGTGAGCAGCATCAACACCTGAGCTTCATTCAGACTCTGTTATTGAAGATGTTGTTGGTACAAAGTTCATCTGCTGCTCACATGAATCCATGAAAGATTTATTTCACTGAATGTTTCTTCAAAGCTCATTTCAACCTGTTGAAGTCATGAATGAAAGTGCAGACTGAGAGTGGATCACATGATGTTTGAGGTGTGTCATGTGACATGTTCAGTATTGTCACACATGTCTAGATTGTCCCTGATATCATAGCTGCTCAAACACTGATGATTATATTTGAAGAATTATTCCTGATGGCAGCAAAGTTTGAATGGAGCTCTCTGTCTGTGCTGATTTGTCGCCCTCTGGAGGTCAAAGCACAAACTGCATGATGTCACTGTAACCACCACAGTGACAGGAAGTGTTTTTATGACTGAAACACTGAAATGATGCTAACGGCTGTCGTTAGGCTCACTGACAGCAGTGCTGATGTGTTCATGTCAAACACTGGCTCAGGTCAGACTCCTTCATCCTTCTCCAGCGTGAGGCCGCCCTCAGACCCACAGGAGCTCTGACCTTTGACCTCCTGACCCTAACCATTTTAGTCTTGTTGCATCTTTAAATGCAAATCCATCCAAACTGTAGCCGAGCAAAAGAAGCTGGAAGTTGTTCTATGAATGATGTTGTTGAAGGAGCTTGGAAAGAAAAGCGTCTGGACTTCTTTAAGTTGCTTGAAGAGGGACATGGACGTCTTAACGCCCACTCACATCCTGGGACATTTGATCACAGGAAATCACATGATAGCGTGGGGCTAGATCTCACAATGGGTTCACCCAAGACCTTGGCTGATTGAGACCCACACCCGTTTTCACGGAGGAGGAGGAGTTTCACATCCTGAACATGTGACAGCCTGGTTTAAAGGGACCAAAAGTAACTGGACACCTGATTCAGTTCAGGTTTATTCATCCGCTCCAAACCACAGCAGCAGTCACCTCCAGGGAACCAGCTGATCCATGTAACTAGGGACAGACCACAGCCCAGAGCACTGGTTCATGATGTGTTTGTGGACTGTAGGTTGTTTGGATAGAGATGAGATGTACTCAGCAGTCTGTCTCTAATGTTTAATGAAATGTTCTGAAGATGATAATAACTTGTGATTTTCTTTTGAATGAATCTTTAATCGTGTTGTACGGCCTCTGACTCTCATGAAGATTTTCACATCAATGTGCTTTTCACAAAGATATTAACAATGAAAATGACGTGCAGCCCTGAACTACTCATCCGTTAACTCAGCGGTTCCCAACCCCCGGGTCACGGACCGGTCCGTGAGTCGTTTGGTACCGGGCCGTGAGAGTCGAGGCTCGGTGTGAAATTGATGGTTGATAGGTTTGTAGCATAAACCTGTTCGCTGGATCGTTCAATCCAGCTACACAGCAAAGCAAGACACGAGTAGTTCTTTATGTTTCTCGTGCACGGGAGAGAACTGGACCAATGCCGTTCCTTCGCTTGACCACAGGTGCTCTCGTCCGTTCCCTCGTAACACTGCTCTTTTATTGAGGTTACATGAATATACACGTGAACAAAGGTACCAGTCTGTATGTTATGTAGGTGTGTGTGTGTGTGTGTGTGTGTGTGTGTGTGTGTGTGTGTGTGTGTGTGTGTGTGTGTGTGTGTGTGGAGTCAGAGTGTGACCCCATAAACGACTTCCCTAAACCTGCTGGTCTGGAAGTCCAGCAGTTCATCTAAACAAAAGGCACTTAGACTAAAACAGACATCCTACCACAAAACAATAAGAAGGTAGCACCTCTCCCATGATCCCAGGACGTGGGTGTGAATGCCAGAGCACTCTGGAGTCACACAAAGTCTTTAAAGACTACTATCATTACACAATTGGTTCTACACCTCTGAGTATATATGGTTAGATATTCCCCAATAACAATGACAATGATAAAATATAAATCCAACAATGGTTTTCAGGGTTTTTATCGTTAACTTCGTTTCCCTGGGTCTTTTCCCGTGTTGTAGTCGTGTGTCTTATTTTGAAAGAAATGTTTACGCGTTACCATAGCGACCAGAGAGCATTAAGGGTGCAGACAGGTGCATCCAACAACATTTTATTTTCCCTTATTTGATTTATGGACCTAACTGTATGAACTGGACTTTGGCTTTAATGCTGCTCCTCTTCATCATTGCTGTGTTGCATTTCCATCATTCTGCTGCTGGATTCACTGCAGGCTTTAACAAACACTCCTTTGGGTCCAGGCCCAGCCACGTGTTTGTAAGCTGCTGTGCTCCTCACAAATAAAGCCTGAAGCAGCTCAGACTGTTAGAAGCAGCACTGAGCCCTGTTACAGTTATAGTGTTAGAGCAACGGCTGCAGCCTACAGCATTTAAACTAGCTGACAGTAAACACATCAGTCCAGATGTTACCACATTACTTTGTGATGCTGAGAGTTAAAGGAGACTGGCTGATTAAAATCCCATTCCTTACATCACCGTCCTCTGCTCTGACTGCTTTCATTTAATCACAATCAGAATACTTTTTTGATCCCCAGGGGAAATTATTTAGGTTACAGTGCTGCAGCACAAACAGGAACAAAGACACAACACACTAAGTAAGAAATAGCACAATATACACAATATATACATGCATACATATGAGTCACTTATAAGTAACATGTGAGTGCTGGGGTCTATGACAGCAGGCAGGTCTGTATTTATGTCCAGGCTGACATGAACAGCTAGTAGTTCAGGGTTCAACACTCAGGAAAGTGTGTGACCTTCCACACTGACAGAAGATGCTAAACATGACTTTAAACTGTTGTTTGTTAAAGCCTCACAGATCTGAGAGCAGGGCTCAGTGGGTACATGAGCCTTTATACATGAAGGCTTTCTGTTTCCAGGAGAGGAAACATGTGATCCAGCTGTGTTTGGTCACATGGATCTGCTCTGCATGGATCACCTGACTAAAACATGTTATTGTTCTTACAGTCTTAAATCGGTACATCAGGTGGGTCACATGACACCCGGGGCTGACAGCAACATCTTTCCTCTTTAGAAAGCTGCTCTCTGTCCCAGGAGCTGTTGTCACAGTAACAGCAGGAACAGGAAGTCACACGCTCTCTGCTCTGTGATTGGCTGCTTCTTATCTCAGCTTCCTGCAGAGGGTGGGGTCTGCTGATAACGCACACCAACAGAAGTGTGACTTTCACTTCCTGTTTATTGCTGTTGTTCTTAAAGCTCTCAGGCGATGCTGCAGCGCCCCCTGCTGACACAAACTCCTCCCTCTGTCTCAGAGGTCACAGGTCAGCCTGCTGCAGAGGGTCTGCCTGTTCATGGACTTCCTGTTACAGAGACGGGTCTCAGCGTCAACACTGGTTTCTGATTGGACGGTGTGGAACCCCAGCTTCCTCCAGCCGAGTGATGTGTGGATTCATCACTCTCTGTGGATCAGTGTAAGTCTGTGTGTGGGTCAGCTGCAGGACTTGCTTGACCTTTGACCCTGGCAGACAGAGCTGGTTACTGCTGTGTGACTCCTGCCGTCGCTCCACTTTAAATTTTACTTAAAATAAGTCCTGACATGGCCCCGCCCCCTCTGACCTGCTGCTCCTGGATGTGCTGAGGACACAGCGGAGGCTCAGAGGGGGCGGGGCTTTTCCCGTGGCGGTAACCAAACTGCATTAGGTCACTGCACTGCCAGTGTTTAACCACACCTCTTCTGACTGACCTTTGACCTCTGACATGTTGATTTGATCCTTATTTAATGACGTCTTTTATCTAGTGATTTAATTCTGTGTATTTATATGTGATGGTGTTCCTGCGTTCAGCCTCAGCTGATATCCACAGACGCTCCTATTGGCTGGTTTTAAAAACACATTTTTCCATTAAAGAGACTCTTTTAAAAACATGTTTGCCTGAAATTCACATTTCATTTATTTTGGGGGATTTTAACAGAGAGATAGAACTTTATGAATCCCTCATGTTTATCCTCCAGGAAATCCAGTTTGTAGCAGCAGAACACCGACAAACTTTTACACAGCACAGAATTAGGATATCAAATAAAGGGGAATAAGAGAATATGAATATAAGCATAAATATGTACATATATACACAGACCTCACACAGAGACAGCAGCTACACTGTGTGTGGATGTGATCCACAGTCACAGCTGTGGGTTTCAGTCAGTGTGTCTCTGACTTCATGGTCACATTTCAAAGCTTATTGGAGCCAGAAGATGTTCAAGTAAAAGATTTATTGCTGTACTCGTCTACCAGGATAACAGGAGGTTCATAAAGCTGTGTCATACTTCAGCTTTACATCATGCAGTAGTAGTTGTGTCCCTTTGTGTTTATTAGTGTGTTCACACGTCTACTTTAACTTCACTCTTAGACTTAGATTACATTAGTCTTGACACAGCCTCTGCCACCACATTAGATCAATTGCTCTGGGCCCCTTTTATCAGCTCCATCACCTAGTGGGGGTGGGGGGTCATAGTTTGGTCCCGCCTTCACTGTTGTGATTGGTGAGGGGGTAGGGACAGGCTTAGGGCGTCGGGGGGTTCCCCGGAGGCATCTTCCTTGGGGGGCTCAACCCGGGGTAGCGGTCACGTCCGGTTGGGGGCTCTGTTGGCTCTCAGGTGACTGTTTCCTCGCGGCTGCGTGCAGCGGGGCTAGGGGAGGGTCTGTGCTGACGGACGTGGGTTACTGACCTGGCAACCTGGCTGCCCCTGGGTGGGTCCGGGATGGGCGTGAGGTTCTGGGGGCGCTCCGTCTCTGGGCTGGGGCCCGGGCCGGGCCTCGGGGGCTTGGGTCCTGGTTGGTGTGTTGCCGGGGTTGTGGGCGGGTGGGTGCATGGGGGCCCGGCCCTGGAGCAGGGTGCCGCCGGTGCGTCGAGCCGCCTGGGGGGCTCTTCAACTGGTGGGGGGGATGGTCACATCTTGCAGGAGCTTTCTTCTCTTCAGGAACTCTCTGCAGGAGGGGGAGATACAGGAGAGGTGGAGGAAGATCTCAGCCTGGGCGTTTACCGTCTTATGTAGTCTGGAAGATGTGTGGATGGTGGGGTGGGTGCAGTTTTCTCTGTGGTGGGGTTGGGTGGACTGTCCAGGGCTCTGTGGAGCCGGAGGGCGCTACTGCACTGGGCCCCGGTCTGATGGGCCTGGGCCCCCCTTCCCTGGCGGGTCGCGAAGGGTGGGAGTGCCTACTGGGGTCAGCGGGGGAGCTGGCCCCAGGGAGGGGTTACCTGCCCCTCCCTTCCTTCCCTCCCCATCTCCAGCTGCCTCCCTCTTCCCGCTCCTCCACAACCACTCACACATGCAGGGCCTTGGAGTGGGGGTATGTCACCAGGGTGCAGAGGAGGCTACCCCCCCCCTGTCCCCTTCTGGCTGCCTCTGCCTCAATTTTATCCCACAACTTAGACATTCACATTATTCACACTCTCATTACACATACATATAGGATCTTGGGGGTGGGCACAATCACGGAGTCCAAATTACCATCAGGGTGTACACCTCACCCCTGACGTCGTTGCCCACCTCTCAATTTTAAATACACTTAGTCATTGAGGGCTAGCAGGAGGGACTATGCGCTTACCTGCTGCTCCTTGGCAGGTAGCTCCATGCCCTGCTGGGTTTTAATTGCACCTTAGAACACATATGCATCAACACTACAATGAGCGGGTGGAGGGAGGTTTGGAGTCTTCTCCCACCCCAATTCTCTGCGGCCTGCTGGAGTGGGAGGGCTAGTAGGAGGAGTTGGCCGTCCGACTGCGGTCTGGGGTGTGGGGCCTCCCTGCTGCTGCGGAGTCGGGGTGGTCTGCCTCTCCCCACCGCAGGGAAAAGGGTAACACCACCTGGGTCTGGGTGCAATTCCCCCCTCCAGGGGCGGGGGCACCTAGACCCGGTTTGTAGAGTACGCTTGGGGAGTGTGATTGTGTGTACAGCGTCTCTTTATGTCTGTCTCCACGTTGGTTGAGTGTGGAGTGAGTGCATATGAGAGCATGAGGGTGGGAATGGATGTTTGTGTCTGTGTGTGCCTGTATGTCTGTGTCTATATGTCAGGTTGGGTATCAGACGCCACCTCTCTGGGGACACCTCAGGCCCTCCAAGGTTTGGAGGCCTATCTCCACCCACCACCACTTCCCCTGCCGGTGGCGGACTCCCTCAGGTGTCGGTGTGTTGGTGGTTCTTTGTATCTGGGGGTGGGCGTCCGGGTACACACCGGCTCACTCCTTGGCGGCCGCTTGTCGGGGCCTGGGGCCTGGGGCTCGCTCGGGCCCCTTTGGAGGTGGGGTGCCCCCGGCCTCTCGGCCTGGGGCTCGGTCACTCAGGCACAGCTGGGGGCCGGCGGAGCTCACGGGCGCGTCACTGCAACTCCCCCTGACTTCTGCTCCGCGGCTGCTGGGCGAGCCCTCATCTGGGACTCTCCTCAGCTCTTTCTGGAACAGTGGCGCGGCTGCCCCTCTGTTGGTCTTCCATGGTCTCTTGTGTTCTGGGGGCCTCTGGATGTCTGGAGTTTTGATCTCCTCCATACCCACTTCACACCCTGGAGGACGGGGCTGTGGCCCCCCCACACTCCCTAGCAGATCATTACATGGAGAAACCTTTGGAATGCAAGCATGCTGATCCACACAGGTATGCACACATGGGTATTCACAGACGCGGACTAAAGCTTTCTTGGCTGCTGCCTCAAAGCACACTGTGCGCTGTCTATCTTGCGTGCTGCACAATATCGTTTATTATTTAGTAAATATTGATATCTATGACTAGCTAGTTTATTGTGATGGTGCTTTGTTTTCTCTATTATTATGTTGCTCTTTGTTGTTTGCTGTCTCCTCTGTTTGTTTTTTTTGTTTGTTTTTTTTTTCTCCATACAGGTGACCCAGGAGTTCTTTTTTTTTTCTCTCTCTTCCCCCCCCCCCTTCTCACCGTCTCTTCTCCCCTTTGGTTTTCTTTCTTTCTCTCCCCCTCTTTCTCTCATTCATTCCCCCTGTCCTATTTATTAAAAAAAAAAAAAAAAATGACAAAGGATGCACTGAAGCTCTGCCATCACGTAATGTCGCATACTGCTGTTTCTGATGTCATTTAAAAAAAAAAAAAATAAAAAAAATAACTTCACTCTGTAATGAAAGGATTCAAATCACTGATAAATACATACATGCTGACTCTGAGTCTCAGTGAAGGAGGAAAGGATGGATGAAGGCAGCCTAGTGTGGGTCATGTGTGTCCAGCAGTCATCCAGGGCCTGGATCCATCTGTAACAGGAAGACAAAGTCCAGCCTGTAATCATCCTATCAGGCACAGCGTTTCCATCCAGCATCCTGACGACGCTAACAACCCGTCAAACGTCTCCTCTGGTCCACAGAAGTCACACTTCCTGTGTCATGTTTACCTTTTTAAGTGTGCTATTCAAGCCTGTGTGACCAACTCTGACTCTCCAGATTCCATCCTGGTCTCTGCTGCAGCTTCTTCTACACGACTGTTTTCTGTATAATAATATCTGCCTTTCCCGTCTCTGTCCCAGTGTGCCTGCCACTCGTCCTTCATCTTTACCTTCATTATACTCTTCACCTCACTTTCACTGTATTTTATAGTCAAACCTGCACGACTTCTTCTTGCTGCACCTTTTTAAACTTATCGTCCTGTTCATTGCATCAACACCGATATTCACAGGGAGCCATAAGAAATCCACTTCTATCCCTCTGTGTTTGATTCTATACAGTAAATGAAGTATATCAAAAACAATATGTTGCCTAGAGTCTGAAGACATATCACCTGTGCTCACTAGCACGCTGCTAGAGTCCCAGCAAACCACATACCTCCATATTAGTGCGTCCTCCACCCAGTTCAAGCCAGTAACATCACTACCAGCTCCCAGTATAAACTGCCACATCATCTGTAATTCTTTTACTCATCACCAAACTTATTTGTGGGAGAACAAATGCAGCAGCCGTTCTTTTATCTGACAGTGTTGACGCATCAGTAAATATCCTCACATGACCTGAGGACTTTCCCACTATATGAACCTGCTTTTAGTCGCCCCTCCTCCCTCGCCACAAGCTTCCTTTACAACATAACTTATAAAAAACAACTTTATTGACAATCAGCAATAACAATTACAGACAGTCTAGAAGGAGAATCACATGATCAAGGAGCAGAAGTTTATGGTTTTAATAGCTTTTACATTTTGGGAAAGTTTTAAAAACATTGTTTGGTTTTCTTTCTAAAGCGTTGAAAGGACGGCTTTGCATCAGAAAAGTAAGATCAGCAAATGAATCCATTAAAGTTCTTTTGCCTTGTTTGCAAAAGAAGCCAAACAACATTTGTGTTACAAAGAGAGACTTCAGAACAGATCAAAGATCACAAACATCAGGCACTGGTGGAAACAGCCAAACACAGAAACAGAGGCACCAGCAGGTGAAGGAGGCCTGTTGTAGAAATGACTCTGAGTGCTCAGGTAGAAACGCATGAAGAACCAGTGCGTCTAATATTTGGAGACCAGTCTGTGTTTGAGCGTCCTGGATGAAACACAGATCATGTTGCAGAGCGAGGACGTCGTCTTTCCTCCCGAGTGTGTAACTACAGGACGTGTGCAGAAGGTTTAATCGTCCTCCTGACAGTTACTAATGAACGAGTCCTTCAGGGAGGCTCCAGGATCACTGTGGCTTTTACCAGCTGCTGCTAAACTGAGAGGTGTTGCTGCTTCATGTGTGAAGATGTTTGCATGGCTTTAACAGTGCAGACGTTCCTCATGTGCACCCATTTCATATGTTTTATTGTGATGTTTAGTAACAGCTGCTTCCCTCCTTCAGGCAGACGATAAAGTGAGCTCAGCCTTAAACATGTGGAGAGAACGTTTGACCGACAGTCCTGGGACGACTGCAGAACAATGGTTTGTTTTTAATGATAAAGTTTCATAATGGAAATAAATGCTGAGCCTGTTTCATGATGTTGGCCCTGCAGCATCAGGCAGGATTAATACTGTAACAAACGTGTGTCACAGTTATAATGACTTTAAATGAAGACTTGGGTTGGATGGAGATGTCAGCTGGATTTGTGCTGACTGTCACTTTAAATGTTTTCAGTTCAGCTTCTAAATCTACTTTTGTATAATGTTTGCTGAGTTTTGCACTTCATGACGCTTTTAAGAAGAGCCAATAAATCCTGACTTTACACAAAAATAAAGGTTTAATGTGTTTAGTGTGACAGTGGAGGAGAGCGCACATAATAAGAGTCATTAACAGAATGGTGACAATTATAATCTGTCTCATTTTAGGAGCAGCTCACAGGCACAACAGACTACAGAGCAATCAAAGCACCAGTTAAACGTCCATGTGACCGGCTTACAGCCAATGAACAATCAGTCCCCACTGTCCCCACCAACATCACTGTACTGGAAAGACTGTGCTGCCATGGTCAGAGATGAACTGGTACTAAAATGTAAGGCAGCTGATGTGTGTGGCCTTAGCAGCACAAATGCATCACGGCTGCAACGCTGCAGTGTGTTTAAACATTTGAACATTTCTGTGGCTTCAAACCAGCAGCTGCTCTGTACTCAGTCGTGTTTGTGTGTCTGTCAAAGTGATTGTTGTCTTTAAAAAGCCTTTTGTGTTGAGTTTTGTGAGCAGTGCCGAGCTTCTCTGTAGTCTAAGCCGAGTCGATATATTTGATTCCATGTTTGGTGTGATTTTCAAAGTCAGCAGCAGCAAACCCATACGGTAAAAAAATACATTTTTCCTGGCCAAAATATATTTCAAATATATGGTAAATATATTTTGTATTTGTGATGCTCCAAAAAAATATATTTTTGAAATTGAAAATATATTTCTTTCAAACCAAAATACATTTCAAAACATATTTTAGGGTGAAGAAAATACATTTCCAACCTTACAGTAGAATGTATATCAAAGTATCCTTTATTTAAAATATATTTAGTGCAATAATGATGATAATGATAACAATACTAAAAGTAACATGTTTTATGCACATCTGCAAAAAACAGTTGGATTCAAACAAAACAGAGTCAAAGGTCTATCACGAATTAGGTTGTTTATTCATTTGCTTACAGTATTTCACATTACACAATATCTCACTATAATGTAGCGTTCATTGACTTTGAAATTATCTGTCAGTGATACAGTAAACAAGATACAACAACTGCTATGTACACTTTAGTTTTTGACAATATATACAATTTAGTACTTAAAGGAACACACTCCACTGTTTTGGAAATAGGCTCATTCTCCATCTCCCTCAGAGTTAAAAATGCAGCGTCTTCTTTCTAGATCCGTACGTTAATAGGGCTCTGGAGCGTGATCTTACGGGATGGGGCGTAGCCAGGATTTTTGGTCAAGGCGCCATATTAGCAGGCCAAACAAATGCTTGCTGTGTGGTCGGTTGTAATGTTAGATTGCACTACCGACAAAGGAATAAGCTTGAAAACAGGCTCTCTTTTCATTGTTTCCTCACCTGGAAGCATCATGAGGGAGCTTATGTGTTGGATGTTACCAAAAGAAGGCGTCTAGCCTGGATAGCAGCTGCGAGACGAGCTGATATTCAGTTCTCTACCAGCCACAGATATCTGTTGGTGTGCTCCAGTATTTTCATTCAGGTAAGTTCTAAATAAGTTCATATTATTATTTATAGCCTGTTAATTTTATTTTCAATGCGCTCTGAGATCATAGCACAAACTTAGAACAAACATGCAGAACTACCTTCTATTTATAGAGTTGCTAATTATTTGGCATTATTGCAACAAACCAGCCTATGAAATGAATGAAACAAATCCTGACTGGGTTCCAACACTACACATGGGGCACTACGAAATCCCTGCTTCAAACTACATGCTACATACCACCATGCCAATCAGATTACTTCTTCCATGTGAGGGTAAAAAGGTGACCTTCCTGGATAAGATGGCAAAGGTTTGCTGCGTTTTGGTGAACATGTGCCCCAGTGTGGTAGTAAAACCAGGGAAAAATGCTCTTGTTAAATACTCTTAAGTCTTGTGCTGTTTATGTAGTGATAAGTTTTCTTTTTTTTTTTTTTTTTCCTTTTTTCTCTTCTTTTTTTTTTATCCTTCTCTTTTTACAGTTGCAGAAACATATAGGTGATTGCTGTAACGTATGTTTTAATTTTGAAATTAAAGCAGCCTTTTTTCCGTTAAAAGGTTCTTTGTGAGGATCAATCCAGACATGGGAACAAAATGCCCTGCAAAACTTGGTACAAGCCGCAAGACAGGTCGTGTCGTAAAGAGGAAGGTTACAAGAATCAGCCCTCGGATCACCACCTTCCTCCAGCGGCTCTCTGAGTTTGAATGGAGGACTTCCAACTAGGTAAGAACAGAGATGATAATATCTTTTACATAGCTGATAATTATATGCATACTGTACACACATCCATACAACAGTATGAATGATCTCAGACAGATGTGAACAAGTGAATAACCTGAGCAAACATGAATATTGATGATGTGTCTTTGACAGGTGGTGATAAAGACTACGCTGAACCCGACCATCCTGGTAACGGAAATCTAAATCCCATGTCACATTCTATTTCCTGGGACCCACTGATAATTATTACATTTTGTAAATGAGTTTTGTTTTACAATTGTAATAGTTTATTTAATGTTCATGCTGGTGGGTTTGTCCTGTTTTTAGTGGAATGAAAAACTGTTTTCCTTAAAAAAATCAGACAGAAAGGTGAAGGACTGTGTAGTTTTCATGTACGCTTCTATTTATTTTGGTTATTGGCATTGTTTTTATTCAGTTGAAAAATGTTTTTCTTGTTAAAAAAAAAAATCAACAATAAATGTTGGTTTAATTCACTATTCTGAGACTACTTTATTATTATTATTTTTTTGTCCCGTTTGGATCTATAGCCATCAGAATTGTTGTCTTGAGGCCAAGAAAGATGCCAGGCGGATTTATTTTACCAAGTGGGTCATCATGGCCTTGCCATATTGGTCCATTTGATTGACCTTTATTATAATTATGAATTTATTTTATTTTCAGTTGCAAACGGGACAGACATGACTGGGGGACAGGACAGGGGGAAAGAATGAAAGAAAGAGGGGGAGAGAACGAAAGAAAACCAAAGGGGGGAAGAGACGGTGAGAAGGGGGGGAAGAAAGAAAAAAAAACAAACAACAAAAAAAAAACTCCTGGGTCACCTGTATGGAGAAAAAAAAACAGAGGAGACAGCAAACAACAAAGAGCAACATAATAATAGAAAAAAAAGCACCATCACAATAAACTAGCTAGCCATAGATATCAATAGTTACTAAATAATAAACGATATTGTGCAGCACGCAGGATAGACAGCGCACAGTGTGCTTTGAGGCAGCAGCCAAGAAAGCTGTAGTCCGCGTCTGTGAATACCCGTGTGTACACCTGTGTGCACACCTGTGTGGATCAGCATGCTTGCATTCCAAAGGTTTCTCCATGTGATAAGTGATAAGTTTTCAAAAGAGACAGTAAATTACAGAATGCTAGTAGTGGGTGATATTATACAAATGCTGTCATGATTTTATGTGAACATTTTGTCATTTGTAAACTATACATAACCTTTTTTCTACATTGTAACTGATGTGATGTTCGACAAAGTGCTTTTAATTAAAAATAGGCAAACATTTCTTTGTTTCTTTATTCAACTTTTGAACAGTGGTATTTAGTAAGTACATATTCAGTAAATGCAAAGTATTTACATGGCCCCCTAAATTAAAACACTATGGGTTATTCAGAACAGAACTATGCTTGGAAAAATATTGTCCCATCAGTTGATCCAACTCCTCCACAGTAGCAGGTGGAACTTTTCTTTTTTGAGGATGGCTTCTTTTACCTGTCACTACAGATGGTCTGTTTATGTTTTGATCAAGAGCCTTTTTTTGGGCAGCTGAAGAGGAGAAGTCTATCTTATGGCCAACCTCTGGCTGTATCTTGGTCATATTACCCAGCAAAACCCAGTATGCAGGTTCATCTGTAACAGTCCTTGTGCCACAGATCCTCACTGTTGCTTCTACATTAAACAGAAGAGCAGTGACATGGCTGCAAGTCTCCACGACTCTAGCCATACAGCTGCAGTGGGCGGCTTCAACCTTCCCTGTGATGCTCACAATGACCTGTGGCTGCAATGCTGCAATTCAGTCTTTAAGAGTGCAGGACCTGAAACACACACAGACAAAGTTCATTTAAAGACAAGAACTATGAGCCAAGGCCGACACAAATGTGTTTTATTTACTTTCAAATCCATTTATCATAAATGTAACAAATAAAGTGTTTTTATGTATCCATCTATAGAACGCTGCATGTTATATTCTAAATCTGCATGTTTCTTTTTAGAAACCTATCACCAAAAAATGAACCTAAAGTATGTAATGCAAGGATGTAATCACTTTCAAGAGGGAGAAAACATAAAGTTCGACTTTAAGTGACAACTATGGACACCTAATATGACAAGCAGATTCTGCAGGTCATTAATCAATGTATAAAACTAAAACAGAATGTATTTTTAGTGACACAGGACACAAACAAGGAAGCAAGATGTGTAATTAGGATTATTTATAATAAATATGAATTAATTAGGGCAATTTCTTTAACCATAAAGAATAACTAAATCCTTCAGGACAATGTCACATCAATGAACTGAACTCACTATGTTATCCCTCTAACAGAGCCTCTACATGTTCTCACTGTAATTTCCCCCTCACGAATGAATTTTTGCTAGCACTAATTTGAATGTTGGGGGGAATCAAACGCATTTTACTCGCAGTACTCAAGCTGACTTACCTTTGCTTGAATGACGGCGTACTCACAACGTGGAGGCTTAAAAATAGCCAAATCTTGTACCCAGTCCTTGGTGAATTGGATGTGCGCCTCCAGAGATTTATAATTGCGAAATTGGTGCGCCATGTATGCTCTGACTCCACAGACAAGGTATGAGAGTAGATCATGCTAAGTCAATAGCGGTTTGGTCTTCAGGGTTTCTACTCCACGGCTATATTTCATACGGGTCCACATTTCAACAATCAAGTACCGTCTCTTTGCATCTGGACAGAATCTGTCTCTATACCGTCATTTTCTTTTGAGCTACGTTTCAGAATGGTTCGTAGCAATCTTGTTTTGATTCGTGACCTGCCAAGATGGTGCTGCGCTCCCACAATGCATTGCGACATTACGTCAACTCCAAAGCCCTTTGCGTGCAGGAGTGTATGCGCATGCGCATTGCCACGGTGGTTTAAAAAATAAAGATATAATGAAAAGTAATTAATAAAAATTAAATATTTAAACATTCCCACAAATGTGCAATGAACGTGCAAAAACTCTCTTTAGTAGTTGTTACTGTTTCTTTCTTTCTTCTTTTTTTTTTTTTTTGAAAAATAACGACGTCTCTGAGGCGCGAAATCTGACAGCGAGAGGAACGGCCGGATACAGGAGACGGGAAGAAACAAGCCGATTATGTTCGCGTTAATTAAGTGGTTGGAAGATGTAAAATTCTCAATTCTGCCAACTGAACATATACGAGATTTTAATGAGGATGAATAATTAGCCGGCATGGAGGAAACGGACCTTTATTTCATGGAGTGGCGACAAGAAGCCAAGGCGGGTGGCCAGTCTAAGACGCCTCCATCATCAAGCTAGCAGGTGCCTTTTCCCATATAATATTACTTTATTCTCGTGTATTTGGAACGGAAGCGTAGAGCTGCCACCCAGGCAAAAGAGAAATATAAGTATATCACGTTATAACGTGAAAAGTTTATCGTTCTAACAATATACTATCATATTTGAACAACATGTTTGAACAACATTGTACGAAAAATGTACATAATTATCACGTCCGTACAATATTGTGCGAACGTGACAATTATGTATATTATAATAACGTGATATTATATTATACCAGTGGTTCTTAACCTGGGTTCGATCGAACCCTAGGGGTTCGGTGAGTTGGTCTCAGGGGTTCGGCAGAGCCTCCGCTGTGACGTGCACGGCTCATTTTGTGCACCAGTAAAAAACATATCTACGTCTAATTTGAAAAAAAAACCACACTTTATTTTTCACTAAAGAGGGGTTCAATGAATGCGCATATGAAACTGGTGGGGTTCGGTACCTCCAACAAGGTTAAGAACCACTGTATTATACAAACATGAAAAGCATAATGTTAGAACAATAAACATTTCACGTCATAACGTGATATAGCTCTATTTTTCTTTTGCCTGGGTGGCAGCTCCACGCTTCCATAATTTGGTAATCAAAATATGTAACTTAATTAATTATATTGTGACGTACTTTTGCCTTTTCTTATTATTCTGCCTTCTCAATAACTATCAAAGCCTATTCACATTTAATTTGGCTTTCACAGAAATCCTACCTCTCCTTCTGGCTACAGAGTACTTACCAAGGTTAGAAACAAAGAACAGTTATGCTTTATTAATGTTCGCTAATTACAATGTTCCACATTTCCTTGCTTTTTAAGTCATTTTTAGGCTTTTTAGAGTTTTTGTTTTTTATTTTTTTAGCAGTAATGTTTCTGCCTATTTATTTCAGCCCATGAAATCGAATGCAGATCTTCCTAATGTGAGATTTACATAAATGTAAGTAATTTTGTTTGTCATTGTCATTAATGTTGTTGCTGTTGTTGTTTTTGTGCAGTTTGCAATCATATAAACCTAGCAAGCATCAGTCAGCACAGTGACTAACCTAAACAGATTCTTGCTTTATTCACATATATTATATGTAATTATATATACCTGCACATTGTACCTAGGGTTGCAGCCACTTGGCCCCACCCCATTGTTGTGACAGCCCTGATTGTACTCATACACTGCATCTGAACAGGGAACAGTCTGCCACATTAATGTATTTTTAAGTGACTTGTTTGTAATACATGAATTTGTTTCTTACAGATGTCAAAGTCTCAACCTCATGCTGCCTTCCCCCATCCTCCTAAAGTAAGTATTTGTTGTTGTGGTTTTTTATGCGGTGTCTGTGTCACATGCTAATCATAATTATTGAAATAACTGTTTTCTAACAGATTTTCCAAAACACTAGTTATGTTTGTTGTCATTCAGACCAATACTACTGCTTAGACATTGTTTAGTGGTCATGCATGTTTGACAAGCTCGTTATGATACCAAAACAGTAGGCCTATCACAATAATCGATATATCGACTTAACACACAGTACATGTACATGACCTCAATAATTGTTGATGATGTAATTTATGTGCCATTATATTTACAAAAATAAAATATAATGATAACAAAACAATAACATTAAATAACATTGTTTTCTATTTGTTAGAAAACTTACTATTTATTCAAGTTTTTAAGGTATCTAATATTTTGATTCCTAATTTCAATGATCTAAATACTTTAAGAATTAGATGTTGGTTTGTCAATTGAAAGTGTGTAGATCTTGCATTATTATGGTGTTATATTATGATTATACATTCATAGACATAAAATGGTCTTAAAATGACAATGACATAACTTGTCGCAATTGTTTATGGGGCAATATACCGACCAACAAAAAGTCGTTATCGTAACAGGCCTTCAAAACAGACGGTTTTATGATTGATAAATTCAAAAAATAAATACATTTAATTTCTCTGAGATTCTCTAATATTCAGTTACAGTTCACAACACAGCTACCCGTACATGCAGTATTATACTGTAAATATAAATCTCTGCATTTAGCATCCCACTAGAAGCGTCACAGTTACTGCCTCTTTTTTTTTTTTTTACAAATACCTGTACTATCACTAACACATTTACTGTTTTACTTTTAGCCTGTGGATACAAATGCAGATTTCCTTAATGTAAGTTGTGCATTTTAATTACATCATGTTATTTTTATTATTATTTATTTATTTATTTTATTTTACATTCAAATATTTCAAGCTTCTTGGTTAAAGAAGCTTGATTGCTAGTAGGTAAAGAATAGTTCACCTATAATTCATATTCCCAATTAATTTCTCACCTCTGATTGAATGCCTTTGTTTGTTTTCCTATAACAAAACATTTTTGCTGGATATATATGGTGAATTTATATGCATAGATACAGTCGTAGTGCTTGACACATGCAAACAGCAGTAGATGTACTAAAAAGGAAATAATTACAATCATGATGTTGATTGCTGATGTCAGTATATATATTTTAGAGGAATGTTTTGTTTTTCACCCAAAATAACTATATTGCTTCAGAAGAGATTTATTACCCTACCGGACTCTTATATATTGTTCTGTTTTTTGTTTGTTTTTGTTATTTTCAGGTTCAATGGTGCGTGTTCTTCTAATGGCCGCCTTCCCACTGGAGGTTTTGATCCACAGCAATTTAAAAGGTAATCAGCTTTGAAAGTCAGTTCAAATGGTTAGCTAATAGTACTTTAAAAAGCCTACAACTCTGTCACCAGTTTCTTTACCGAAAATTACCCATAAAAGTATCGCTCAATAGCATATATTGTAGTTCAAATGTTTAGTTGTACAAATATCAAATTTTTGGAAATCTAAAACTAGTCAAACACTCAAATGTTCATGCTTTTTATAGGAGGACAGAGCAAAACGGACATCGGCGCAGAGTGAAGAACTGCCCTTGATAAGGACACTATGACAGCCATATATAGTATGTGAAGACTTTCTGTGTATCTAAAATTGCATACACCACAAGTAACTTACTTTGCAACCATTAAAATAGGTTGTAAAGTAAGTTACCAATACAAATAGGTGATGATGCATTGTAGTGGTTGGTCTCAGACAAAGAAGGTCAACAGATTTATGAATGCTGGAAGGTAAGGAGAGACGACCAAAAGGGGTGTTAGCATTACTGTAATGTGAACTGGATAGACTTCCCATCTAGGAAAAAAAAAGAGGTAAATTATGCGTAAAATATATCTGTATTAATATCTGTATCTGTATAAACAGAAATATCTGTTTGCTAAATGAAGCCAGCTAACATAAATCACATTTTTATTTTAACTCTGATAAAAGTCATAGAACTGTGACTTTTGTTTGTTACAGTGGGGGTAAGGAAGGGGTTTCCCAGCGTGTCCAGAAGGGCTTTGAGGATTGCAGTGAAAGCTGGGGGAACTGAGACTGTGTGTGTATATATATATATATATATATATATATATATATATATATATATATATATATATATATATATATATATATATATATATATATATATATATATATATATATATATACACACATATATGTATATGTGTGTGTGTTTCTTTTAGAATGTTTAAGTATGTAATGAGAATAAACTTATAAAATGAATATTCCTTGCTTGATTGATATGCTATATGTATGTTTTAAACATCAAATAAAGATTTCTTTCAGATGTTACATGTGAATGTGTTTTCTTAGAAATATATGAAGGGTTAAATTTATATTTTTTTGAATGATTTTAAATACATTTAAATTGTATTTTGAAATATATTTTATTAATATATTTCAAAATATACAAAAAATGGCCAAAAAATATATGTGCTAAAATACATTTTAAATATATAAATATATTTTAAAATGTATTTTAAAATATATTTTTTTACCGTATGGGCAAAGCTACACCAGAGGGTTGTGCTGTGTAACAGGTTGGTGCAGGTGGTGTTATCTACATTTGAACATTAGGCAACAGTCTCATGAAGACACTTTCTATTGTTCACTAAAGACCAACAATAACAGAGACAAAGGGAGAGCAGCAGAACTAGTGCTAACAATTAGCACTGCTAGCCTGCCCACCAACACCAGCTAATGTTCTAAAAACGATGATCAATGATTTTGCTGTAACGGCTCCAGCTGTCTGTGTCAGGGACACGTTGGAGATGAAGTGAGTGATCCAGTGACAAAGGTTTGGAAACCTGCAGTCAGCTGAGACTAAAGGAGTCACCTGACCGAGAGACCAAATGTTTCACTGAGAACGTCCAGATGAACAGAATCAACCTTTGGGATAATCTGTTCCACACATCCATGTTTCACTTACTGCATTATATTTCCTCATTGCTGTGCACACAGGCCTGTGGCTTATAACCAACTCCAAGTTCAGACTCAGAGGCTGCTGAAGCTGTTTTCTGGAACAGAGACGTGTTGGATATAAAAGCAACTCTTCTTTATGTGTCAGCACTGAGGAAAGGAGCAGCTTCGTTTCTAAGTGTATGAAGGACTGTAGCAGTGTGTGTGTGAGCTTTATTTCACAGACAGAACCATGTCAAAAACACAACTTCAGGTAAAAACAATACAAAATCAAAGAGTCTGATCAGAAGGATTAAACAGAGGAGTGTGGGACTGTTTTTAACAGACAGCAGGTTAAGCCAGGCTGGAGGAGTAAACTGAGCCTCGGTGTGAGCAGCAGTGTGTTTGACAGGAAGCTGAGATAAACAGTCTGGAGCCCATTTAGTGCTTCATATGAAAGTGTGAGGATTTGAAAGCAAATCTAAAATCAAGCAGGAGTCAGTGTGAGAATGATTTGTGCTTTTCCTCAGTCAGATGCTGGGAGTTTCAGTTCATCCATGTTCAGCGTGCTGTGCTTTGTGTAACAGGAGAATATGACAGTATAAATCAAGTCTTCATGTCACTGAAAGCCTCCACAGTCTGCTATGGAGGTGCATCAGTTTGGATTTACAAGAAGAACATTTCTTAAACCTGCCACAAGATGGCGCTCCAACAGAAGGGATGTCCACAGTGTAACACAGACACACACATACTGTGTGAATGTGTGAGTGAATGGGCTTTCAACACAAGGCTTCTGCTGCTACCTTTAATGACATAATTAGCTAACAAGAACAAACTGTTAATTACCACCAAAGAACGGCTGCAGATTTTAGCTGCTGACCATTTTGTGAAACGTTGATTACATCAGCTTATTGTTGATTTTTCAACCTTAATATCAGCTGCTTTAAAGGAGCCTGGTTCTCTGGCAGTAACACTTTTCTTCACTAGATGCAGTGCAGGCACAGTCTGTGTTTCTAAACTACACACTAATGTTCATTGTTGTGCAGCTAAATCCTCCCTCTGGATGGGAAGAATCCCTGTCAGGCTTCAAACACCTGGCTTGGTGTTCTGGAGCTAATGTGTCACCTGTGAGGACTCTGAGATGAACACACAGCAGACACTTCAGTTCTCCGTCTGTGTGTCCTCAGTTTCCCAGCATGCCTTGGCTGTGGTGGTGGAGGTGAATGAGGGGGAACATGCTGCTCTGTCAGCACTCAGGTTTCATACCTGGTGATCTCAGAGGACAAAGCGGCGTTACAGCAGCGCACGTTGATGAGACCTGATGCTCTGAACAGTTCAGACTTCAGCCTCACTCTGAGAAAACAAACGACTGACTGTCAGCAGCAACTACACCTGCTCCATCAGTGACGGAGAGAAGAACTGAGACTGAGAGACATACAGCTGCAGGTCAAAGGTCAGAAACGCCCGCTCTTTGTACGGGTCAGGAGTTAGTACTGCAGAGGTCAGAGGTCAGCTTGCTGACAAACCATTTGAAACAGTTTGGAGCTAAAAGCACAACAGCAGAGGAAAGAAGAGACACTGCAGAGATGATGCAAAATATTGTGTTTTGTTCTCAGCTGTCAAAAAGTGTAACACACGTGTTCCAGCACAGCCTTTGTGTACTTTCACTTCTCCATACTGTCCATTGGAAATCCTGTTTGTTACTTTTTGATTTCAGTCCATGTGTCCAAAGCAAACTTCTATCCCACACTTTCTCTGCTGACTCTTCACCGATGCTCAGATGATCTCAGATGATTTCACCAGAACTCATCAAAATTCGGGCTCCACAGAAACCCAGACGTCACTAAACAAGCGTAACAAGCAAAGTGAAAACTGGTCGTTCAGCTTTATTGACCAAAGATAAGCTCACATGTCACCTCATGACACAGACACTTATTTCCACAGCATGCACGAGGACTGACAATAAGTGTCTATAAAGCCACTTCTATCTGCCACACCTGTGCTTCTGTCATGGTTGCTCTCCTCTCACTCTGTCATTTATCCACAGTCTGCCTCCC
The DNA here is from genome assembly GCF_057382095.1 of Aulonocara sp. 'chitande type north' Nkhata Bay. Classification (NCBI taxonomy): domain Eukaryota; kingdom Metazoa; phylum Chordata; class Actinopteri; order Cichliformes; family Cichlidae; genus Aulonocara; species Aulonocara sp. 'chitande type north' Nkhata Bay. The sequence continues at coordinate 76,582,990 of NC_141346.1, read as the reverse complement.
TCTGCTCCGTCAGCTGACGTCCTCTCTACACCACCTGCTGTGTTTTATCCTGCAAAAACACATTTAAGAAGCGTTGCACCGAGTAACGGGAGGAACTGCTATAAAATCCATTTAAAGGAGGTGGTGCTGAGTGCTGTGACTGGGGTCCCACCACTGACATCACGGGTGGAGGACATGTTGGAAAACTGCTACAAAGTGCTGTGCAGCCAGCAGAGCTTACAGTCTGTCCTGTGTGTCATACAGGCTCTCACACTTAGTGTTTCTGTGACACATTGAAGAGAAGTTTGTGTTGTTCACAGTTGTGCTTGTACTGAGTGACAGCTGACATGACCTAACAGGAATAATGTGTCTGTGCTGAATGAGAAGTAACACACAATGAAGTCTTGATGCATCTCAATCATCCAGGAAAGTGAGTCTGTTGCTTCTGTTCATCTGGACGCAGCGTTTTGTGGGAGAAACGTGTCGTCATCATCAGGTGACGTCTTCAGTCTCAGCTGCAGGTTTCAGTCTTACAAACAGGACATTTGCATAAAGACTGAAAGCAGCTGCAGGAACGATGGGCTGGGAGCTCCGTTCCTTCATCTTAATTATGCAGATTCTCAGGACCATTGATCAACAACCACTGATCCATGTCCATGAGTCCCATTCACAGAGATGTGGGAATGGCTGCAGTCACAGCATGTAAGATGGAAATAAATGAGAAGTATTTAGCTGAAGTGGATTTGATTTATGTTACTTCTTTTTTAACTTGTAGTTCTACATTGGAAGATTATTGTGATATTGAAATATAAAAATACATTTATATTCTATTATTTTCTCAAAATAAGCGTCACACTCGTGGAAGCCGGTGTAGCCGCCGAAACGCCTGCATTTATGGAGACTTTCAGCCCCAGGTAGGCCAGTTATGGATCTTCAGATCCACATTATGTCAGCAGCTGTTCTCCACCGTGAACTGTGTTCAAACAAACACGCTCACGCCTCACAGACGACAGCTTACAGTCCTGTAGAGATAAAGTGACTTCGTACAGCCCCGTCTTCAGTCTTGTGGAGATGATCTCGACGCTTTGGTGGATGTTACTAGCTCCTGTGCAGTATTTTGTAAAGACATGATTATACCCCGTAAGCGCGTTAAAATTTATGCTAACAATAAGCCATGGGTCACTAAAAGTGTCAAATCCTGTTTAAGGAAAAAGAGACAGGCCTTTAAAGAGGGGCTGTTACCGATTTTCAGACAGCCACCAAGGAAATGAAAATCGAGATGTTGAAAGCAAAACAGACAAAAACCTTCTTGAAAGCAAATTTGCTGCAAAAACTTTTGGGTCTGCCTGGACTTGTATGAAAACCATAGCAGGGTTTCAAAACCCCCAGAGCAGCAGTCAGGTCATTTTAGATGGTTTTAATTCAGACAGAGATTTTCAAATGCTTTAAACATGTTTTCTGCTCGTTTTAGTTCTTCTGATTTCAGCGAGGATATTTGGGAACTGAAACAGAAACTGAGAGATACTCAGCACTTTATCATTGAACTCAGCGATGTTAAAAAGGCCTTTCATACAGTCAATGTGAACAAGAGCCAGGTCCTGATAATATTAGTGGCCGCCTAATTAAATCTTGTGCTGATGAACTCAGTCCTATATTTCAGGTTATTTTTAACAAATCCTTGCAAACACAACATGTGCCCTCTCTTTGCAAAGAAGCAGTCGTGGTTCCTGTCCTTAAATCTAAACGACTTCAGGCCTGTTGCCTCACTTCAGTTGTCATGAAAGTCTTTGAAAAAATCATCAGAAATGTGATTATGAAGAGACTGAAGGTCAGCTGGATCCAATGCAGTTTGCATACAGGCCCAACAGAGGAGTGGAGGACGCACTTTTGACTTTACTAAATCTGATTCTTAAACATGTAGAGAGTAAAGGGACTTTTGCAAGACTTCTTTTCATTGATTTTTCTTCGGCTTTTAATACAACACAGCCCCATATTTTAATTAAAAGACTTTTAGAACAGTTTGAAATCAGGAAAAACCTGCTGGGCTGGATTTTAGATTTTCTAACTGACAGGTCACAAAGAGTGAGAATAAATGGGGTTCTGTCTGACCCAGTGTTCTCCTCCACAGGTTCTCCTCAAGGCTGCGTCCTATCGCCCTTATTATTCACTCTCTATACAAACATGTGTCAGGGCAGACATGAAAACAGGGTCATTATTAAATATGCAGATGACTCTGTTATTGTCAGCTTACTGAAAGAGGGTGAAACTAACCACGGCCCAGTCATTGATGACTTTGTTCAGTGGTGGGAGGAGTCTTATCTCCAGCTGAACATATCTAAAACAAAAGACATGGTTGTTGATTTTAGGAAACAACAAAATGGGCACGGAGTCACTTTAATTAAAGGTCAGAAAATAGAGCAAGTGCAATCATATAAATATCTTGGGACCATAATCAATGAAAAACTGAACTTTGATCAAAATTGCAAATCAGTTTGTAAAAAGGGTCACCAGCACCTTTATTGCCTTAGGAAACTTGTTCATTTCCACATTGACCAAAACATTTTAACTTTGTTTTATCGTTCTTTTATTGAGTCTGTTTTATCCTTTTGTTTGGTGGCATGGTTCGGTCAGACCTCTGTCACAGAGAAAAACTCTCTGAATCAGATAGTGAGATGGTCCAGTCGTCTGATAGGTGAGCCACAGTCTTGTTTAGCCTCCCTGTACTCTAAGCAGGTACAGAGGATGGCTTTATCAATCCTTAAAAATGGTTCCCATCCTCTAAGGGGTGAATTTCAGCTTCTTCCCTCGGGACGGAGGTTTCTATTTCCGAGATGCAGGACAAAGCGTTATAAAAATCGCTTTGTCCCCGTTGCTGTCACTGAATTAAATAAGAACTGTTTTTGATTCGAAATATTAAAGTATGTGTCACAGTGAGTTTTATATATTTACTAGGTATGTGTGTTTTTAAAGGGATGTCAAATGCTGCCATTTGTCTGTAAAGCAAATTTACCTTGCCTTTGGGTATAAATAAAGTTACCTTACCTGCAGACGCTGTGCGCAGAGGTTCAGGAGCAGAAGTCCCGTTGTAAACATATCACGGCAGACCCGACGATGTTTGCATGAACGCGCTTTTTTTAAAAGTCAGGTCAAGGCTCCAAAAGCCCAAAGGCGATATAACAGTTTGTGTTTGCTACATGGATCATTGTAGTTCAGCTTTCCTTTGTTATATTTCTTTAAGAGCTCAAAATGTGTTCATTACATAAATCAAATGTAATTTTCTCTGTAGCACTTCATGGATTTCATAAGCAACACACTGTAGTTGTTCACACAAAGCATAAAGGTAAAAACAATATACACAGTGTTATCTTCATTTTAGATGTCACAAAGTATTTGCGGCTCCCAGTGTTTTCCCGAACCCTGACCCTTTGCGTGGAAACCGGGTCCAAAAGGCTCTTTGGGTGTTAAAGGTTGCTGACCCCTGCACTAGGCCCAACTGACACATATATTTGATTCCAAATACAAAAAATAATGTGTAACCTGCTGGAAGAATGTAGGAGGTTGAGACAGGATCTCAACACTTGGTGTCTGCAACAAAAGACAACAATATGTGGGCCGATCGTGGCTCAAGAGTTGGCAGCTCGGCTTGTAATCGGAAGGTTGCCGGTTCGAGCCCCGGCTTGGACAGTCTCGGTCGTTGTGTCCTTGGGCAAAAAAGCACTTTGGGGTCCTTAGGGACGAGTAAAGCGCTCTACAAATACAGGCCATGTAATGGCAGAAACGTTCTCTAGTGTAAATCCTGACTAGTTCATTAACTACAGATCAGTTTCAGTGAACATTATTCACAGAGGGATCTGAGTTCCTTATACCAGACTCTACAGAAACTGTAACACTGTACAGCTCTGCGACTCAACAATATGACAACAATGTAACACACACTAGAATCATCAAATAAAGCCCCACTAACCACTAGAACTAGAACTAACTAACTAGCACTGGACACTTGCATATTAGAGATTTCTACCACCATAGGAGGCGAGATATCATCCTTGAACCAGAGCATCCAGCCCTCAATTTCGGACATAAAAAGCGACGTGGCCAGGCATGATAACACTTTGACTGAACTGCAGGACTGTGCCTCGAACCACTCTGACACCATCGCCACTCTCCAGGCCACTGTGGAGCGTTTGTCTGCGGAGGTAAAGAAGTTAGATGAGAGATGTGGAGCTCTTGAGGCACTCCAGGAGGAATAATTTAAGAACTGCAGGAATACCAGAAGGCACAGAGGGACCCAAGATGACTGAGTTGGTTCACACCTGTTGGCGGAGGCGCTATCTCTCGAGGAGAAGCCACTCATCGATCGAGCACATAGAGCGAATCGCCAGCGTCCCAAACAAAGTCATCTTCCTCGGCCCATCATCTTGAGATTGCACTACTACCACATTGGTGAGGAAATTCTGCTGAAAGCTGCAGAGAACAAGAACCTGATGTATAAGGGTTTTTAAAATAAACATCCTCCCAGATTTCCCTCCCTCTGTTGGAAACGCAGAGCCGTTAACTCTACAGAAACTTTTTTTTGGTGTTCTTTATTACATTTTTTACGGCGTCTTTGTCCGGAGAGCGCGTGGAGGTCCGACCTCCCATTGTCTCCCATTGTCTCCCATTGTCTCCCATTGCATAATTAATTACATAATTAATTATGTAACCATAATTAAATGGTTACATCCATCTTTAAACGTCCACACTGATGAAGCAACGACAGGTTTGAACCCTCTGTGTTTAACATCACTGGGGCTGCGCTGTGACCATGATCATATCCTATCGTCCTGCACACCTCTGTTGCTTGTGCAGCTCGCACACAAGAATTTCACCCACATGTGCTGTACCAGTGTACCTGCACATGTGATGTGACAACAAAAGTGATTTGATTTGATAAACATCTATATCACAACAATTTGACATTTTCTGTGACTTTTCTGAATCTCGGGCAGATGAACTTCCCTGAAGTGTTTCCAGCTGGGTGTCAAGTGTTTGACCGACGCATGAAACGACACGTTTGTGAGTATTTGTGAGTATTTATCACACGGCGTGCTGCGGGGAAAAGCCTGAGAAATCCCAGAGAAGCTTCCTTCCTGCCAGTATACGAGCCCACCAACAGAGACAGGACCAGTTCATCCTCCATCACTTACTGTGTGCACACGTAGCAAATGTTAAAGTTCAAATGGTGGTTTTGTTTGCAGGGACTGTGAGTGGATGGAGATCCTGGTCCTCCTCAGCTGTGAGTTCTTCCTCTGTCATGAGAACCTCAGGGGGAGAACATGTGCTCACTCTCAGCTGCTTTAACAGGAAAGAAGCTCTTTTAGATCAAAGCTGAGAAACTGTTTGTAACAGCGAACTCTGTCACCTTTCTCTCCTCAGCCTGCTGCTGGACAGGCCCATGAAGCTCTGCTGTAAAGGCTTCCATGTCCCAGGCTTCACCTTTACCTGCTGACCAACGGGAGGCGTGGCCAAAACAGCGATGGGGAGTGGAGCAGCAGGTAGCAGAGGTGAGCCTCTTGTATGCAGCCTGTTATCTGTGGGACCAGGGAGCACGTGACAGCAGATGTTGCTGATTCAACATCTGTGTGACAGCTGGAGCAGCACAGTCTGCAGGAAACATCTGTGCATGTAGGAGACACCAAGGTTTACATGGTGGAAGCAGACGACTGACTCAAGCAGCCTCACATCACAGGCTGCTGGCTACAAGCACATGACCACAGTGACTGGTTTCACTGGTGTCTGTCCCAGTCTGTGGCAGAGATACAGGAAGTCACAGACAGCCTGCACACAGCGTTTCCTCTGGAGGGTGTTTCACACCCTGTTTGTGTTTCTCACTAACATGTTGTAGTTCTTCCTGCACACAGCAGCACTTTGATCATTTCTCCTGCTTTTCTTCCTTTTCTAGCTTTTATACACTGACAGTAACACAAAACTCCAAAGTCATCATTTGAGGAGCTTCTTAAGAGTTTCTGTGAGTTTAGTGAAGTCAGCCTCTCAACAATAAGTGTGTGTGTGTTGATTATCTAATGTTCAGAGAGGACTGCACTGATGTAGCATCCAGGTGAGCAGCTTATGAGCCAACAGGGGGAATTTAGCTGTATTATTGTTGTTTAAATGTAATAATTTATGATTTCATGTTCCAATATTTCACTTTTCCCAACGTTTTGTTATCATTTGGTCTGAAAACCATGACAAACAGCAGTGTTACAGTTGTTAGCATTAGCTGCTATAGAGCACTCAGTCGCTGTATTGGTGTTAGCGACATGAACATATCTGAGCTAACTGTGTGTTCCAGATGTGCAGCAAACCCAACTGTCCCTGTGTTTTCCTGCTGTAGACATTATCCCCATGATGCTGACGTCCTCTGGTGGGACGAGCTCACACGTTTATGGATTCAGATGCTAACTGGACCAGACTGGTGTCAACCTTTGTGCTATAGAAGCAAATCAAAGAAGAACCAGTTGAACCTGAGCTGTCTGTAGTGGTGACACCAACACCATGTCACCTGCACATGCTGACCCAGGGTCAGTGTTGAACCTATAAGCTGTGTCCTCACAGTTCAATATGTCCTCACTGCACAGGTCAATGACATCAGAGCTGTAATGTTGTTCCCGTCTCACTAAAACTTCTGGCATAAGGTGACTTTTCTGGGTGATTCCTACTCCAGGGTCACCAGTTTGAATCCCTCTGTTACTGCTGGGAACGTGCTGCTAAAGTGCCCTTGAGCAAGGCCACGTCCAGCTGATGAAGCCAACCCTGGGCTCTGCTTGCTGGCAGTGACAGAGTAGATGAAACAGCTCAGTGGATGCTAACTCACAGCTAACAGCGCTCTGTCATGGATAAGTGAAATAAAGCTGACTGACCCACAGCTGCACACAAACACCTCCAACACCTACAGGTCAGCAGGTCCACTGCTGTCTCTGATGGGCCCAAACTTTGCTTGTTCAGCGTTTGCTGCTGCTGACTTTGAAAATCACACCAAACATGGAATCAAATATATCGACTCAGCTTAGACTACAGAGAAGCTCGGCACTGCTCACAAAACTCAAACACAAAAGGCTTTTTAAAGACAACAATCACTTTGACAGACACACAAACACGACTGAGTACAGAGCAGCTGCTGGTTTGAAGCCACAGAAATGTTCAAATGTTTAAACACACTGCAGCGTTGCAGCCGTGATGCATTTGTGCTGCTAAGGCCACACACATCAGCTGCCTTACATTTTAGTACCAGTTCATCTCTGACCATGGCAGCACAGTCTTTCCAGTACAGTGATGTTGGTGGGGACAGTGGGGACTGATTGTTCATTGGCTGTAAGCCGGTCACATGGACGTTTAACTGGTGCTTTGATTGCTCTGTAGTCTGTTGTGCCTGTGAGCTGCTCCTAAAATGAGACAGATTATAATTGTCACCATTCTGTTAATGACTCTTATTATGTGCGCTCTCCTCCACTGTCACACTAAACACATTAAACCTTTATTTTTGTGTAAAGTCAGGATTTATTGGCTCTTCTTAAAAGCGTCATGAAGTGCAAAACTCAGCAAACATTATACAAAAGTAGATTTAGAAGCTGAACTGAAAACATTTAAAGTGACAGTCAGCACAAATCCAGCTGACATCTCCATCCAACCCAAGTCTTCATTTAAAGTCATTATAACTGTGACACACGTTTGTTACAGTATTAATCCTGCCTGATGCTGCAGGGCCAACATCATGAAACAGGCTCAGCATTTATTTCCATTATGAAACTTTATCATTAAAAACAAACCATTGTTCTGCAGTCGTCCCAGGACTGTCGGTCAAACGTTCTCTCCACATGTTTAAGGCTGAGCTCACTTTATCGTCTGCCTGAAGGAGCGAAGCAGATGTTACTAAACATCACAATAAAACATATGAAATGGGTGCACATGAGGAACGTCTGCACTGTTAAAGCCATGCAAACATCTTCACACATGAAGCAGCAACACCTCTCAGTTTAGCAGCAGCTGGTAAAAGCCACAGTGATCCTGGAGCCTCCCTGAAGGACTCGTTCATCAGTAACTGTCAGGAGGACGATTAAACCTGCTGCACACGTCCTGTAGTTACACACTCAGGAGGAAAGACGACGTCCTCGCTCTGCAACATGATCTGTGTTTCATCCAGGACGCTCAAACACAGACTGGTTTCCAAATATTAGACGCACTGGTTCTTCATGCGTTTCTACCTGAGCACTCAGAGTCATTTCTACAACAGGCCTCCTTCACCTGCTGGTGCCTCTGTTTCTGTGTTTGGCTGTTTCCATCAGTGCCTGATGTTTGTGATCTTTGATCTGTTCTGAAGTCTCTCTTTGTAACACAAATGTTGTTTGGCTTCTTTTGCAAACAAGGCAAAAGAACTTTAATGGATTCATTTGCTGATCTTACTGTTCTGATGCAAAGCCGTCCTTTCAACGCTTTAGAAAGAAAACCAAACAATGTTTTTAAAACTTTCCCAAAATGTAAAAGCTATTAAAACCATAAACTTCTGCTCCTTGATCATGTGATTCTTCTTCTAGACTGTCTGTAATTGTTATTGCTGATTGTCAATAAAGTTGTTTTTTATAAGTTATGTTGTAAAGGAAGCTTGTGGCGAGGGAGGAGGGGCGACTAAAAGCAGGTTCATATAGTGGGAAAGTCCTCAGGTCATGTGAGGATATTTACTGATGCGTCAACACTGTCAGATAAAAGAACGGCTGCTGCATTTGTTCTCCCACAAATAAGTTTGGTGATGAGTAAAAGAATTACAGATGATGTGGCAGTTTATACTGGGAGCTGGTAGTGATGTTACTGGCTTGAACTGGGTGGAGGACGCACTAATATGGAGGTATGTGGTTTGCTGGGACTCTAGCAGCGTGCTAGTGAGCACAGGTGATATGTCTTCAGACTCTAGGCAACATATTGTTTTTGATATACTTCATTTACTGTATAGAATCAAACACAGAGGGATAGAAGTGGATTTCTTATGGCTCCCTGTGAATATCGGTGTTGATGCAATGAACAGGACGATAAGTTTAAAAAGGTGCAGCAAGAAGAAGTCGTGCAGGTTTGACTATAAAATACAGTGAAAGTGAGGTGAAGAGTATAATGAAGGTAAAGATGAAGGACGAGTGGCAGGCACACTGGGACAGAGACGGGAAAGGCAGATATTATTATACAGAAAACAGTCGTGTAGAAGAAGCTGCAGCAGAGACCAGGATGGAATCTGGAGAGTCAGAGTTGGTCACACAGGCTTGAATAGCACACTTAAAAAGGTAAACATGACACAGAAAGTGTGACTTCTGTGGACCAGAGGAGACGTTTGACGGGTTGTTAGCGTCGTCAGGATGCTGGATGGAAACGCTGTGCCTGATAGGATGATTACAGGCTGGACTTTGTCTTCCTGTTACAGATGGATCCAGGCCCTGGATGACTGCTGGACACACATGACCCACACTAGGCTGCCTTCATCCATCCTTTCCTCCTTCACTGAGACTCAGAGTCAGCATGTATGTATTTATCAGGGATTTGAATCCTTTCATTACAGAGTGAAGTTAAAGTAGACGTGTGAACACACTAATAAACACAAAGGGACACAACTACTACTCCATGATGGAAAGCTGAAGTATTACACAGCTTTATGAACCTCCTGTTATCCTGGTAGACGAGTACAGCAATAAATCTTTTACTTGAACATCTTCTGGCTCCAATAAGCTTTGAAATGTGACCATGAAGTTAGAGACACACTGACTGAAACCCACAGCTGTGACTGTGGATCACATCCACACACAGTGTAGCTGCTGTCTCTGTGTGAGCCTTTGCACTGCTGCTCGCAGCACCGTTATATCACTCAGCGCTCGCTGCTGTTATTGAATCCACTTTTTACTGTCCGTGCAATCAAGCTCCTCTGCAGAGCTAGAAAATATCTTCGAACCAGTTTATGTGTTAGGGGATCCTTTGCAGCTGTGACTGTTGCCTCTGTTTTTGTCCTTTGGTTCCTGGGAGCCTTTTACATTTCCATCAGCAACAAATATCTGAACAGGCTTTATTGTAGGAAATACAGGAGTAAATAGTTGTCATTATTTATTAGATGTTGTTAAAGATGATCCGATGCTTGTTTAGTTTAATGCTGTGGCTTCAGTCAGCATCACTGTGCTGTATAGTTTTATTTTTCTCATCCTTCTGTTAAAGTTGCTGAATAAAAGCTGGTTGGTCTGCACCTCACCGCTGCCTCGAGCCTCCTTCTTTAAAGCAGCAGAGGCTCTTCATTCAGGTATCACAGCTCGAGTTGTTCTGCAGGAGACCCAGAGTACTGTCCTTGGTCCATAATGACATTAATCCTCAAAAATAGTTCTGGCATAATAATTGTGCACACAGTGTAAAACTGAAGAAGCTTCTCAGATGAAATGTCTTCAAGAAACTTAAAAAAGTCCAGACACTTTTGTTTCTGAGCTTCTTAATTCAATTCAATTTTATTTATATAAATCACAACAACAGTCGCCTCAAGGCGCTTTATATTGTACAGTAGATCGCACAATTATAGATACAGAGAAAAACCCAACAATCATATGACCCCCTATGAGCAGCACTTTGGCGACAGTGGGAAGGAAAAACTCCCTTTTAACAGGAAGAAACCTCCAGCAGAACCAGGCTCAGGGAGGGGCGGGGCCATCTGCTGTGATTGGTTGAGGTGAGAGAAGGAAGACAGGATAAAGACATGCTGTGGAAGAGAGACAGATGAACCGCTGAGTGTTGTCCCGTCGAGGTGGCTCTTCTATGTTGTGCATTTATGGCACCAAACCACAAATGCAAAGGAAGAAAGGGTCGAGGCTGATTGGTGTATGTGCCCATGAGTATGAGTGTACACGGGTGTTTCTCTGTGTTAGTGACAGTCTGACAGAAGGCTGCATCCCTCAGCCTCATGTGGGCTGTGTAGCCCCTTTACCACTCAGTGAGAGCTCAGACCTGTTTCTGGTGGGTGGTGGACTCCTCCAGGGCTTCCCCTGATTCCCCTTCTGCCACAGAAGACTGTGGCCTCAGAAACTCATATCTGCTTTTTGCAAATGAAGCGAACCTGTTGGCTTCATCAGCAGGGGCGGATCTAGAAGGGTGGCATGGGGTGGCAAGTGCCACCCTAAAATGATCCCTTGCCACCCCAAGTGCCACCCCAGTTTTGCATATGACAGTGTTGTTTATTAAAATAAGTTTAACAGTTTGAGCGTAGTTACAGTCAGCAGTGAATATAAATGCTAGAACTGGATATATTCCATAGTGTCCCCCCCTCCACATTAACAAATGGTTCAGCCCATAGCAGGACGGCTTTCTTCTTGTTTTCAGCAGCAAGTGATGCTTATGATTGTGCCAGAGCACATTTTGAACAACACCATGGGAATTTTGGATTTTACACAGGTGGGTGGATGTTACACTGTGGAAATGAAGGAAGGTGAGTGCTATTTTAAATGGTTGTAGAAAATGAAAAAACAGCAGGTGTATTGGCTGCATTTTTAGATAAATAGTTGTATCTGTTTACAAAATGTACAATTTATATTTGCATTTCAAGTTATAAACATTTACCCAACACGTCTGTGGTTTTTTTACAGTAAAAAATACTGCTAGGATTTTAGGTTCTTTGTGTGATTTCAGATCAGTAATAGTTATATTAATAGTAATAGTAATACTAATGCAGTATGTCAGTGAAAAAACAACTAAATTCAGTTGAGCTGAAAAGATACCAAACAAAGCAAGAGGAGGAAAAAATAAAATGAAACAATCTGAGGGTGAAATACAAACGTAAACTCAAAGGAGTCACAAATGTCCGGTTGTGTTTCAGACCTCAGAGGGTGAATCCAACAAATCATGAAAAATGAGGTTTACATGTTTGTTCATGACAGTGCAGATTTCTGACATTTTGTGTCATTTAAGCTGCAACAATGTGACAGTTTTCTAACAAAAACAGTGAAACTTAAGTTAGACTTGTGTTTGTAAATGAAGCGCCCCATGTTGTGTAGCTTTCTGGAGTTTATACTTATTGGGCTACATATGTATTTAATATACAGGCTGTACAGTACATAACATCAAAACTCACATGTTTCATGTAACTAAAGTGTGTAATCATGTGGGCTACAGACAATAATTAAGTTATAGACTATATTTATATGAAAAACGTGCATACTTACTGCATTTGAATCATTTTAACCACATGTAACCTCCTGCATATGTGTTTGGGGGGGAAAGGCTTTGATTTTGCCACCCTAAGAAAATTTCTCTAGAGCCGCCCCTGACCATTTCACAGGATTTGCATTTAAAGATGCAACAAGACTAAAATGGTTAGGGTCAGGAGGTCAAAGGTCAGGGCTCCTGTGGGTCTGAGGGCGGCCTCACGCTGGAGAAGGATGAAGGAGTCTGACCTGAGCCAGTGTTTGACATGAACACATCAGCACTGCTGTCAGTGAGCCTAACGACAGCCGTTAGCATCATTTCAGTGTTTCAGTCATAAAAACACTTCCTGTCTCTGTGGTGGTTACAGTGACATCATGCAGTTTGTGCTTTGACCTCCAGAGGGCGACAAATCAGCACAGACAGAGAGCTCCATTCAAACTTTGCTGCCATCAGGAATAATTCTTCAAATATAATCATCAGTGTTTGAGCAGTTATGATATCAGGGACAATCTAGACATGTGTGACAATACTGAACATGTCACATGACACACCTCAAACATCATGTGATCCACTCTCAGTCTGCACTTTCATTCATGACTTCAACAGGTTGAAATGAGCTTTGAAGAAACATTCAGTGAAATAAATCTTTCATGGATTCATGTGAGCAGCAGATGAACTTTGTACCAACAACATCTTCAATAACAGAGTCTGAATGAAGCTCAGGTGTTGATGCTGCTCACTGATTGGACGCTTGGTTTCAGCTCTGCTCTCAGTCTTTACTGCACAGGTGAAGGTAGAAAGTGTGACTGGATCTATAGACTGGAAACAGAGAAACATGCTGAACATTTGAAGCTTTGCAGCAGAAATGTTCATGTTACAAATACAGCAGAGCTGATCTGGGATCAGTGTGTTCACACCTGCAGCTACAACAAGGTTTCATGTCTCCACACGTCAGCATGTGAACTTTACTCTGACTCAGTCTGAGCAGTCAGACGGCATATTTTTAAAGTTAACACATCAGCACACACAGAGCTGAGCCCCTCCCACCTGTGCTGAGTTTCAGGTGGAGCCCCGCCTCCTTCCAGGAAGCAGCTCACCTGTGTGTCCGTGTTTAGTGTCCAGGGCCCTGTTTCAGGAAGCCGGTTTGGAAAACTCAGAGTGAAAAACGACACTCACGGTTGAGTAACCCCGAACTGTCCAACTCGGAATATTCCGTTTCAGAAAGGCTGATAACAATTAGTTCAATCAAGGCGGAGTTGCTTTAACCCCAAGTGAAGCGCGCGGACGAGGATACATAAAGCCCTGATAAGCGGAGCACAGATTAAGCGAGTCACCATGGAGACGGAGGGAAAGAAGGCGCGGTCAATGTATTTTACAGCGCTTGAGGCCGAAATTCTGATGGCAGCATATGCCGATAACATGCAAATTCCGCGGAAAAAAGTAACACAGCGACAGCTGCAAAAGAAAGGGAGCATGCATGGCAAAACATAGCTGACAGAGTCAATGCGTGAGTGTTAATTTAAACATTGATCGAGGGATTTCCACCCATTTAACACGTTATTTTATCATATGTTATTTTATTTGTTATTTTATACATTTTATTTTGTGACGTGATGTGAGCGCAGGTGCAACCCAACAGGCCCCAAACGTGCCTGGCAGCAAGTAAAAATGAAATATAAAAATATAGTCCAAACAGGTAAGGTGTAATTGTATTATGAGCCATAGTGCTTGGTCTGTTTGTCCGATGTAAATCAATTGCAGTTAGAGGCTACATTAATTTTCTTTCTGTAAGCACTTATTGAAATTATCTGAGCACATTACAAGTACATATTTGCTTACTCTGTATGCTCAAATGTGGCCCGTTATAGCCAACAGAAAAAAAGCGGAGGCCCGAAAAACAGGTGGGGGTCCTCCACCACCACCACTCACAGAGGCTGAGCAGTTGCCCTCAGCCAAAACAGTGGGCGCCCTGTGGCCGAAGGCATCTCTGCGGGGACATCCTCTGAGGCAATAACCCCGCAAGACACAAGTGCCTACATAAGGGGTAAATTCAAAATAATACATGATGTGCATACATCCTTTCTTCACAGTCACCTTTGCAGTGCTGCTCATTCATTTGATAAACTCTTTACCATAATGGATTATTTTGTAGTGAAGTTATTTTCCTACTGATTTTGCCTTCCCTCAGTCTTGGTTGTCTTTGAGAGCATAATGACAATGAAGTGTAAGGTGATTGGTATGTTTGTTAATTGCCATTTGGTCCCTTGTAAGTTATAAGTGACCTGTATAAACCTCATATTCTATCAGTTGATGGTGATGGTGTACTGCATCTGGTGCAGCCTCCTGTTGAGCCAGACCAACATGCAGTTGTGAGTAATAATCCACAGATTATATGAGTTTACAGTAGAACAGCAATGTTGTTTATTTCTTTACTACAGGAAAATAATGAAGAAACATTGACAGCTGTTACAGAGGAGGAAGCAACAGAGACACTTTATGAGGTTTACATCTTTTAATACTTTGTGTACAGGAAATACAGGCGACCAATAAAGCCAGTTGAACAAAAAATCTGTTTATTCTTCTTTCAACATGTTGAGATGATGGGTCAAAAGAAATGATTGTGACATATGGTGTCTCTGACTGCACTTCCATCTTGTATGTCCGTGGGAGGGTCAGGATGTTCATGGTTTGGATCACTGCTGATGTTTGGTTCAGAAGGACAGTGTTCTCCTCTAATTGTGGCAATGTTGTGAAGAATCACACATGCCACAATAATGTCACATGCCCTTTCTGGGGTGACCCTGAGTCTTTGCAGGCACTGGAACCGGGCCTTAAGCATTCCGATAGTCATTTCAATTCTGGCTCTTGTCCTGCAATTAGCCAGATTATATCGCTGCTGTGGGCCCGGTTCAGGGTCAGGGTAAGGGGTAAGCAAATAGGGTAAACATGGATACCCCCTATCACCAAGCAAGTAGCCAGTGAACTCTCCTAAGACAGAAGGGTACACTTCAGTTCAAATGTCCCTGAAGCAATTGGTCTTTATATATTTTAAAGTATTCTCAACTCACCATGTCCAAATTTTGTGCTCAGTGTACATTCACGGAATATTTGTGAGTCATGGACAGAGCCTGGCCACTTGGCTTCCACATTTGTGATAATGTTGGCAGCATCACATATGATCTTCACAGTGCAGAGAACACAAATTAGCATCCATTACTATAATGAAATAATTTGTTAGTTTGACATGCTACAGGGAACTATGTACCTGCACATTAATGCTGTGGAAAGACTTCCTGTTCACATAGTCTCCTTCATTTACTGAAGGAGCAATGATTGGAATGTGAGTGCCATCTGTACAGCCAATCACGCCTGGGAACCCTGAAAATAAATGTAAAATTTAAGTAGTAGTTCAAGTATCACCACATCATGAATTAAGTTTCGTTCATCCTGATACCTGCAATTTTGTGGCATCCCTCTTTGATAAATCTTGTGGGTCTATGACCGGGGAACACCACAAACGAGTACAGGAGACGTTTCAGTGCAACTGTAACATTCCTGACTGCCCGACAGACGGTAGCCTTGGAAACGTGCTCAGCGTCACCAATATTATACAGAAAGCTCCCGTTTGCAAGAAACCGAAGTGCAATACAAATAATATGCAATGAACTGAGAGCATGTCCGCGATGTGTCACATGCGTAATATATGGCCTGAGGATGTTATCCAAATAACTTATAGATTGTGCTGAGAAACGGTAACGTTCACACAGAAAATCATCAGGAAATGATAAAATGTCCAAACGCACTCTGATCACTCTCTCCCGGCGGAGAGCTCTGCGGAGAATTTGGGCTTCACGATCTACTGGCTCTTCAAGGAAGTGGCACGCCATGTCCGACACTTCCTACTGTCAGGTTTCCGACAAAGGGGCGGAGAAGGTCAGGGTTAGTTGTAGTAAACCTGCTAGGGGGCAGGTTAGCTTCACGGCGTGTGTCGTCATAGTGACTCACTCAGGCTGCAGCTGAACTCGCTTTGTGAAACCGAAAACCCAGAGTTTTCGTTAACTCAGGGTTTACTTACTCAGTTTTTCCACTAAACCGGCTTCCTGAAACAGGGCCCTGCTGTTCCCCAGCTGCCCTGTAGGTTTGTGCTTTGACCTCCAGAGGGCGACAAATCAGCACAGACAGAGAGCTCCATTCAAACTTTGCTGCCATCAGGAATAATTCTTCAAATATAATCATCAGTGTTTGAGCAGTTATGATATCAGGGACAATCTAGACATGTGTGACAATACTGAACATGTCACATGACACACCTCAAACATCATGTGATCCACTCTCAGTCTGCACTTTCATTCATGACTTCAACAGGTTGAAATGAGCTTTGAAGAAACTTTCAGTGAAATAAATCTTTCATGGATTCATGTGAGCAGCAGATGAACTTTACAAAGAATCAGTGGATTTATCTTCTGTTTTAGACCAACTTTGATCACTTCGAGCCATCTTAAGTCCATTTGTTCTTCTCACTCACTAACGTCTCGTATGATTTCAGATCCCTGCTGTTCCCCAGCTGCCCTGTAGGTGGCCTCAGTGTGTCTCACACCATTTACAGATGATTACAGGTCGTTTACAGTTCAAACAGGTCCAACATAAGAAATATGCAGAAAATATCCTGCTATAACAGTTTGGGTCAAAGTGCAGATGTTCCAGATGTTCTGAGTCTGTCTGTGTTTCATGTTAACATGTAGATGTTGGACCAAAGTGAAGCTTTTTGATGTGACAGCAGGAATGTGAAGTGTAACTCTGAGCTGTAGGAAATGAAACTAAACGGACTTTTTCTCCTTTATTTATAGGAAAGTGTAGGAGAGCAACAGATGAACAAGCGTTACTGTAACAGGAAACATCAGAGGACCTGTATGTTCATCATCATCACTGTTTCCTTGTTCTGTCACAAACACACAACACTTCCTGCTCTCTCTCTGATGGATCTGATTGGCTGTTTCATTCACAGGAGGTCAGGGCGTCACACAAACAGCTTTAACTGCACAACGACACACTTTAAATCATCTGCAGACAAACCTGTGTGTTTGATTTATGAAGAAATAATAAAGACGTGTGTACAGCTGTCCATGAAGCAGCTTCTCACACAAACTCTGACACTTCAGCCACTTTAATTCCTGCAAAGCTGCATAATAAAGAGCTGTGACTGCTATGAGCTGCTGATGATGACTGCATGAAGCTCTCAGCTGAAGCTTCTTTCATTTATTTTAATGTTAATGTCGCCTTTTTAAGCCTGTGTGAGGATTTTAATGACACACATTAAAGGAGCTTCTTTGATTAGAACCAAATTCATGTTGATTTTCAGCCTGAAATGATAAAAACTTTAATAATTCTGTTTATAATCATCAACCTGGAGACTAATGAAAAGTATAATAGTGAAAAAAAGCCTTTATTATTTGAGTAATGCCTGAATCTGCTCAGAGACGGAGACAACACAGAGGTGTTGATGACAGTTTGACATTAACTGAATTAAAAACAAAGTGCTCTTATTGTGAAAATCTGCCTCCTACTTCTTTAAATCATTTTTATGTATTTTTTAACCTCACAGTGAAACATTGAGGCATTAATCTGACACAGTTTGATCAGCAGCTGTGTTTTCACTGACGTTTCACTTTGATTTGTTCAGACTGAGCAGAGAGGATCGGTTCTCTGTGTGCGCACTGCTGAGAAACACAAGCTCATTTCTGCTGTTTCATGAAAAGTGTTATGGAGGAACAAGAAGTTCAGCCTCTAAACTCTCAGCGTGAGGACTGAGTGAAGAGTTTCAGAGCAGAGAGTTTTGGCTCACAGCTTTTAGCGTCTACACAAAGAGACGATTACGCACTTGATCTGAGAACATCTCCACCTCCTACAAACAAACTCTCCTACGAGCAGCTGTCACAACCACAACAGGCAGAAGACTGGATTTCTTCAGGTCAGATTTCATGCAGTTTGCATAAATTGTGTGTCACAGACTTTGTAGTTCACATTTGTGTGACTCGTTTAAATCTTCTCCTCCTGAAAGTGAAACTCTTACAAACACATCAGGCCACAACCTGCTGCAGGTTAATGATTGATCTGAAGGCAGCTGACCTTTGAGCAGGAACTTGTGAGTCTTTTATTGTGTTTAGCACTGCCAAGTGCTGGCCTCTGCTTCCACCATCACATTTACACTGGTAGGTTCAGCACTGCTGCCTGCTTCAGACTGAATCCAGCAGCACAAAGACACAAGTTAATAAAATCAGCATCTATTCCTTTATCACTGCTTTGTTACAGAGGAGAACAACGCTCCAGTAACGCGTAATCCCATTATTTTTTTGAAGTAACGAGTAAAGTAAGGGATTACTATTGCAAAAACAGTAATTAGATTACCGTTACTTTCCCGTAGGAACGCTGCGTTACCACGTTACTAAAACCGTGATTTTTTTGCGAGAATGTCTCACGACAGTGACGTAAGCGAGTGCGACGTTAGTGACAACAGCTGTGTGCAGATCAACAGTGGATCACATATCGAGTGCAGAGAGAGTATGAGCGTGCAGCGTTTAAAGCGTGGAAGTACTGACCTTACTTTGAGTTTGATTCCATAAAAAGTGACAAAAACATTAGTGTCCGCTGTGCGTGGGAAGAAAACTTCTTTTTACAGCGAAAAAACCCCTAAACTTCCAACAAGCACCGAGTAGCTACGACGTAATGGGAAACTCACAGAGAAACTCGCGGATTCTTCCACTGACCGCGGCACACCTGCACCAGGGTAAACCTCCGCCTACCCTGCTCCTGCTTTACAGGTGAAAATAGAGCAACAGGACCGCTGAGTCTTTGACTTTATTTATTTTCTGCTGTGTTTTACTTGCATCTATTTGAAAGACTGAGTGTAAACACACAAAATATTTTATTTTATGAGCTGGAATGTGCAGAAAATAGGTTTAAATGTTAAACTAATTTCTTCCAGTCAGAGAATGTTGCAGATAATTAAATGTTTGCTTGATGCATAAAGTTAAAAGATTAAATCTAATAAAACAAGTTTTAAAAAGAGACTTTTCCATTTGATTACATTTTGTATGATGGATTATGCAGAAAAAGTAGAATTGGGCTGAAAGATCTATCGCTTTATCACCTACTCAGGTTGGAAATCGTGTTTTTAAAAAGTAACTAAGTAACTAATTACTTTTGAAAATAAGTAATCAGTAAAGTAACAGGATTACTTTTTTTGGGAAGTAATTAGTTACTGATTACTGTTTTCAAGTAACTTGCCCAACACTGGACAGAGTGTTGGCTTCATCACCGACACACGTCACCACATCAGGAAACAGCTGGTTCAGTGAGTATTTAAGGTTCACTGCAGACAAACTGGAGAAAAACGAATCACATGAAACATTTGTTACTGGTTTCTGACCTCGTCGTAGAGACTCACATACCTGTGTTCTGCTATCAGTGTGATCACATGTGCTGGTACAGTTTGCCAGGTTGACCCATGTAACCTCCACTATCCTGTAGACGTGGAATATGTTTCACATATGGATCGCTTCATTACTCGACTATGACTGTGTGCTTCACAGGTGCTTACTGAAGTGCTGCTTTACACAAAACCAGACAGTAAAAATAAGAACTGCAGGTCCAGACCACAGGTTTATGTGTTGATAATGATGATGTGCAGTCACTCATTGTCACAGGATACTTCCTGCAATGATGCTACAGGTCACGCAGTTCTGCAGAGGTGGAGGAAACAGATGCTTTTCCTAACAGAGACACTTTAATGACTTAAAGAATCTAACTGACACACAAACCTCAGTTTGTCTGACATTCATGAGAGTAAACTGCTCCTGAATGTTCTGTTAGTTCACTGGATGTTCACCTGACTTCAAATGTAAAGATCCCTGAGACAAACTCTCACGAGTTCAGCGGCGACGCGATCGCACAACCAGCCGCGACATTAAAGCCCGACGCGCTCACTACCTTTGGTTACAGCGCTCCACTCTCAGCTCACACGACATACACAAAAATAATGACGCTGGATGCTTCTGTATCCTCAGAAACACCAGATCGCTGTTCACGAGAAAAGGATGGAAACGGAGTGAGACATCACTCCCGGCGGACACACAAACACTGTGCTAAGGTTTGTTTCAAAACGGAGCTCCTGGGTTGTGTAGCTGCTGAGCGAGCAGGTGGCACACAAAGACGCGCTGTCAGGAATCATTACATCGAGACTGACAGGACGTCACTGGTACATAAACACTGATCTGTGGTTTACTGACAATGTTCTCAACAACAGACGCACAACCCTGGTTTGGTCTGGTTATTTGTGTTGTACGGCTTCGTTGGTCTGACGAGCTTTTAGGGATGTCAGCAGAAGGATTTCACGTGCTGAGGTCATATTTATGAATCAACCTGAACAGCTAATACTTTACCTCTTTATTTTATAACACATATGAACACGTTATAGTAGATTTGTGCAATGTGTGTTTCACGTCTTTATGGGCGTATAGATCTGTAAACAGGCTGATGGGTGTGTGTCTGTTTATTGTAGCGGTGCAGAAATGTTAAAAATGATGATGATAACAACACTTCTCACATCAGGCTACAACACAAACCTCCTGATAGCTGCAAACACCAAAACCCCCAACGACAGGCACACAAAGAGCGAGCAGGGACCCACCCTGACAGCATGTGAGCCTCCTACTACGACTCACTGTGGAGCAACACAACACCAGGAGACGGAGGATATGAGAGAGGATACAGCTGCTGTGGGGGAGCAGCCACACACTCCACAGGAGACGACGGGGTGAGAGATGGTTCGGTGCTCCTAACATCATGTGGACGCTCGTCTGCACATAAACAAACCTCACCTAACCCCACCTCCTTTCTCTTTTTGCAGGGTGGGGTGCTCCATCCTTACACACTTTGCACCACGTGGCGCTCCATCTATTCGTTTACCTTCTTGGGTCTCTTCCTCCTCTGTCCCAGCCCATTGAGGCGATCGCTGGGGTCCAGCCTGTAGTGGGAGTGGCTGTCCTCGCTCATCCTGTCCCCGTCCACTCCGGGTTATTCCTTTCTTCTTTCTGTCCTCTGAATCGAGCTGACCTCTCTCCTCTCTGGTGCTCGCTCTCTGAGCCGGCGGAGCATGAGAGAGAGGAGTGGTTGGGGAGAGGGAGGGGAGACGAGCGAGGGAGGGAGGGAGCACAATGGTGTTGCCATGGCAGCAGCTGCCACCAGTGTTTATCTGGAAACGTCGCTGGCAAACCAGAATAGTTGCCACACGTTGCCACACTCGCACACTACGTTTGTGTGCGACCTGCCCGTGGCTTCCTCGTTACAGACACACCGAGAGGAAACGCTCAGACACAAGGGCCGAACATGAACGAACACTCGTGTGTGGGAGGAACAGGGCACAGACTCCACGCCGTCGTTAAAGATGGCGTGTGTGCTAAACGGAGCTGTGCGCTGATCGATTAGTCAACTGAAAAAAACAAAGGAAGCTGTCTGGATGGAGTTTGCTGCTCCCACTAATCAAAGAGATGCATCACAGCTGGAGCTGATTGATGCACGAGCCACCGTTTGCACCACCGACTCCACGCTTGTGTTTCCTTTCTGCACCATGTTGTTAACACTGACCCCACACTGTGTTCATGAGCTAAAGAAATCACGATGATTGATTGATTTCACTGACTCGTCTGCACAAAGCATTTTGTAGGTTACAGCATGAAACGACTGTAATCTCCACATTTACACTCACAGTTTCTGTTTTACTCTCAAACTGATCAATAACAGCTTTCCTGTGTAACAAACACACAAAATAAAACAACTGTACCACCAATCAAACACAAGGAAAATAAATGATATTGTGAGTTCAGCAGTGGGTCTGTGACCGGTGTGAAAGAGGACGATAGATGAGTGGGTGTTTGTAGAAACAACCTTTGTGATTTAAATGTGAGACAGCAAAGCATCAGACAGAAGCCTGAGCTGAATATTTCCTGTGATATGAAGTCACCGTGTTTGGGTCGGTCAGTCGACTACTACTCAGTGAGTGTCCCACACACACACAGACCCACACAGACCCACACACACACACAGACCCACACAGACCCACACAGATCCACACAGATCCACACAGACACACACACACACACACACACACACAGACCCACACAGACACACACACACACACACACAGACCCACACAGACCCACACAGATCTTAATGATGGCCTCAGGCTTTGAGCTCCCACTAACAGCAGGTCATAGCAGCATCCCATCAATAGTGATGAAAAATGCAGCTACAGCTGCTTTTCCACTACTGGAAGTTAATGAGGTCAAAGCTGGAGCTTCACCCTGTTCAGACTGAACCATGTGAGCCGGCCTCGCTCCACAGAGGACGCCTCCAGGACAAGCGTGGGCTCCATCGAGGCCCACAGCTGCTGTGACATCGTGGACGTGTTCTTCAGCTTGTTTTTCAAACAATCTCAGCAAACGTGCCAAAATCATGTTCAGTGAGACTCTGTGGCACACAATCCAAAAACAAAGAAGGCTAAAGGACATGCTCTGTGTGACCCACAGTCGTGGCTCAAATGTGGGACTGTGGCCTGGTGTGACCTGAACACTGTGGGAACCTGAGGGGCAGAGAAACAGAGTCGAGTAGAGTCGAGTAGAGTCAAGTTGAGCTGAGGCAGTTATGTTCTACTGGAAAAGAGGCGACTGTGGCTCAGGACGTCAGTCGGTAGTTCGATCCCCGGCTGCTCCAGTCTGCGTGCCAAAGTCACCTTGGGCGGGATACTGGCCCCTGTTGCTGCCAGTGCTTTTATTAGATGCTCTGGAACTGGTTTAGTGCTTAGGGAGGGTAGAAGAGTGCTGTATAAGAACCAGTGCATTTACCATTACTCTGTTTGCCAGTTTGCTACGGTCACCGGCGGTTTGTACAGAGGACACAGACCTGTATGTGAACAGATAGGGAGAGTGTTCAACTCCAGAGGAAAAGTTGGTTTAAGGTGCTGCATGTTCCACATGTGCACTGCACATCTGCAGCTAGTAGCTGAGGAGTGGTTTCCACGCACGCGACATCCAGCTCTTTGGGCCCTCACAACCCCAACATCGCTCTCACACACAGCACCTGCTCCGGTCAGCTGATTAGACAGCTCATTGTGTGTGTGCGAGGTGAATTAAGGTTATTATAAAGGACATTCAGATATCATCTCTCATCTGGGAGAGCAGCCAGCAGCTGCAGGAGGTGAGCATCCAACGACATGATGAACCCAAAGACTCCAGCTCAGCCAAACTACAATTACAGATTACAGTTACACTCCTAACTGTTCCTGCAGTATTTAAGAAAGACGTCAGTGATTCAGACCAAAACTGCTCTGCTAACTTCACATTTACTAAACATTAATGTTCCCAACACAGATTTACATGAGAATGACAGGACATCATAGCCCCCCCTGCCCCCCCTGATATTACATCACTTCAATCCCAAACAGAAGGAAAGGAAAGATCAAATCTGTCTTGAACCTCTGCTTCAAAGTTACAGGAACACTGGAGTCACTCTCACTGTCAGAGACCTCAGTGTGTCGGAAGCTGCTAGAAGAAGCAGATGGGGGAGAGGAAGAGGAGGGCCACGGTGCTGATCTGAGGAAGTCTTCTGATCAAACCACAGCAGACCAACAAGCCCGACGTCGTTCTGATCCAACATGAAGGCTTCCATCTGTCTATTCTGTCACATCGCACACGTCTCAAGTCATCCTGTTCAACCCATCACAACATAATAGTAACAATAAAACAAAGGCAGTGGAGCGTTCACCACGAGCTTCTACAAAAGTGCACGTTCATTTTAATAAAACTGTTTTTACAGCAGTGTGCGAACATTAATATGTTGTAACCAAACGTTTGTTACACCAGCTGCACTGAACCTGTGGAGACTGGAAGTTATTTGCTGCTGGTTTGTTCAGACCTGTTACTGCACACCTTGCATAGTTTGCATAGTTTCCTTCACTGCATGCAAAGAGACGAGGCGGGTGGAAACCTGCGACCCTGAACACATCACCAGTCCATCACAGTCAAACACTCACGGCTGTAATCTATTTCAAATCAAAGTGTTTGCACGGTGAGAAGAAGCTGGCGTCGCTGGGGGAGCGTGCGCCCGGCTGCACTTAAACACAATCTTCATTGGTGCTGTGAAACATCCACGTCTCACTTCATCTGCAAAGAAACCTGATGCATCGCTTTGGAAATATTTGAAATCCCTCATTTGTCACTATGCACGACGAGTCGACCGGCTGACCAACCTCAGGTTATGCAGCGAGTGCTGAGAAGCAGCTAAATGGCTGCAGTGACTTTATTCCCTGAGTGGGTGTGTGTGCATGAAAGCCAAAGGGGGGCTGTGTAAGAAACAAGGGGAGTCTCTGTTGTGCTCACAAAGAGGAAACCAAGATCTGGATTTTATGGCCGAAAGAAGAAAACATCTTTTCAAAGTTTCCCAGGCCCACTGTGGAGACGCCCACAGCTCCCAGTGACACTGACCCACACTGACACCACCTCCATTCCTCACTGTGATAGGCCGGGAGGAGAAGATCCACACACATTCACATCAGGACAAAGTCCCACATTCCCCTGTGCCACACACACACACACACACACACACACACACACACACACACACACACACACACACACACACACACACGTCCTGCATGCTAAGAAGTGAGTGAAGGATGCAGAGGTGTTGAGACGGACACTGAGGATGTGGGAGCACAGACACCGTTCAGCCTGTGTTTGTGTATCAGAATGAATCAGGCAGAAAAACATTCAAAGCAAACTGGTTGTCCTAAAGTGAATCAGGCTGCAGTCAAACTTCAGCTGATCTCTCATCAAAGCTCCCAGATCGATTCGTGCTCCAGTTTCAGCATTTCAGCAACACTGTGGGAGAACGGGGTCAGCTTCCAGCAGGGGCCACGATTATGCACAGAAGGAAGACGGGACACGGCCGGTCCTTCAACCATCGTATGGATGTAAGAGCCTAACACAGGTAACACAGGTCACAGCAGCAGAGCTGGTAGCAGCTTTGTGCGCTTGTAGAAAACTCAGCGGTATTGCAGAGGTTGTGTACTTTACCAGGGAAACGTATGTATTTTGTGTGTGGTTGAAGATTTCCAGGTTGTGTGTTCTCCTGTTTTATTCAGTTTATCAGAAGTCAGCAACTAAAATGTAAAAGCAGCTAAAAAGAAAAGACAATGATAGCATTGTGTGCACAGTGTGTTACAGAGCTGTTGGTGGCAGTCCAATCCAATCCAATCTTATTTATAAAGCACTTTAAAATAGCCAGCACAGGAACAAAGTGCTGCACGGAAAATAAGTTAAAACAATAGAACAACAGAAAACAGCAAAATAAATAAATAAAACACATAAAACATCAAATGAAAACAAAACAAGATAAAACAGCATCGAATCACCTAAAAACAACTGAAATAAAAACCAACATCTCACGTGGTGTCAAAGCTCAGGGTAAAGAGGCGGGTTTTCAAGACTTAAAAACAGGTAAAGAAGAGGCCTGTCTGATCTCCAAAGGAAGCTCGCTCCACAGTTTGCAGCTGCTACAGCAAAAGCAGGATCTCCTCTAAGTTTACGCCCAGTCCTGGGTACATGCAGGAGCAGCTGATCAGCTGGCCTGTATGAGGCTGTCGCAGCTCAGAGAGATGAGATGGGGCGAGGCCATGGAGAGCTTTAAAAGTAAATAAAAGAATTTTAAAATGAATCCTAAAAGAAATGGGCAGCCAGTGACGTGAAGCTAAAACAGGGGAAATGTGCTCAAACTTTCGAGTGCCAGTTAAAAGACGAGCTGCAGCATTTTGACTAATATATGATGCAAATATCTCCTCAGCCGAGCCGCCCTTCGTGCCCCTCCCACAGCCACATGCTCCGTCAGTCTGCCTGGCAGAGAGGGAGGGGGCGTCTGGCCTAGTGCCAGGCTCTCTCAATATTTTATGAGAGGGAGGGGAGGGAGGAGGTGCAGCGGGTTGGTTGGGGGTTAAGAGACTAGCTACACTGAACTACGACGGGGAAACAATTATCCTTCCTGCTGAATTTATAAGTTTGCTCACTTACAGAGAAATGAACAGTCTCTGATTTTTACCTGAGTTTAGAAACATCGAACAAAAAACATATCAGTTATGAACAGATCTGCATGTCCCTGAATGAAGTGTGTGGTCCTCTACAACCCTGGATCCCACAGACTGGCTGTGGGACTCTCAGCATATAGATGCAAAGGGCGTCAGCATGAAGCTCGGTGACTGTGGGTGCAGCAGTTCTGACCATGATGTGATCTGTCAGCCTCATGGGCGGAGGATGATCATAGGAAAGGAAACTCACACAGGAGGAGCTGGTTAATGGTGAGAAGGCAGGTGGATGACAGTCACCACATACTGGTAACACTGGTAGAGGATTGAACTACTGCAGCACCCACGCAGTTTAGCATGTACAAGCCCGTCTCAGGTTTGACCGTCTGGATGACTGGCTGAAGGCTGAGAAATGCTGAGTGTGACACACCAACATCCCCACAGTCAAACACACAGTGGTGGCCGTGGATGGGTGCAAACAAAGCAGTGGCTGAAGAAGAAGTGGGCTAGCCAGCCTCCAGAGCCTCCTTTACTAAATCTGTGGAAGCAGCTGTAAAGAGGAGTGGGCCAAAATCCCTCCGGACATGTCGGCACTTTTTGATCAGTTCAGATTCTGGGAGATGCTCTGATATAAAACATGTATAGACCAGAAACGAACAGAAATATCCGTTATTGTCCTGATTGGGGAAATCCCGGTGCTCCAGCAGCAGAGTGACGGGCAGGAGCAAAGCCTCACACAAATAAGAACTACGAGACTTACAGTAACAATAAGAGCTGAACAACATGGAACAGCAGCAGAGTGACGGGCAGGAGCAAAGCCTCACACAAATAAGAACTACGAGACTTACAGTAACAATAAGAGCTGAACAACATGGAACAGCAGCAGCGATGGAAACAACCTCGTGTTTGTTGGAGCAGGGATGGTTAGAAAGAGACGACGCTGCTTTGTGCACGGACCATATTTATGAGTACGAGTAGTGAGTTTAATGATATTTCAATTATATGACAAATATCCAGTGTTGGGGAGTAACGGAGTACACGTACGAGTAACTGTATTCTGTTACAGTTACTGTTTAAACAGGTGGTATTCAGAATACAGTTACTTTGTTGAAATAAATGGATTACACTGCATGTTGGGGAGTAACGGAATACACGTACGAGTAACTGTATTCTGTTACAGTTACTGTTTAAACAGGTGGTATTCAGAATACAGTTACTTTGTTGAAATAAATGGATTACACTGCATGTTGGGGAGTAACAGAATACACGTACGAGTAACTGTATTCTGTTACAGTTACCGTTTAAACAGGTGGTATTCAGAATACAGTTACTTTGTTGAAATAAATGGATTACACGGCGGTACTTTCCTGTTTCATATTGTGGCGGGTCAGGACTGTTTGGGTTTGTTTGACATGTTCTGTTGTTCCAGGCGGCAGCGTTGTGGTTGCCATGGTTACAGGGTGACACGCTGCGTGTTTCCTGGGTGAGAGAGGCCTTGTTGTTGTTGTGCTAAGCTAACAGGCAGAATGTAGCATCATGGGCAGTGTAGTCCATGCTGCAGGGAGAATGGACTGCTGTACCCGTGATGTGTCTGTGAGCGAGGAGGGAGAGAAAGGAAAAGCACGAGCTGTCACCGAGCAGAAACGGGAGCTGGAAGCATGTAAATATAATAATAACCACTGCAAGAAGAGAGCCTGACGAGCCCAGCTGTAAGCTGTTAAGACTCGACCGTACACCGTGTTCCTGTTTTCCTCCGAAAACAATAAGTTCTGTTGTCTGTGAAGGTTCTCAGTCATCCAGGTCATCGTAGTCTGAGGAGCTTGCAAAGAAAAGCGTCTGGACTTCTTTAAGTTGCTTGAAGACGTTTCACCTCTCATCCGAGAAGCTTCTTCAGTTCTAAGAACAGAGGTTTGACTCTGTTCTGCTCCTTTGACAATAAGTTCTGTTGGAGCAGCCTTTCAACGCCTCTCTGTCTCTGCTAGCAAAGTTGACCCAGACAACAAAGTAAAGCTCGTTTTCAGCTACGAACCCGACACGAACCCGACGTGTTAGCCAGAGGTCCCTTTACTACGGTTCGGAGCCGCGGACCTTCAGTAACAGTAATAAATCACAGCAATAGTACATTCATGTAGTTGTAAACAGCATGATAATATATTAAGTAATCCAAAGTATTCAGAATACATTACTCTCATTGAGTAACGTTACAGAATACATTTTGGGGCATGTAATCTGTAGTCTGTAGTGGAATACATTTGAAAACACTGCAAATATCCAGCACACTGACAGCTGTGACCTTATACACATGCCCAGTGAAAGGTTGATTGAACACTGTACATCGTATATAGCTGATCTGGGGTCAGATTCTGCCAACCAGGCAGCGCTGCCTCATGACACGGGGCTGGATCAGCCATCTATTGATCCATCCCAGAGAAGATGAAGGAGACACGTGATGATGACACCACTGTGCAGTTCACATTGGAGGGCTTTATCCCATCCACTGAGTCATCAGAGCTGTGGGCCTTCTGTGAGCTCTGCAGTGTGGCTGACAAAGCTGACATAAAGTGTCCAACTTTCAGGATTTTTGCTAAGCTGTCACTCACTGTAGCTATCATCTCACACACTTGGCTACTTTTCTCTGTAAAGGTGTTTGATGACAGAGTCTTAACCCCTGCATATGAAGATAATGTGTTTGATATATCTGTTAATACCTGACACGACTTCTTTCCTTTCAAGTCTGTTTCACATCCAATTGTAGAGACAAGTGTGTCAGAGGATCGTGTGAAAGGATGTTCTGTCTTTCTTCAACATACATATCTGTGTCACGTATTTACATAAAGAGAAATCGTATCGATGTCGAGGCTGGCGAGGAGGGCCGGCCCTCACCGATCCACCGTTTATATGCAGTCTGTGTCTTTCATGTGTCTCCACCTGGATCCCTGCTGAGCCACTTCCTCCCCAGCCCTCAGAAACACTGTTGCTATAGTAATTGTATCTAAGTGAATAACCATAGCAACCACAGAGATGTTTTGGATGGCACAATGGTAGCTGCTGGTTTTAAGTGCTGGAGATCAAAGGGGCCTAACGTTGTTAGGGAAGAGGAGGGGGGTTAATCAGTGTCGGGGAAAGCGGAGACCAGCGGGGTCGGCAGGAGCAAGCAGGAGGCAAAGGGAGGAGCGAGGAGAACGACGGTTTTCCCTCATGGCACCAACACCCGTCCCATTTCCCTGCGGTCCAATAATTAGCTGTTTGGGGTATACTGCGACAGGAAGACGGCTCCTGCTGTCGAGCTTGCAGTGATGGTTAGTAGCTGTTCCACCCATGCTGTGTGAAACTTAATACACGGCCTCATTAAAGATGGAAATTAGCCTTTGGCTATAATCTGGCATGTTTACATTCATGTAATTTATGTTCACTAACATGCACGGTCCTAATTAAATGAAATAAAATCGCTTCCTAAGGAGATTTGGTTTCAAGGTCAAATTTATTTATATGGCACATTTCAAACAGCCGATGCTGCACAAAGTGCTTAACAATATAAAAATGGTATTAAAAGCAACAATGTAACACAATAATAACAGTAAAAACAATAATAGGACAGTAAAAGAATTAAAACAATAACTAAACTAATTCAAATAAGACCAGAATGCTTGGGTCATAGTGCAGGGCTCTAGACTAACTTTTTGACATGGGCGCACCGGTACGCCTAACTTTAAAAATTTAGGCGCACCGGCACAAAAGTTAGGCGCACTCAAATTTTTCAACCGCATCGCTTAACACCGCAGTTTTACATGTGCACTTTCTTTGGGGGGGGAAGTCCATACAGACAATATTAATTTCTAAATTATTAACTAACAAACTTGTGCTTAAAGTGCTTTGTCAATATTGTAGAAAATGTTAAAAACTTAATCATCATCTTGGCCTCCTCTGACGACCTGTTTGCTGCTGTCTGCTGCTGAAAGGCCGTGGGGAGAGGGGACACTTGGGCAGTGCATTTACTGCAGCATATAATGTGTTTTCTGGATACACTGTGCTTTTTCAGCATTCAAATATTGATGGCACCGTGTCAGAGCACTGGCTATGAATTTCAGACAGATCAGGCCTTAACTTAACAAAAAAGTTATCAATAGTTCTTTTCATCTTTTCTTATTACCCACAGCTACAGTACATCCACTTCTCTCAGGCCTAGGCTGCTCACTAGGGCTGAGTATCATCACTGATTTCTATAATCCATTCAATTCCGGTTCTCAAAGTCCTGATTTGATTCAATTTAGCCTCAGACAGTCAGAAATATTATAATTCTGATCATTTATCAGTACTGATACACATGAGACTTCATCAGAATTGTGAAAATCACAGCAGATGCCTTTGTGTGAAAGTAACTGAGAATAAAACACAGGAAAACATGAAGGAGATTTTCCTGGTCTGGCTTTTTATAGCAGATAACCTTAAAAATATTCTGCAATTTTGCATAATTTTAAGAAATTTAAATTTCTTCAGTATTGAACAGCAGAAATTAGGCTTTCTTGTCCGAGGTCATTTAAGTGAAAAAAGAAAAAGCGCTGTAAACAACGCTAGACTGGTGGGTAATAAGCGAATGAATAATGCAGAAAACAGATTTGAGACGGGAAACTGTTCCTGAAGTACAGAGAGAGAGAGAGCTGTGCAGGAAGTGTGATTTTTTGTCACGGTTTGCGGGGGCAAGCCGTGTGGAATATATATAGGACCAAAAGGCGGCAGCTCTGGTGCAGGTGAGTGTTTATTAACAACAAAAATGCAAACAACAAAGGCGCTAGGAACATGAAACTGAAACCTAAACTGGGTAAACTAACAACACAAACCAAGAATGACGGTGCAGGGAGGTCCGGGGAAATACATACAGGGAGACGCAGGGAGACCGAGGGGAAACAACACAGACGAACCAGCAACAACTATGACAGAAGACACAACTTAAATACACTCAGAGAACACAGGGGGATTACATACAGGTGGGGACACAGCTGGGAGTAATTAACATGACGAGACTAGGGAGGCAAACTGAAAACACTCACATAAGACACAGACCTTCACAATAAAACAGGAACTTACACATGAAAGGACACAAACTAAGAAACGCGGACTAGATACAGGAACACACGGGCAGAACAGAGTAAACACTAACCAGAGGAAGAACAGAACCAAAATCGTGAAGAGAAAACACAAAACGCTGGGTCAAAGGACCCAGGATCATGACAGTACCCCCC
This sequence comes from Aulonocara sp. 'chitande type north' Nkhata Bay, assembly GCF_057382095.1. Classification (NCBI taxonomy): domain Eukaryota; kingdom Metazoa; phylum Chordata; class Actinopteri; order Cichliformes; family Cichlidae; genus Aulonocara; species Aulonocara sp. 'chitande type north' Nkhata Bay. The sequence goes on along the minus strand of NC_141346.1, from coordinate 76,551,454 downwards.
CCTCAAAGGCTGGCTCCAGACAGCCCAACAAGAAACAGCCAGAAAAAACAGAAAACAACCCGACCAGGGCGGGCGGCGGGGGCCCAGGAAGGAGGGCTCGAAGCAAAACAAAACCGGAGCACCAGAAGGCCAAAAGACAAAAACAAAAAACGAGCCCAAAACCAAAAGAAACGAAGCACACCAAAACACAGGAAAAAACAGAGTCCAAAACAGAAGAGTTCAGGGGGCCGACAGCACAGGAGTCCAAAACAGTTCGGGGGGCCGGCCAGGGGGCCGACAGCACAGGAGTCCAAAACAGTTCGGGGGGGCCGACCGTGCGGACGGCAACGGCGGCGACGTGGATACAGTTCGGGAGGCCGGCCGTGCGGACGGCAACGGCGGCCACTCGGGCGATGGCGGTCCGGGGGCCGGCCGTGCGGAAGGCAACGGCGGCCACTCGGGCGATGGCGGTCCGGGGGCCGGCCGTGCGGAAGGCAGCGGCGGCCACTCGGGCGATGGCGGTCCGGGGGCCGGCCGCGCGGAAGGCAGCGGCGGCGCCCAAGTGTCAGGCGCACCGGCCGAGGCTTGTAGGGCACAGGACCAGGCGTAACAGAAGCACAGGCTGGACCAGGCGTAACAGAAGCACAGGCGGATGCAGCTGGACCAGGCGTAGCAGAAGCAGAGGCCGCAGGACCAGGCGTAGCAGAAGACTCGGATGAGGCCGGACCAGACGAGGCCGAAGACTCGGATGAGGCCGGACCAGACGAGGCCGCAGCTGGCGATGAGGCCGCAGCTGGCGATGAGGCCGCAGCTGGCGATGAGGCCGCAGCTGGCGATGAGGCCGCAGCTGGCGATGAGGCCGCAGCTGGCGATGAGGCTGCAGCTGACGAAGGCTCTGAGGCTGCAGCTGACGAAGGCTCTGAGGCTGCAGCTGACGAAGGCTCTGAGGCTGCAGCAGACGAAGGCTCTGAGGCTGCAGCAGACGAAGGCTCTGAGGCTGCAGCTGACGAAGCACGGGCTGGAGCTGCAGCTGACGAAGCACAGGCTGGAGCTGGCGTAGCAGATGGTGGCTGGATGGGCTCCTCGGGCCCTCCAGCTGATGTGGCATGGTGCTGGTGCGGTTCTCCTGAACCCCCAGCTGACGAGGAAGGTTGCTGAACGGGCCCCTCGGACCCTCCAGCGGAGACAGGAGGCTGAACGGGCCCCTCGGACCCTCCAGCCGACGAGGCATGAGGCTGGTGTGGTTCTCCGGAACCACCAGCTGACGAGGAAGGTTGCTGGACGGGCCCCTCGGACCCTCCAGCGGAGACAGGAGGCTGAACGGGCCCCTCGGACCCTCCAGCCGACGAGGCATGAGGCTGGTGTGGTTCTCCGGAACCACCAGCTGACGAGGAAGGCTGCTGGACGGGCTCCTCGGGCCCCCCAGCTGAAACAGGAGACAAAGGCCGGAGCGGTCCCTCGGACCCTCCAGCGGAAACAGGAAACAAAGGCCGGAGCGGTCCGTCGGACCCTCCAGCGGAGACAAGAGACAAAGGCCGGAGCAGTCCCTCGGGTGGTTGCTTAAACTCCAGGGGTCCAGAATCAGCTGAGGACTGGGACCTAGCCTCTGGGGAAGCCCTGGAGCGGCAAACTGTGCCAAAGGCGGCTGAACTACAAAAAGCACCTTGAGGTAAAATTATACTTTCTCCCTGCATGGAGTGAGTATGTGAGACCACTATTACTGGAGCCAGAGTTACGGGTAGCGGGGGCACTGGAGCTACTGGGGCCTGCGCTACAGGCGGCACTGGAGCTACTGGGGCCTGCGCTACAGGCGGCACTGGAGCTACTGGGGCCTGCGCTACAGGCGGCACTGGAGCTACTGGGGCCTGCGCTACAGGCGGCACTGGAGCTACTGGGGCCTGCGCTACAGGCGGCACTGGAGCTACTGGGGCCTGCGCTACAGGCGGCACTGGAGACTGAGCTGAGGGTGGCACTGGAGACTGAGCTGAGGGTGGCACTGGAGACTGAGCTGAGGGTGGCACTGGAGACTGAGCTGAGGGTGGCACTGGAGACGGAGGAGCTAACTGGGCTGAGAGTGGCTGCGCGGGAGCTAACTGGGCTGAGAGTGGCTGCGGGGGAGGTGATATGCTGTTCACAAAGTCATCTGCCGCACAGATCACCGCCCCTGAATGAACAGTCATACAGTCCGCAAATGGAAAACAGTCCTCACTCACCACAGCCGGCGAATTAGAAGTCCGAACGTCCAGCTGTGGGGTGGCGCGCTTGCGGCGCGATCGGCGTCTCCTCCCCACAGACGGCTCCGACAGGCCGGGCAAGATCACATCCGGCGAGTCGGGCAGCGAGGCAGGAGTGGCTGAGAGAAGGTGCGGTGTGAGCCGGAGAAAAGCCTGCATGGTCGGAGGAAGCGAGTCCAATAGCCATGGCAGGCCGGAAAAGAGCCGTTGCAGCCGGTCTTCTGCTGCGCGGCGAAGCTCTTCCGGGGGATGTTCCAGCCATAGGCTGAGAAGGATCTCCACATTGTATGTGATGTCGTCCTGGAGCTCCTCGGACGGATTTACTGCCGCTGGGTCCATGGTGGCTGGTTCGTTCTGTCACGGTTTGCGGGGGCAAGCCGTGTGGAATATATATAGGACCAAAAGGCGGCAGCTCTGGTGCAGGTGAGTGTTTATTAACAACAAAAATGCAAACAACAAAGGCGCTAGGAACATGAAACTGAAACCTAAACTGGGTAAACTAACAACACAAACCAAGAATGACGGTGCAGGGAGGTCCGGGGAAATACATACAGGGAGACGCAGGGAGACCGAGGGGAAACAACACAGACGAACCAGCAACAACTATGACAGAAGACACAACTTAAATACACTCAGAGAACACAGGGGGATTACATACAGGTGGGGACACAGCTGGGAGTAATTAACATGACGAGACTAGGGAGGCAAACTGAAAACACTCACATAAGACACAGACCTTCACAATAAAACAGGAACTTACACATGAAAGGACACAAACTAAGAAACGCGGACTAGATACAGGAACACACGGGCAGAACAGAGTAAACACTAACCAGAGGAAGAACAGAACCAAAATCGCGAAGAGAAAACACAAAACGCTGGGTCAAAGGACCCAGGATCATGACATTTTTATCGTGGTGGAAGCAAAACAGCAAAAGTCAGAGGGAATTCATGACGACATTGATCAAATGTGAAGCGCAGTTTGCTGCTTCTTTTGCTGCAGGCTCGGTGAATTTTGGTTGGAGAGAGGCAAAACCTGCAGCTCAGAATCAGCGCAAAAAGACGTAAACACAGCGCGGACCCGAAGAATCGCTAAGCTCCGACAGCGTGTCCGTGTTCAGGCCGTCGGGTGAGAAAGCCGAGAAAGACGAAGCTGATTCTGATGTGTTGGGTCCGCTCCGTGTTTAGGTCTTTGTGTGGAATCCGTTAATGAATTGATATCGCTTTATTCAAGCTACTCACCTCTCTCTTCCACCTGCACTTTCAACTGGACCACGGCCAATCAGAGAGGTCCCGCCCCTGACTATCTCTGATTGGTTTAGTCCACGATAGGGGCATAATGTGTGTCTGTTGTTGACCACACGGAGAGTTACAGAGATTTTTTTTTTTTGTTACCGGAACAGTTGGTCGCACCTGTGCGACCAAATATTTATTTTTAGTCGCACCACTGAAAAATTTGGTCGCATTTGCGACCAAATTGGTCGCACTCTAGAGCCCTGTAGTGTGTTAAAAGCCAGGGCATAGAAATGTGTCTTTAGTAAAGATTTAAACTGCTCAAGTGTTTGTGCAGATCTAATATTTAAGGGGAGACTATTCCAGAGTCTGGGACCTGCCACAGAGACGGATCTATCACCACGGGATGTGAGGTTAGTCCGTGGGATGGACAGCATTAGTTTTGGGCTGGACCTCGTGGTTTGTCCTGAGCATAGGCAGAGAGGAGCTCAGACAGGTGAGGAGGGGCTCGGGCGTTAATGACTTAAAAACAAAAAGTAGAAGTTTAAATTGGATCCTGTAGGAGACAGGAAGCCAGTGTAGAGAAGCTAAAACTGGGGTTATATGCTCTCTCCGTTTGGTACCAGTTAGCAGGCGAGCAGCTGCATGTTGAACCATCTGAAGACGATGGATGGAGGCCTGATCTAGACCATAACACAATGAATTGCAGTAGTCTCATCTGCAAGTAAGGGAAAGGTGAATAACACGCTCAAAGACGTTAGGAGGTATGGCTTTACCTTGGCCAGCTGTCTTAACTGAAAGAAGCAGGACTGAACACTGCACTCACCTGCTTCTTCACTTTAAAAGAACCATCAATGTAGACACCGAGCTTTTTACACGTGTTTCAAGTAGCGGTGCTTTATCAGGCCAGTACAGGTCAGCCTAATCACTGGTTTCAAACTCCCAGTAATGAAACTGGGGAACACTGGTTGTGCTCAACCTACAAAATATTTCACGTTCCTGCAATATGTGCTGAGCACGCACGACAGACATGAAGCAGACAGGATCACAGCTGATCTTCTCTCGCTCACGAGTGAGCTAATGTTGGGAGTCACAGAGGGAGCGCTACGATCAACCTTTAAATCAAAACGGTTCACCTCCGACACAAGGCGTCCAGTCGACGCAGAACCCAACGCAAGGCATCGTCTGAGGGTTCTTCCATCCATCACTGAAACAATTCTGTGTAGGTGCAGAGACACCCCAAGAATCCAGGTGTTATGTGGCAGCTTCGTGCACAAATGTTATTAATAAGTAGCTGTTATTAGAGCGACTCAAAGGGTGCTGAGTGGTTGGGATGTCCCCCAGACCATCACTGAAACACCAGAGCAGCCGTGCTGACGAGGTTCCAGCAGCACGATGCTCTGCAGCCTCTTCCACATGTGCTCAGCATGCAGCGGCTCTCATCTGTGGAAAGCACAGTTCTGGTCTTTGGTGGGAAATGTTAATCAGACTGCATGATGTCAGTTCACCCTGCATCCACAACAAAGAAGAAGAAGCCGTATGTAAACATAACATACAAACTGACCGAGGACAAGAGGGAACAGTGCTGCTGTCAGTCCAACGTGTCCACGTCCTCTGGACTAAGAAGGGGAGAAACCGTCCAACTGTCACAATCACAGCCACACACCTGCATCAGTGATGGTCTGCATGACTTATATGTAAACTTTAAACTTCAATAAGGATGCCAGCAAAAGCAGCTTCTTTCCACTGCTGGAAAACTGCAGTGTTTGATGTGAAACAGCAGTAATCACATCAGCGATGGCTTCACGGGGACACTGACAGACGATTTCTGTCCCTGCTCCTCTAACCTGTAGCTCCTTAAATCCAAACCAGACAAAGCTCGACGTGTCCTGTGAGGTTGGACCGCTCACATCCCCAGGTTTGGCTTTTAAATCACATCTTACACTCTGTGCTACAGTCACAGCGTCCAAGCAGGGAGGCAGAAAACTGCCCGGTCACCAAGGAAACCTAGGTGTCTGTCTGTTGTCAGGGCAACAGGGCAGAGGGGATGGGGAGCAAAAACACGGATAACGACAGGAAGGCTGGGCAGAGACAACAAAGGCAGGCGGGGCCGTCAGCTGACGTCTTTGGATAGCAGGAAACTGTGAAGCATAAACAGATCTGATGCTCACGATCTGTTTACATGTTTTTCTCTTCACGTGGAGTAAAAATGACGTCATTCACGAGACCTGGTTGTTCCAAATATGTCAGATTCATGTGCTTATCCATCGTTTTCCTACTGATTCTCCACACAGACAGTCAGCCTGTCGTCAGCTACTTTTCAGTGGCTTGTATGCAACGCTTGGGAACATGCTGGGGAGGGTTACCCATCACCTGCCAGCATTTCAATCAGAGAACTTCCTGAATCTTAGTTTATGACAGCTGGAGCCATTTACATATCTAACACTGCTGTATTAGTCCTATTATATAAAAGGAGGAGCAAACAGTGATGTGTTCTGCTTCCTGCTCATTTCTTTTCTTCTTGTCTCAAACTGACTGAAAACAAACACGAGTCACTGAGAAACATCCGTGTTTCCTTTATTATGAAGATAAATTACATTTAATCTGACGATTATGCTTTTCTTGCTCATGAGTCACAAATCAAAGGTAAGTTGTTGAAGGGCGCCCCCTTGTGACGGCTTGCCAACAACACATACACTACACGCCACGATCGCTCACACAGGCCACGGTTTTAGGAAAGAGCCCCATTAAACGCTGTTCTTCTGCTCAGTGAAGATAATTAGCAGTAAATCAGGAATCCCAGGCTGCTGCGAGGCGGCAGCGGCGTGTGCACTAACAGGCAGCAGCTCACATGACCGGCTAATGTGTCAAAGTTTTCTATGAGCGACACCCACAGAGAGAAGAGGGGAGCCTGTGCCTATCAGAAATAGCACGGCTGACTCGTAAAAGCTGCAGTGAAATCAGATAATGGAGGGGGGGGGGGGGGGGGGGGCTACACCTTTGAAGACAGTGACCTTGCAGGTGACGTATGGTGAAGGTGGAGACTGTGAGGGGGGTACTAGCAGAAGAAAACGCTCAAAAACACAATAATAAGGTGAGCAGGTTAGTGTGTAACTTCAAACCTCTGGAACATGGTTTGAAGTATGAGGGAGTCATGGTGGTGTTCAGTGCATCCTCTGAACAGAAGAAAAGAAGACAAGGAAATGTGAACGAGGACGTTCAGGATAATGAAAGTAGACGGGAGAACTGGGCAGTGGCTGCAGGTTTACAGTGACCTGTGTGAGAGAGCACATGCTGAGGAAGCAGAAGAAGACTTGGCTGAGGTTGGAAGGATGTGCAGTAAGAGTAAGGAGGACATGAGGGCAGCTATGAAGGAGAATGATGGTCCTGATAAACATCTGGAGGTATGAAGGGGACTTTTTAACTAGATTGTTTAACACAGTGTTGGGACAGATGCTTGTGTCCTGGTACTGAAGAATCAGGGTGCAGAGCTGCAGCAGCCACAGGGGGATGGAGCTGATGAGCCACACCGTGAGAAAGAGCTACTGAAGTGAGGTTCTACATGTAGATGAGGAAGTGCAGAGAAGGTTAGAAGTTGTATCATATCTGTGTGGATGTGGAAAAAGCACACGACGGGACACCAAGAGACGTACTGTGGTACTGCACATACTGAGCACATACTGAGGCTGTGCAGGAGACAGCAAGGCACAGGTAGGAGCTGTAGGAGGGACAGATGGATTTAGAGCGGGGGCGCCATGACATCAGGACTCGACTCTGAGGCCCTTCATGTGTGCGATGGTGCAGACAACACTGGGAACTATAGTGAGAACAGGGAGCAGGTGGAGAGCTGGAGCCAGTAAGACTGAATACATGTGTGTGAAGGAGAAAGGTGCCTGAGTGAAGCTGGTCCAGAACAACACAGTGCACAGGGCAGGTGCAGAGGAGGTGGGGTGGGTGGAGGTGAGGGTCAGGGGGGTCTGTGAAAGAAGAAACACAAAAACCTGACAGGGAAAATTTAGGAGACGGTAGCTCGTGATGGCAGTCGGGCGAGCTGTTGTGTGTCGGAGACGGTGGCACTGACAAACCCAGGAGGCGGAGCTGGAACGGTTAAAGATGGTCGACTCTTCATTGGGAATGACCAGAATGGAAACGTTTAGGTAGAACACAGGGGCGAGGCTGGACACGTGCAGACGACTGATCGTGGATACACAGGGTGTCGAACAGTAACTAACACAGAAATACTGCTGTAAAGGTCCCAGTTAGACATGCTGAAGCACAGGTCAACAAACCATCTCAGCTTCCCTGTGTGATTTCACTTCATGGCTAAATCATCGTTTCAGGCTTCTTTGGGTATTTGTGGGTTTGAAGTTTTCACCCTAATTCATAAAAAGCCAATAAACAATCAGGAGAGAGGAGTTCGTCTTTCTAATTACAACTAATACGATTAAAAGACTTATTTATAAACTAAGTTAGCGTCACAGTACAAAGTTAAACAGAGAATCAGGAATCCTCTCTTAATATAAGTGATCACATAGATCTGTCAGCAGCAATTTGTCACGTAAAAACAGCACATCAAAAGGACTCTGCAGTCACAGCGCCCCCTGCTGTTATCACACTAGAAGGGTATTTATTATTATATTAATTATGCAGCATGCAAACATATATAATGTCTCTCTGAGGGCATCTTCCTGAAATATTAATGCAAACAGCTGTACTCAAAGGAAGCAGACTCACACACACACACACACACACACACACACACACACACACACACACACACACACACACACACACACACACACACACACACACTATGTTAAACATGTGTGCATGTTGGCTGTTCATGATTTATTTATGGATTGGCTTTCTCATTGCGCACAGAGAGCCAGAGGTTCTACTGAACTCTGGGTTGTTACCAGTTCATTACCAGTCATGTACCAGTAGCCCAGCTCAGCATAAACCCAGACAGTACTGACATACTGGTCTGGACAGATTACTGACCAGCTTGGAGTGATCTCGCTTCGCTCACGTTCAGCAGAAGCTTTGTGGAGATGAAATCAGTGTAACACTGCGCCTCCTCAGGTCAGAGACCACAGACGGTAACAAATGAATCACTTTGTAAGGAAAGCCAGCTAGACTGGACTGAACTGTCTGAGCTGTCATTGATCAGTTATTAGTCGTTTCCTGGCAGCTTTCTCCGAACAATCACATCAAAAAGCCACCAAACCGAACATGATGTGATTAATCTGCTGCACACAGGACGCTGCTGAACACCTAAACCAGGCCCTTAGAGGACCTCTGCCCTCTGTTATAATAACCACACATCTACTACTGACAAATGGCTAATTATTGATCATTTATTTATAATTATTTATTCATGAAATCACAAAACAACGAAGCTAAGATGCTCAGTAAAGACAGCGCTGGCCTTTCTATCACTGTCCACTGTCACAGCAGGACGTCCAATAACCAGAGTGGCTGCTGCTTCTGCCTCGTGTCTCCACACAGAAAGGTCAACAACTATTTGAGGCATATTTACCTCTCTGTCACCAGCCCCACAGCAAACACATACAGAACGACGGGGCCGTCAGCAGGAGTCAGGCTTTGGACAGCTGCATGTCAACTTACCTGCAAGAGAAAAGACAAATTAAGTAGTTACCTTAAAAAAACAAAAGGAATTATTTCTTAGTATCTGGTGAACTAAGTACCTGCTGCCATCACAGATCATCAGAAACAGTTCCCGATGCACAGACAGTGGCTGCAATGTACATTTTTAAATTGTTTTTAACACTTGGATTCACTTTAGTTCTGTTTATGTTACGACAAAAACCAATCCCAGCACAGGCAGCAGCACCCACAGGCGTGTTGTTTGTGTCACTGGCAGCTATAAATAACAGCAACATGTGAATGAAGTCCGCCGAGCTATTCTTAGGCTCCGCACAAAAGGAAAAGCCATAAGCTTTCTAACTCCAGTGTTCTTGATATGTCCCCCCACACATACAAAAAATCTCATTTTAAAATAATGATAGAATAAAAAGAAGATATACAAACATCAAATGCCATAAAACGCTCTGAACAGACGAGCTTCCAAGGCAGAGTAATCACTCAAGGACATGGGATCCCCTGGCCCCCTTCATAAAGGCCCCTGGCCTCAGACTATTCTGTGAGTAGGGGACTGCACCGAGATACCAAACCAGCTTATGAAATGTGACAGTGTGCTTGTGACTGGGATATAATCCCTGGATACAAATCTTGTGAATACTCATAACCAGTTTCAATGGAGAACACTGACATAAAACTCCCTGTCTGAATTACTTCTATGATTTATCGTGCAGTTTAGTGCAACTACAAGATAGAACCGATTAGTAGTAAGAGCTCAGTAAACCTTATGCTTTATAAGTGTTTGCAGTGCTATGAGATGTAAAACAATAAACCGAAATACACTTAAATACAAGTACTGTATTAACTATTATGTAAAATAAACTACAGAGTGCACTCTGCAAAGTGTGCTTGCAGGCAAGAGATGCAAGAATGCATGACAGAGCAATAGAATAGAATAGAATAGAATAGAATAGAATAGAATAGCTTTTATTGTCACTGTTACAAGAACAATGAAAGGCTGTTTGACATTTCTCCATGTGTGTGAAGTATTTACACAATCACAGACAAATTTACATTTACACAAGAACGATATGTACAAGTTATACATGCACCTGCAAACATACGGATACACCCATACAAACATACACGCACATGCATACATGTATGTATAAATACATGCATGCGTACATACAGACACATGTCTCCACATACACATACATGCATGCCATGGCTCGCTGACTGGGAGTGCCGACCTGAGCTCCACAGGAATGAATCCAAAAATGTTACATTTGAATGTTTCAGATCATCAACAAAATGTTCATATTAGACACAGACAACACAAGTAAACACAACATGCAGGTTGTAAATGTAGCTATTTATTCTTATTAGAGTTATAATTCAGCCCATCGGAGGGTTTTCAAGTCTGAACCACCTTTTTAAGCCACAGCATCTCAGCCAGTTTGAATAGACCAAAGTCCCTCAGAGGTGAACTGGCTGATCATTGAACACATGTTGGTGACATTGATGGTCAGGGATGCAGAGCAGATGCAAAGCCACAGCAAACCACAAAGAGAAGCCCAACAAAGAACCTGGTGTCTGTATTTTTAGATTTTAAGGTTTTTTGATGAAGACAAAAACAAGGACAGCTTCCTCCAGGGAGAAGCTAGAAGCTGCCTCCTGCAGCTATAAATAGCAAGGCTTCAGGAAATCTCACTCTATGTCAGGAGTATGGAAACTGATGGGATGGCGTGCACCCTGCTTAATATTTTGGAGGACTAATTGCAGCATCTCAGTCATCAATGAGGAAGTAAAGCAGGAAGCCGATCGATGCACTGTGATCGATGATCTAGGTATAAAGTAAACTGCCTTTAATGGTAAATATTATTAATGTATATACAGACCATAAATATTTAAACAGGCACATAGTTTTGTTCTTTAAGGTTAACAAAACCATGATAACGGTGTCTACGTTACAGGACATTTCAATGTGAATAACTGGTAAGTGCTCTATTCTTAGGAAACCGTGGCCTTTCTGTCGGTTTGGATCTGCTGATGAGCCTTTGGTCTATATAAATAGACTGACTATGGCATAATCATGACTTTTGTCATCACAGAAGTGATGGGAACATTCAAAGACTAAAAAATAAAGCTGTGGAAGAGCAAATAGTGTGCACAATTCATCTGATCGCAGAGAAGCAGTGAAAAACCCACAGAAAGTAAAAGATAGACGTCCTAAAAACTGGTGCAATTCAGTATGTCATTGCATGTTTTGTTGCAATGGAGCAAACAACAACAGTACACTACTTTGCTGGGACTAAAGTATCTCTAATATAACATGGATGCTGTAAAATGTGATTGTGACATCCTTGACGTATGCACAGGAGTACAGAAGTAAAACAGCAGGAGTGTTAGCTCTACAGAGGAAAAGACACGCCTGTTACGTCGCTTACTACCTGCTTCTTGTCACCACATCGCCCGGTAGGATGGTTTCGACTCTCTCTGTAAGTGTACATCTCACTCTAGACTCTGGCTAACCCATTCTCTCCTCCCTCCGCAGCATTCCTACCAGCCCACCTATGGCTGTGCCACATTATACTGTTCATGGTAATACTGGTTTAATGTTGGGCAACGATAAAAAAATAAAATATCGCGATAGAATATGGGTAAAGTGCCTTTGTTTTCATACCCACATGGCGGCGACAGAGAATGAGAAGGGGGAAAGTGGATCGTTGAGTGAAACACATGAACCAGAACTGGTTTGTAAAAATGCTGCAACTTCAGTGGTGTGGAACTGGTTTGGTGTTTGTCCGTCAGATACACAACAAAGCACCATTTTTTTGTAGAACATGCAAGCGGCCGTCGTTATTGCTATATTTTTCGGACTAAGGTGCTCTTAAATCTGGGAGTAATCTGGGTCCTAAACTCCGTCCTTCAGGACCCAAAGTCAAACGAACACTGCGACATCACTGAGAGTTAAAAACGGTCTAAATTCTTTCATCTTTAATAAAACGATCAGTGTTGCTGCTTTACCAGGTGTAACTATGAAGTTTAACATCCAGGCATCCATGAAAACAGAATTTATTATATTTAACGGACTTAGAAGTTAACAGGAAGTTAGCAGGAAGTTAGCAGAAGGTAGCTCACTGGTTTTGCTAGTGCCTAAGCATGATATAGCATGTTCTGACTGAGATTTCTGAACAAATTAAAACGTACAGCTCTGCTGTCACTTCCAACATAAATGAAGACAGAAAACTAAACAGCAGTGACGTTTGTAGGGTTACTGAAGTTGGGCTAGCTGGTATATAATGATGTGCTACGTGATCGCTAGCGACACAGCTATGTTAGCATAAACACAGTGAAGCTGGAGGACGAACACTAACACTTTTCCACTCGATAAAAGTTAACGTGAGGGTTCCTGATGGTTAGAGACAAATGCAATCGCATGGCAGGATGCTGTAAACCACAGGTGTCGAACTCCAGACCTCGAGGGCCGGTGTCCTGCAGGTTTTAAATGTGTCCTTGATCCAACACAGCTGATTCAAATGGCTAAATGACCTCCTCAACATCTCTTGAAGTTCTCCAGAGGCCTGGTAATCAACTGATCATTTGATTCAGGTGTGTTGACCCAGTGTGAGCTCTAAAACCTGCAGGACACCGGCCCTCGAGGCCTGGAGTTTGACACCCCTGCTGTAAACCATAGGTGTCAAACTCTGGCCCGCGGGCCAAATTTGGCCCGCAACCTAATTACATTTGGCCCGCGAAGCCATACCAAATTACTATCAGAGCTGGCCTACTGGTATTATACAGCTAATATATATATTGTTTAGTATTAAGCTTTGCTTGTTCCATATTCAGTTTTTCAGCAAAACGTGTTTGAGTCCATAAGAAAAGATTCATTCTTATATCTGGAGGAATAAATATATTTCAATAAATATTAACGTTAGCCCGCGACTTTGTTCCAGTTTTGAATTTTGGCCCACTGTGTATTTGAGTTTGACACCACTGCTGTAAACGGACCAAACTTCAGTCAGGAGAACAACTGAGATAATCCATCCACAATACGAGGTTAGTCATTAATATACTGCAACAACATGGGAATAGAGCCGCTGCCAGAGAATTCAACATTAATGAATCAATGGTAGAGAAGTGGAGGAAGCAAGAAGAATGAGTTTAATAAAGTTTGATTTATCTGACTGCTTTGTTTCGCTTAATGTGCCTTATAATCCCCTGCAGCTTATGGTCTGAAAAATACGTACTGCAAACGAAATCATTTGAAGAACTTGTTACATTAGCCTTGAGAATAGTTAGCTTCATAACTTGGCCAGCTCCAGGCCTCGAGGGCCGGTGTCCTGCAGGTTTTAGATCTCACCCTGGGTCTACACACCTAAATCAAATGATTAGTTCATTACCAGGTGTCTGGAGAACTTCAAGGCATGTTGAGCCATTTAAATCAGCTGGACACGTCTAAAACCTGCAGGACACTCGTGGCCTGGGTTTGGACACCACTGCCATAACTGAATACTGAAAGAAACTACAAGTCACGATCAGCTTCCTCATCAAGAACATCGGGAGGAGTGGTAGAGAAGGACTGAGGCTATCTGTACCTTGGGAAGAATGGCCACATCAATTCTCCCTGTGCGATAACACAGGTGGATCCTGCAAAACGAGTGTGTTGTCTCTACTACAACAACATAAGAAGCTTCTCGGATGAGAGGTGAAACGTCTTCAAGCAACTTAAAGAAGTCCAGACGCTTTTCTTTGCAAGCTCCTTTGACTACGATGACCTGGATGACTGACAACCTTCACAGACGTTCTGCTATATGGTGAATGGGCTTTGCATCCAGCCACTGTAGTACAGCTTCAGCTGGAGCTTTTAGCCACTACATAGAGCAATAATCTTCACTAAGCTTGATCTTAGAAACACGTTCCATCTGGTGGACATTGGGGAGGTGACGAATGGAAAACTGTTTTCAACACTTGGACATTTCAAGCGTGCCGGGCTGACAAATGCCTCAGTTGTTTTCCAGGCTTTAATCAATAATGTGCTCTTTGTATGTGCACCTGTTTGACCTGCAGATTTTTTTCCAGAGAACAACTAGAACAGGAAGCAAGTCAGAGTTCTTCAATGACTATGAGACACTAAGTCTAGTCTTGGTCTTGGTAGCCGGGGATCCGTCCACCATGGCCTCTGATCCTGGCTGCCACGTGGCACACATTGCATGCGACCCCTATGGCGCCCACTGCAGGTGGTGGGCCTGCATAAGAATGGGCCCATGTCCCTTTTTCGGGTTGTGCCCAGCCAGGCCCCATGGACCAGTGCCCGGCCACCAGATGTACAGCTTCTGGCACCCTCCCCGGGCCTGGCTCCAGGGCAGGGCCCTGGTAACACTATCCCAGGCAGGGTGAACTGTTTCCTTGATCTTGCACTCATAGGGGTCTTCTGAATTAAATTGAATTGAGGAGCAGACACAGACTGTTTTATATGAGATCCTTCTCATGCACTTCAACAGTCTTATTCATCATCGAGTCTTAAATGATCCTGTTATGACCAATGACTGCTCGACTGTGTCAAAGAGCTACTTCCACAGTGTGGAGAAGCCATAATTCTGACTCCACGCCAAATAAAAGGGGGAAACCCTCCCAGGGATTGACACCTAACAGTTAAATAGTTAAAGGATTAAACTTCTCTTTCCTTTCTTTAAACAAAAAAATATTTTCAAAAAACTATTCAAAGGTCCCAAATATCTTATTTCACTCACAAGGCAGACGAGAGGCAGCTGTGTCATTATGGCGTTTGTATCCTGCTGCTACTGGGACCAGTTACAGTTCCTTTCACTAACACACACACACACACATTCTAGTTTTGATATCTTAGTGAGGACACATCCTAGCCGCTCACCGTAACCATCAATAATGGATGGTTAACACTCAACCTAAACCTAACCATAACCTAACTGTAACCCTGACACTAGAACCACATTGTGAGTCTCAAACTCGTGAGGCACTTTTGTCCTCATAAATGACTGTTGGTCCCCACAAGTATAGTAACATTCCAATTCTTGGTCCCCACAGAGACATCTAAACAGGTACACACACACACTTTCATGTATTTTTGTCCACAGTATAAAAGCTGTTTGGGGCTGGGAGGAATCAAGTCCGTCCATGGCAACTTTCCCCGACTGCCTTCCACATTCTTTGAGTGCTTGCCTTGTCTGCTCGCTCTGGCGCTTTAATGACTTCCTTCAAATGGTACCAACACTTCAGCAACGACTGCAACATCATTTTTTCCATCTTCACAGCCCTGGAAGCATTGGACAGTATCATCTAATACATGGAAAATATTAAAACAGCTCAGCTCACAAAAGCAGGGAAACCTTGGGTGCAAACATGTGGAGACCACTAATTCATTTACTGCATGTTGCCTCTGCTCAGTGTCTGCTCAGTAGAACATGGATCTACATGTTCACTCCTGCACTGGCCAAAGCTGGTAGTGGTACTGCTTAGACTCTTTGAGTGCTAATATTGGTGCTCCAATCATTTGGTGTGGCTCTAACGGTGTGATTCAGACTGAGCAGACCTGGTGCATTTTGAATCAAAACTGCAGAGTCATTTTACTATTATTTAATAAGGAAGAACAGAGAAGAGTCCATGACCACGTTATATCAGTAAAGATGTTGTGTCTGCATGAGAGTAGACTGTCTCTGCAGGCAGCATCACACCCAAACAGAGCAGACAGCCTGTTCATCCTGAGCTCGCCAAGGTCACCAAAGGTCAGGCGGACAAAAACCTGCAGTCTTAACAAAGCCACAGGCAAAGACACTCTTTATTATCAACTATCTAATAAAACGCAAAACAGCCAAGAAGTGAATCTGCCATGAATTTCACAACTTTACAAGCTAAGAAATAGACACTGAGCTTTATAATGATTAAATATGTTAAATAGATATTAAATTAAATATAGATCCTGATAAATGCCTCGTTAATTTTTCATCATAGAATTACTGTTGAAACAACCCCTTATCCATGTTTGATGCCCTGCAATGGACTCACAGCCAACTGTAGAAAGCAGCCCAATCAGAGGCACTTTTTCTTTGACCCAGTTTATTCTAAGTGGAGATATTATCTGAATTTCAGGAGTGGGACCACACCTCATTCTCGCCGCCTCAGTTTATATATGCCCCCTTCACCAATACCCTCTGTTCTCATTTTCATGCCCACCTGGAGCCCAGGAGCCGCTGCCGGTCCTCTTTGAGGCCTTCCCCACATTGCAGCACCAGTACACGCTCCCTCATCCATCATCGTTCATCGTAACTGAGGATGTGGTCCCAGCTAGTGAAATTGCTAGTAAAAATGTTAATGCGATGAACTCACCAGCTACTGGCTCACTGACATCCAGTACAAGAAGGCCAGGCTTACCAAAACATACAGTTTGATTTGTGCGCTCTGCTGCTGCACACAAATACTGTCCAACACAAGGAATTCAGCCTGGATTTACACTCTTCCCAGTGTCCTATGGCAGGTCAGCTCTATCACAGGCAAGGACAGCTCTGACGCTTCAGAAGTGTTATCAAAATAAATAAATAAATAAAATAGAAATAACATAGTAGTTTGGATCAAAAGCCAGACTAAAATAATAAGTTTTAAGACGCAATTTAAAAGACTGCATGGACTCGGAGAGACGAATATAAAGAGGGAGGTTACTCCAGAGTCTGGGAGGTACGACAGCAAAGGCCCGATCCCCTCTGGACTTCAGACGAGACCTCGGCTGCGTCAGGAGCATTTGATTGGAAGATCTAAGTGCCTTATTAGGGATGCACAAATGGAGGCGCTCGCATAGATAGCTGGGAGCTAAATTGTTTAAAGTTTTAAAGGTAAGCAAAAGAATTTTGAATATTGGTACGATAATCAACAGGGAGCCAACGTAGGTTGGCTAAAACTGGTGTGATGTGGGCATAATTTCTAGTTCCAGTTAAGAGACGCGCAGCTGCATTTCAAACTAACTGGAGCCGGTGAATAGAGGAAGGTGGGAGGCCCGAGTAGAGAGAATTACAGTAGTCTAATCTGGAAGTGATAAGACCATGAATGAGTTTTTTAAGGTCCTTCAAAGGGAGGTATGGCTTTGCTTTAGATATCTGACGCAGCTGGTAGAAACTGTTTTTTACCACAGAGGAGGTCGATTTCTTGAGCTGTCCAGGAAAACACCAAGGTTTCTAACAGTGAGTGAGAGATGGCTACCAAGGGGCCCTAAGGCATCAGTAAGTTGTTCCAGCGGGGTGTGACTATCAAAAACTATAACTTTTGTCTTATCCTCGTTCAGTGTGAGAGACGTGACCACGTTTGTACCTCATTTAGACAGTCAAATAGGGGTTCCAGAGACGTAGAGACATCTGATGTCAAAGGGAAATAAATTTTTATGTCGTCGGCGTAGCAGTGAGAGGAAATGTTATATTTTTTAAGTATTACTCCCAAAGGCAGCATGTACAAGGAAAAAGAACTGGGCCGAGCACAGATCCTTGAGGCACACCACAGTGAATTTGTTTTTAAAAACTGAAGCTGGCCCTCCACCTCTGTCAGTGGACTGGGGTGAGCTTAGAAAGGTGAATCGGGTTGGTTCTGAGAAAGAAAAGAACTCACCAGGGCAAAGCCAAGTTTCAGTCAAGAATAAGAAGTCCAGCCCGGATGAAAGAATCAGCATACAGAGTCCTGAAGTTGGCAGCATGGTGTTCAGAAAACAGCCTGGGACTGGGAGGTCATTGTCAACATCAGGAGGCACTGACTTGGCCCCCCTCTACATCAACGGGGAGTGTGTGGAGAGGGTCCACACCTCCCGGTTCCTTGGTGTCCTCATCTCTGCTGACACCTCCTGGACAGACAACATCTCAGCGGTCGTCAAGAAGGCCCAACAGCGGCTGCACTTCCTGAGAGTCTTCAGGAAGTACAAGCTGAACTCCAACCTGCTGCTGACATCACGGTATGGTACGGCAGCTGCACTAAGGCGGATAGAGGCTTCAGAGTGTGGTCAAGACAGCACAGAAGATCATCGGCTGCCCTCTCCCCTCCCTGATGGACATTTATTCCTCCCGCTGCCTCAGCAGAGCAGCAAGCATTATCCATGACAGCTCCCAGTCCGGTTCTAACCTGTTCAACCTGCTTCCCTCAGGGAGGCGCTACAGGTGCATCAGCAAGGAGACCCACAGACTCACAACAGTTTTTTCCACCCGTAACCTGAACTCACACATGATAAACACAGTTCCACCCCCCAATCTAGGACCTCTATACACAGACTACACAACTATCATCACCACTGTGCAACACTTAATTTACGTGCAGTAACCCACACTGTAAATATATCGCACTATGTTTTGTTTCTATATTTGTAGATAGTGCTGCAGAACTGTGCAACTCACCCCCCTTTCTTTCCCACGTCTGCACTGAATAGGAGATGCTCTGAAGCTTATTGTGCATGTGTGTAGTGACAATAAAACGCATTCTATTCTGTTTTTGTTCACATGCTAAGTTCAGCATTCAAAGTCTTGGTGTAATGTTTGAGTCTTCTCTGAGTTTCAACTGTGTAAAATCTTTATCTCACTCATAACATTTCTAAATTGTGAAACATGGTCTCCTCTGCTGAACTGGAAGAAATTATCAATGCGTTTCCGTCATTGCATTTAGATTAATGTATTGGCCTCTGTGCTGGATTAGAGAAACCACCAAGGCTCTGCACCAGTCTACAGCTGACTCTGTCCATTCTTTTAAAAAGCACTTCAAAACCTTTTTGTTTAAACAGATTTTCTGTTGAGAAGTTTTTAAAAAATTTTAAAACTACAGGTTTATGTCATTTTGGCACTTAATGGGGTTTTTTGTGACGGTTTGTCTGTGAAAACTTCTTTACAATCACTAAAAACCAAAGAACACCACCCCCACAGTAAAGCGGTGGAAACATGGGTCATTTTTCTGCTAAGAGCACAACATGACCTCCCTGCATGGAGGGGCCAATAGACAGGACCGCGTATCGTACTGTGACGAGGAACCTTCGTCCCATGAAGATGGATGTTCAAGCATGACGATGATCCAAAACATCGTGTCGAGGTAACGAAGCAGTGGATGAAAATAAGAGTGGCCTATCGAGTCTTCCACTCATCACCTCCAGCTGGTGACGGCAGATGGCTGCCCCTCACCGAGCCTGGGGTTACTTCTTCTTCTCTGTAATGTTGTAGGGTATTTACCTTATAAATATGAAATATATAAATATGAAACATGTCAAAACAAAGCAGAGACAGCGATCAGTGATAACTGATTCTCAGTGCTGGAGATAAGGATGTACGGTAACCTTCAACATTACACATCCTGTGGACACATACTGTTTGATCTATTGTTAGCATAACGACGCTGACAGGTGCAGATGAATGAGCCCCTGATTTCTTCAGCCTACAGCAGACAGACTGTCAGGAGTTAGCTGCAGGACTGCAGAGCGTATGCTTGGTTTTATGTTGCGTTGTTGTTTTTAGCCTGACAGATGCCAAATGATCTGTCTGATCAAACGGGCGATTGTGGAAGAACACAAGCGCTTTGTCCTCTGGAGGCTGCTGACCTTCTCTGGCCACACAAACTGCTACACACTCACACTGACATTAACCTGTCACTGTGGTACACCACTCTATACTTCACATATCTTGGTTGTCCTCATTTACACGACAAACTCTTAAATAGACACACACAGTGACACTGTACGCCACCCCGAGAGGCCCAGCGTGGCACGCTACTGGTGTGTCACATGCTCAGAGTCTAAACAGCCTCTGCGAACCCACACTGCTGCAAATATGTCGCCAGCGCCTCCAGATTCAAATCAGTGTGTCATTGAGCAACAGAAGTTAGCAAAGGTGTCCCAGTCCAAATATGGTGTAACACCAGGAACATGTGGGACATTCCTTTCTTATGACTTCATAAACTCAGCTACTGGGAGATCTCTGGCTCTGTTCCTGTGCTACTGAGTGTAACTACCGCCCCTCCCCCCTCTGCCCAGCGTAAAGCACAAGGCTCGCGTGCGAAGTGAAGCGGGAAAAAGTGCGAGAGAGAGAGAGAGAGAGAGGGTGAGAGAAAGAGAAAAAAAAAAACCCCACGGCTCGGGATAAGGAGCTGACTCGTGTCGTTCATGTCAGAGATCCGGCTCTAAGAGCCATTTCGTTCGCGACCGACCCATCACTAGTGTGTACATGTTTCTATTACAGCAGTGCAACAGTGTTCAACCCAACATATCTCTGTGAAAGACAAATAACTGCAGCTGAATAAAAGCTTTATTGCTGCCTAATTCATCGCTACGTGTACCTCCGTCCAAGATAATGGATGGTTTGTCATCTGCTGGTGTGTCTGCAGGACAAGCATGTAATGGGATTAGTGGGGATAAATTCATGGAGGAGAGGAGAATGAGACAGAGTCCTAAAGCTAGCTAATGAAAGGACAGCAAACTAACACAGAGGAAGAGGTCAAGGCAGATTTCTTTGCAGGGTGAGATGAGGAAGGGAGGAGAGTAACCACTGTGATCACCCAGAAGAGAATGACTCAGGTCTGTGTCCAGTCTCCCCAAATCAGCATGACACAGCAAACTAAGCTACATAAATCTCTGAATTACCAGCTGAGCCACTAATCCAGGCGGTATGACACTCGCCAAACTGCTAGTTCTGTGATATTTTACCACCGAGCATAAAAGTGCTTACAGGAAAGAATAAGCCATGAATACAGAGTTTAAATCATAAGAATATTTTATAACGTTTAACATTACGCAGAAGCATTTCATATTCATGAAACGCTTTCAATTAAAAGAAAACATCGAAACAGGTAATAAGGACACACCCAACATGCTCAACACCCACTTTAGTACTTCCTACTCAGCAGTTTCAATTACTGGTTAAAGCAAATGTGTTAGAAACTTAAAGCACGTAAAGAATCTGCTCAAGTCAAACAAGACATCAGACACACATCACCAAGAAGGCAAGTTTAAAGCAGTCCTACAGAAAGGTTTCAAAACTCACTCCCACAGCTTGATTCCAAGGATGTTAGATTCCTATCGGGCCTTTTCTACTGTTAATGTTTAAGCTAAATGACAACTTTGTTTGTCCACTGTCAGCATTCGAAACAACTTCTACGGGGTTTAATGGGGCACACAGATTTGACTTTTTACAAAAGCACTCAATGAGCTGTAGTAATGAAGAATTGTATCACAGCACGTTTTGTCATATCCTGTCTAAGATGTTTTTTCTTGCATGAGCCTAAGCACTCATTTATACTCGTATCCAATACAACTGATTTCGGTTTTATGCTTCCTAAAACCCTTAAAATTCCTTGTCAACGTCTTTTAGTTTAACCAATCCTAAAGAAAATCAAGCTTTGCTGCTCTACTCTATTTCCCGTTCCCTGCAACATGTGTGTGGATGCTGAATGAGACGGGTGGAGGGATGAGCGCTACATGGTTGTGTTTGAGCAGGAGGGCCGGATGATGAATGGGCTTTTATAGACATGCTGTTCGTTTACGGAGGCTTGTAGGCGATGATCTCTTTAGTGTAATATGAAAAGGAAACAGACACATCGTGATATCACAAACACAATCCTACATTTGTGCCAACCTAATAAAATAATATGCAGTACTGTGTGAAACTCATCAAGTGGCCTGAACTAAAAGTTCTCCAGCAAGTTTAGTAGCATTGCTACTTGAGATTGTTCATGTTGCAGCCAAGAACTTCACTGGTGACTGCTGCCATGGTGTAAATCAGCTGGTTGGTTCCAGCGATGGTCACACTAGGGACTGTCCACTGCAGTAAAAACTAGAGATGGCACGATACCACTTTTTTATGTCCGATACCGATATCATAAATTTGGATATCTGCCGGTACCGATATGAATCCGATATAGTGTTTTTTAATCAACAAAACTGTTTTTTAAATATCTTGCTGCATTTTGTATAAGTTCATACTCAAGTTTAAAACAACAACTACACTAAAGCTATTCTGTTATACCTGTATGCAAAAAAAATATTTCATAGTTCAGCAACACTGATCAATCTAATAAACTTAGACCTACACCATCCTCCCTATTCTGGTATTTTAAAGAGTACTTAGCGTAAATATTAAGCAACCTAACTAATAGGGTTCCAACTCCCAGCAACAACAAAAATAAATAAATAAAAAATAGGGAACCACCCCTCACGCTCCACCTCATGATGCTTAATCGACGTAATCAACCTTAATTTGATGCAGTGTGAAAAAAAATGCACAGAAATCAATTATTTTTCAAGAAATATTAAATAGATTCAACATCTTTCTTCAACAAAATTGCAGACTGCACAGATGGTACCTTCCCAAAGGAAAAAGTACTATAGCTTACTAGGGTATATATATTAGACTTAATAGTCACTATATACAGTAATTGACTTCTATTCATTTTACATCAAATTAAAACTTTGGGTGTCAGATAATTATTTATTAAAAGCTAGACATTTTAAATGAGAATAAGAAAGAAAAGTCTGTCTTTGTGCCCCCTTTTCCCTGTTAATGCCCTATCGGCCCCCCTGGCTAAACTTTGCTAGATCCGCCCCTGCACAGTTACCAGCGTCAGCTACGTAGAAAAAGATCCTCGAGTAGAAAGTAATATTAAATAAATTGTAACAACAGCTTATCAAGCTTAAACGTGCTGCTGTTGTTCAGCCGCTGGTTTCCTCTTTCTGGTGCAAAGTGGACCAAAAACAAACAAGAGAGACGGACTCGAGACAGAAAAGCCGATCAGCTGATCATTAAGCAGTTTCATGATTGAAGTAGCAGCAAGAAGAGGCAGTCGCTTGTTAAGCTTAACGCAGGAATGCTTTACAAACATTCAGAGATGGACTTACACACTTGCTTTACTTCTCTCGGGGATAACTTTGTCGGAGATGAAATGCCGGGTTGCTAGCGAAGCTCCACATGCTATCCAGACCACCGACAGGTCCCGCATGCCACAGCTGCTCTATCACGTGATGCATACTGCTCCGACGTGCTAACGTTCTGAGGTGAGTTACGGCGTGTTGCAACTTTTGTGAGGTGCTTTCGTGATATTTAATGGATCGGATTACATTTTTTATTTTTCTCCGATATCCGATCCAGTAATTTAGGTCAGTATCGGACCGATACCGATACGTAATATCGGATCGGTCCATCTCTAGTAAAAACTCTGCATTATCACTCCGTTACCTGCTGCAAGCACTGCCACAGTCTGATTTTCTTTCATCACTACCTGAATTGTTTGACTAAAAGGAAAAAGAAATGGCAGATGTCCTTCTCTACAGGGGCAGAACTGTTGGCAAACTGTTCACCACCCCCCAACCGCCCTGTCTGTCATCACTCCACTAGCATTGCTGTTTGTAATTATATTCACTCCACTTTTACACACCTATACATAATATCCTAAAAGCCACAAATCAATTAGAACCCTGCTCTGTTTGGTAATGAACTGTGATAAAACAAATATCCCCTGCCTATGAAAAACCATAGGCTTCCCAAGGGAGTCATGAGTTCATAATGTTCATGTTCATAAACACTGAAAGCTGACATGGAGTAGGTCCCAGGCCCTGAACTCCATAAGCAAGAAAATGGATTGATGTATAAATACACACACACACATATATTAGGGGTGCAACGACAAACAAAATTCACGGTTCAGTTCAATACTTTGGTGTCACGGTTCGATATTTTTTCGATACAAAAAAAATGTTCATGCCTTTTTAATTTGTCATTTATTAAAATTATAAATATATATTTTAACTCAAAAGTACAGTTTTTAAATTTAATGTTGCTGAAACAACAAAATAATAATAAAAAAATCTATCTGATGGAGGAATCACCCATCTTTGGAAAAGAGAGTTTATTACAGAGAAATGGCTCTTTCAAAATAAAAGCTCTACTATACACTTCTTCTGGGCTATATTCTCAGCAGCATATTAAACATATCAGGTCCCCATAAGGAGAATCCTGTGCTAACAGCTGTCTAAATGACTCGGGTAAAGTTTGTAGCATGCTGCTTGTTGTTTTGTCTGCTTCCACTTGTCTTTGCACCAGGATGCTGTCGGAGTAAATGTGCAGTCATATTCGTTGTGTTCCCACTAGTGCTGTCAGCGTTAATCTGAAATGACCTTAACGCCACAACACGGCAAATCTCCGTTAACGAGCGACCGCGGATCGCCCCGTGCGTGGGGCTGGATGGCCAACACGTTAACGAGCTAACTGCGCTAACACACTAGTTCCCACCCATGTAATTGAGCATTGCGTGGCACATCCAACATACTGTTTTACTTTAGTCCATGACTCGCTTACCTTCAGGGTCATACGTCACATGAAAACCAAAATAGTTCCAAAGGCCAGATCTGAATGAGGGTGGGGGATAGTGATGGCCCGCTTGAAGCTGATGCTCCGGAGCATGTGTCGAAAAAAACAACACACTGGTTCAGAAGCACTGTGTCGAGGCTTGCTTCGTTTGGCAAAAGTCACGTGACCAGTGACGTCCGAAGCTTCATTACGCACGTAACTGCTTTGGTACCTGATTCAAACGGATATAAGGAAGTGAATCATCCACGGGATTCGTGGAGTGTGTTGATGGTGACAGAGAGCGAAGAGGTGATCATTCCACTGACAGATATGGAGCCAGCGAGGAAGAGAGGACGTTCTGGCGTGTGGGAATATTTTGAGTTGATTTTGCTCAATTCATTTTATCTGCCGAAGTGAAAAACCTGAAATGTCCAAAATCATGTTTTCATAATGTAAATATCATTACAGCATATGACTTTAGGAACACTTCCATGTGAATTAAAGCTAATGAAGACTACAAAAATGTATTTGACACTATACGTACATTACATTGCTACAGTTTAGAAAATCATTTTGTTTATTGTTGTTAGGTGATAGTCTGCAGGACCCAGGAATACCTGCATATCTACCAGCTTGCAGTGTAGTTCCTGCACTCCACAGCCTCTTCTGTTCCATGCAAGTGGATTTTCTTCAGGGCAGGAGAAACTATTTCTAAGAAAAGAAACAGACTCAGCCAGCGCACAGTAACACTAATCCTCTTTTTAACTGTAAATAACAAAAGGGCTACCTGACATAGAGCATGTTTTTACTTTGCAAGTTCTTGATTAGGGATGGGTTTTGACTATCGCTTTTCTGATTACAATCCATGCTAAATTGAATAAAGTGATATTGATTCATTAAAATCCGGTGTCGATTTGTAAATTAACGTTATTATGCCTGAAACGCCAGCATCTCAGGTTAAACCTCACAACATGTCGTCAAACACCATACAGTAAAACAGTAACTGGGAGCAGGTTTACGGATTCTGCATACAAACGTGAACACAGAGCGCGGACCCGACGCGTCAGAGTCAGATTTTGGTGTGTCGTCAGGTCCGCGCTGTGTTTGCCTCTTTTTTTTCCCGCTGGCTTCTGCAGCTGCAGGTTTTATAACTCTCTGTTTACATCTCTAATTAAGTCTCACATGTGTCAGCTTTCTTTTAATAGATACGAAATTATGGATATATACTGTTAAATGATCAGAATTGTAATATTTCTGACTGAGGCAAAACTTTCCAGCTTCCAATCAAATCGGATCCTGTATCGAATCAAAATGATTCTACAAATCAGTGACGATGCAGCCGTACTCAGCTTCCTAAGCATTTTCCCTTTCCAGTTCACAATCAATCCCACCCCTAGGTCAAAAATATGTATAGGACAATTGGCCTCATCTAATATTTTGTATGAACCTGTCCAGCTGTGATTAAATGACAAGTAGATGGAGGCAGGACTCCACAGCAGGGGCATACTCCATAATGTGCTGTGCATTCTCATATGTATATTATATATATTGCTCACTTATTGTATTTACCAACATCAAGGAGTTATGAGCAAAGAAAGGCCACACCATAGTGCATGTTTAAATAGGGAAAGTTTATTGATCAAAATGTATTACGCAGATACACATTACATTTTTTTCAGCCCCCCAATCGCGAAAACAAAACCAATTACATGTTCAAAGCAACGGAACGGTGGCCCAATATCAGAGAGAACTCCACTCTTGAGTGAGCAGTGATGATTGAGCAGTCCGTTTTATTTTGCAGATTCAAGCTGCTCTTCAAAGTTTTCACCACCAGATGTCACCGGAGAGGACTGTGTTGAAAAGCTTCGAGTAATGAACCGTTTTTCAATACAAGCTTCAGTGCTTCGGAAAGCTTCATTTGGCCATCACTAGTGGGGGAGGTTCAGTTTGCCATGTTGCAACGAGCTTAGCTTCTGTCTGCTAGCTTGCGCTGCGCTCAGTGGATCTGTGCTCGACAGTGCAGCCTAGGCGGAGTAGTCGAACACAGATCCACTGAGCGCTCAACACAGACAGCATCGTCAGAAGGAAAGTTGATAAAATAAATTAAAAATTTTGTATTGTTCGATACACATGCGTACCGAACCGAAAGCACTGTATCGAACGGTTCAATATCGATACGAGTATCATTGCACCCCTAATATATATATATGTGTGTGTGTGTTTCTGTGGTTCAGCATTATGATGCTGAACCACATCATAATGAATAAATGGATAAATTTCCAAAATCCCGGAGCAATGCAAATTAGCCGGTGCGAGGTAAGGAGCTCTGTCATTGGTTAGACAGTCTTAGCTTTGCACCTATACCAAAGGCCATTCAGCCTCTGTGTTTACACTCTGCCTACACAGATGTTGGACATGAGACGACACAGGAAAAGGATTTTTGATGTGAGGTTTTTATTGAGATTTTATTTCTTTTTTTTCTGATTTGAAGTATTTATTAATGGAATAATAATTTATTTTCAAATACTGATTTATAAATATTTTTTATTTTCAATTAAATTACTAGATAATAAATTACTTTTGTATTGAATAAATAAAATAACTTAAAAATGAATTTGTAAATTAATATTTTATCGCACAATTCATTGTTTAAGCAAAGAACTTTTTATTTCGATGCGCTGGATCTTCTGGTCCTCTGCACATAAGTGGATTTCCATTTAGACTTTATATAGACAACAACTCAAAGTGCTTTACAACAAGTCACATTCACCCATACGATCATCTAGTGCTGTACTTTAAACACTTTAAACACAAACACAGATACTGTGGGGAGAGGCCACAGAGGCACAGGGAGAAAACTCACACAGAAATCCAACAATTAAAGAGGAACCTTCTCGATGTAACACTACCATCCTGCAAGATGACCTGGTCCTGGGCCATCTTAATAAGCATGCTGTGCACAGTAGTTTCATATTCCTGCCAGAACAAACACCAGACAGTTTGTACACAAGGCTCAGATTCTCGCTTTGCCAGATACAGACAATAGTTTAAGATCCTAATGTCTCTGCACAGCTCTGTATGTACTGAAATATCCAACCTCAGATATTTCCTGCTCACTCTCTGCACCGCCTTAGACAACAAGTAGTTCATGCTATACATAGCATTGACTTTTCATTCCAGCCATGTGCACTCATCAGGGCATCAGTGCTGCCGTAGTAACGACACTAACACTTCCTTGCACCTGTTGAAATGGCCTCAGTCTGATCGTGCCCTGAACAAACTCACCTTTAACATCCCACACACGGACTAAATATGTGCGTGTCAATAACACGTGACAGGAGAACATGCTGGTTGTCTGTCATGGGGCTGAATTAGAAACAGAGCAGGAACTACAGTTTGTCAGATTAAGACTGATCAGGTCCAACATCCGCTCCCAGCACTATTTACACGTTTGGTGTCACATTGAAGGAAACGCCTACTGGCACAACCTGCATGTGTTAAACTGCTCCTGCGTGTAAACAGCGTGTCACTTACGGCTTTTTGCATCACAAGGACGCGCACTGGCGTCTCAGGGTGACTCAGATGTTTGCTGAATGAGGTGTAGACCGGACTAGGCGGGACTCATTTCACCAAAACACGAACTTTTCCACCCACCAGTGTTTATCTGTGTGCTTATTTTAAAGAATTATTCCATCGTTATCAAATACGAAGCATTACACGCAGGTCGAGCCGTTTCTGCTGAGTCAGACACCAGTGCTCCCGTGTGCTGATTCTCGGGTCCATCTTAAACTGGTGTGTTTGCGAATGAACTTCGGTAAAACGTTACAACGTTACCGGGCGCGCAGAGGGTCTCGGAGGCGTGTCGTACCTGTCGGGTGGTCGCGGGCTCCTCGTTCCCGGTGGGTGAAGGTGTTTCTCCTTCAAGCGATGCTGGGGTGACCGGAGAAGAAGCCATGTCCCCCCGACATCACCTCTCACTAAGCACCGCTCCTACTGTGCGCGATCAAAGTGAGTCTTCGGCTGCACAGTGCAGCCACTGTCCCTCCTCCGGCCGGCGGACTAGTCCAGGCGAGGCGGATGACGTTGTCCCGGGTCTCGCTCGCTCTCGCACATGCAGGACTTGGCCCAGTCTGTCTTCTTCTGCCTCACTCTGCGCTCTGCTTTTCACTTCATGTCTTTTTGTTTTGTAAGGTGGCTAACACGATCACTCCTCTTCTGCCTGCAGGACTCTGTGACTGCTCTGTGCTGTGGCAGCACACTCCAGCCTGATAGTTCATTTTACAGCTTTTGGCACTGCGACGCTCTCCTCGGCTCGACAGACACAATCTCACCATGTCGGCACAATATACTGAGTGCAATCCATAACATGATTTTATCTCACTGTAACTTTTAAATCTACCAAATGTTGCGTAAATGACGTGTCACGTGACTTGAGCACATGCACACCCCCTGTCCTCACAGCAGACATTCATCTTAGCCCCCCCCCCCCCCCCCCCTTGTGTTTTGAGATCATTGCTGCAACAAAAGGTTGCCACAGATATTTCTACATGAAACGTACTGAATCAGTTGGCACATATTTAACTATGGTTGGATGAGACCTGCACTCTGTTTTAATATAATGTTGTTTTGTTTGAGTGGCTGAAATAAAGCTAATAAAATAAATGAATACTAAAATAAAGCTGAATCACATCACAGGAACGACACAGCCCTGTTCCTCCAGGCTGTCAATCTGTGAATCAGCAAACATGTATGATTTATTGTCATTCATTTGCTAAACAAACTTACCTCTGAACTTTGACCCTGACAATTCAATTTTATTTATATAGCGCCAAATCACAACAAAAGTCGCCTCAAGGCGCTTCATAGATACAGAGAAAAACCCAACAATCATATGACCCCCTATGAGCAGCACTTTGGCGACAGTGGGAAGGAAAAACTCCCTTTTAACAGGAAGAAACCTCCGACAGAACCAGGCTCAGGGAGGGGCGGGGCCATCTGCTGTGATTGGTTGGGGTGAGAGAAGAAAAACAGGATAAAGACATGCTGTGGAAGAGAGACAGAGGTTTTGATTCAATGCAGAGAGGTCTGTTAACACAACAAGGGAGATCCAGGTTTCCCAGCTGACGAGCAGAGGGCAGCGGCTTCCACTCGTTTGAGCAGTTTGTTGCGTGACCTCCTGTCTCTCACTGAACTAAAATGCCTCCAAACAACAGCAAAATAGATGGCACTCACTCCAACGTCTTGCAGCAAAAACATTAAGTGATGGGAAGAACAGGTGATGGATGAGCTGCAGGTGTAACCGGTGTGATTCTGCGTTGTGTCTGATAAAAAAGGTAAAAGAAAGAAAGACCTCCCAGTAAATAATTTGCCCACTCCAGCTCCTACGACCAAATACAAACAGTGGGGAAGAGGGTTAGTTCAACCCACCACAGCTCCCAAGCTAGCAAGGAGTATATATTCATGCTAGCATTTATGGCGCCTAAAACACATTTATGATACACACATACGACACACTTATAACATCTAACAAAAACAGGCTTAATAATGACAATAATCGAACTAAAATTGCAATCAGAAACATCCAGGTGGCTAAATATGCATTATATGTGTGTTTTAAAGTGTTGGAAAGAAATGACACCCACCTCTCCCACAGGGGGATTGTAGAAAAGGGGAGAGGCAAAAGGGGTACACTGTATTTATAGGATTGCACCGAAGAAGAAGAAAAGAACGAGGAGGGGCTCTAACTGATAATGAACACAACTACAGGCTTGGAGGTCCTAAAAGTCAGGTATAAAAGGAGCAGTTTGGGGGTTTAGAACACATTATAACAATGTGATTTATGACCCTGTTACACAGAGCCAGCAGAATGAGCTGCTGCCACCACCACAATCAATGGTGACGCCAATTTAGAAATAGCCCCAGTTGATTCCACTCTTGCCAGATGCTGAATACACATCGTCTAAAAGTGTGTGCCATTGACCAAAGGAGGAGTGGGCTGTTCACACATGCCTGTGTTCTTATGGAGCAGTCTTTGAGGATGGCGAGTCCAGAGCTGGAGGTTTAGATCTAAGAGAGTGATCCAAAGTCAGGAGAGGATTACACCCAACCTTCAGAGATCTTCCTATAAGCCAGAACTGGAAGCAGAGCCACCTTTGGCTATGATATCTTTACTGGACCCAGTAAGTCCAGTCAAGGTCAAAAACGTGGTCAGTCCCCCATTTAGTGCCATAGATCTGAAACATAGTAAACAAAATGCTAGTAAAAAGTTACAAACATGTTCAAGTTACATGTCTACAACTCCACAACAGACATACTTTGCTACTGGTGCCAAACAGTACTGCAGTCTGTAGCTTTCCAGCCATCCTTTGAACGTCTTTGAGTTTAATGTAGCCAAAACTGGATTCAGTAATCAGTGTTTATTTACAGAAGCCGTAGAGTATGGCTGCCACATGTGAACATCAGTGACGGCTCATTTAAACTGTAGGAACGATTAACCCAACATCAGAAAAATACTTCATTTTACATTAATGTGACAAATGAACACTGCTGGGACTTTTCTGGTCCTACACTGTTCATGTCCAAGTCAACACATTGTAAGATTTACACGTGGAAGGTCATCTAAGCTGCTTATGTGGAGATTACCTTTCCTTTAACAACGACCAGTTTCTTCTTTTCAGTTTTCAGTTTTATTTGTCATATGCAAGTTAGCACAGGGTCAACATTGCAATGAAATGTGTTTGACGAGCAGCAGTCACTCGGCAGCTTGATACAGTAGGAGAAAATATAATAAAATAAAATAATAAAGAAAATAGAAAAATAGTAAGGAGCAAATATTAGAGAGACATGGTAAAAGAGAAAAGATGACTAAATATATTTGTATCTATAAATATATGTACACTAGTGATTAAATAAGAAAATCTTGAAGAGAAATATGACGGGAGGGCAGATGGGACATTGCACAGGAATGAGCAGCAGAAAATTTCAGTATTGCACTTTTAAATATAAATATCAATGACAATAAAGTGGAGTGACCAGTGCAGATTAAACAGAGTACTTGTGAAGCTGCAGGTAGCTTCTGAGTGCTGTGTTGTGTGTGTTTAAGTGTTGTGGTTGAGGTGTCGTATGGCTTGGTGGTAGAAACAGTTTTTGAGTCTTGTAGTCCGAGCAGACAGACTCCTGTAACGATGGTAACAAGGAGAACAGCTGATGTGCTGGGTGGCTGTGGTCCTTGATGATGCTGTGTGCTTTATGGAGGCACCGCTGGAGATAAATGTCCTGAATGGCAGGAAGCCTCGTGCCAGTGATGTGCTCTGCTGCCTTCACCCTCTGTAGTGATTTACGGCTGCTGGCAGAGCAGCTTCGTACCAAACTGTGATGCAGCTCGTCAGCAAGCTCTCGACTGCACACCTGTAGAAATTTGAGGTGATGTTGGCGTTCATGCCAAACTTCCTCAGCCTCCTCAGGAAGTAAAGCCGCTGGCGAGCTTTCCTGATTGTTCTCACCTCAAACACATTATTTACCCATCCAGGTGGAACATGTAGCTGTGCTCGGTTTGACAGCTTTCATCCTGGCAGCAGCGTCAGCTGAAGCATACAAGGCACACATAGATGTCACTGAGCTGGAGCTCTGGGAGAGACGTCGCCACTTTCAGGCCTTTAAACAAAGCTGTTGGAGCACAAGTCCCAAAGATTTATAGTTTCTCTTCATGTCTTCATTGTTCCTCCATGGAGAGATGTTCCAAGTAGCCTTGGCTCGAGACAGGCGTCCTGCAGGACTACCTACCAACTGTCCACTGTTTGCAGTCGTGGTAGAGTAATGTTGCCCACCAGTGACTGAAAACCATGGATTGGAGAAGAATGACAGAATTCAGTGACCTTGTGGGGCCATAACAGAGAAATGACAGCAGTGTAGTGGATCAAATAAAGAGTGATGATGTTATATTTGTGACTGTAGCAGGACCAAGGCTCAAAAGGTTGCAGGCGTTGTTAATTGAGCAGAAGATGGACGGCATCAAGCCCTCTCCTCGACAGCTACAGGATCACAGTCTGCAGGTTCAGTTATGCAACGTTTTAGCATCGATGCGTGAAGTTAAGAGCAGACAGGGAGGTTATTTTTGCACTGGGCTGGAATGACTCAGTTTACCTGTCAAAGGCTATCACGGCTGGGAGAAAACCCTCAGCATTAGTAAAGAAGGACCACGGTGGCCTCTGGGTAGAAACACTGCAGAGTTCATGTGGATACGCTGCTGCATTAGGTCAGATAGAAATATCATAAAGCATCATTAAGTAAAAACGTTTATTAAGAACAAATGTTTAAATATTGTTAACGTGTTTCCCAGAAACATCTGTAGAGACAAAGAGCTTTCTGTTGTTGCTTCGAGGAAACAAGCTCTTCTTTTTAGTTTTGTCCTGGTATTTATTCCAGGACGGACTCATCCACTGAGCAGTGTTTGGGTTTCTTCCTTTTCCTCGTTCT
The DNA here is from genome assembly GCF_057382095.1 of Aulonocara sp. 'chitande type north' Nkhata Bay. Classification (NCBI taxonomy): domain Eukaryota; kingdom Metazoa; phylum Chordata; class Actinopteri; order Cichliformes; family Cichlidae; genus Aulonocara; species Aulonocara sp. 'chitande type north' Nkhata Bay. The sequence goes on along the minus strand of NC_141346.1, from coordinate 76,518,606 downwards.
GGATGCAAACTATTACAACTTGGGCTTTATTTCAGTGACAATGGCCTTAAGCTGCAATACAACAGGAAGTTACTCATATATAGTAATTTCCCAGACCATATTAAAAATCCATTAACAGGAAATACAAATGATGGGACAATGCCACAGCATGGACATTAGAACAGTTGGGAAAATTTACCTGGAAAAAGGTGAAAATGAGGCTTCATTGAACTGGAATTACAAAGACCAGGAATGTGAGATCCACCAGCCACAACTGAGTGTTTTTAAACATCATATCCTCAAAGTAGAACTACAGTGATCAAAAGAATCGACTTTAATGTTATTGTTTCTTTATTTATGTCAGATTTAACCCCCCAAAAAGCTTTAATCTTTAACTAGTCTTTGGACGTAGCTACAGTACGGTCAGGTTGACAGTTTATGGGTAACATGTGGCCACCAGGCACTGCGACACACTTCCATGTTATATTACCTTGGCGTCCAGTAGGAAATCAGGAGAATCATGTGAGGAATCTAAGAGTTGTTTCTTAATTCAATTCAGTTTTATTTACACAGCACTAAATCACAACAGCAGTCGTCTCAAGGTGCTTTATACTGTAAGGTAGCTCGTACAATAATACATACAGAGAAAAACCCAACAGTCATATGACCCCCTATGAGCAGCACTTTGGCGACAGTGGGAAGAAAAAACTCCCTTTTAACAGGAAGAAACCTCCGGCAGAACCAGGCTCAGGGAGGGGCGGGGCCATCTGCTGTGATTGGTTGGGGTGAGAGAAGGAAGACAGGATAAAGACATGCTGTGGAAGAGAGACAGATGAACCGCTGAGTGTTGTCCCGTCGAGGTGGCTCTTCTATGTTGTGCATTTATGGCACCAAACCACAAATGCAAAGGAAGAAAGGGTCGAGGCACAGCACCCAGCTGCCTGACAATATTCAGGCAACGTCCAAAGCCCCACAAAGGACCTACCCACACCCCACTGGCCCCGCCCAGATCAAGGAGCTGTCACAGCAGACAAAAATGTGAAGTCCGCACATAGTCGCCATGGCACCCACCAACCCACCACACCATCCCCCATGGAGCTACCAGGAGAGGCATACTGGCCCACTGAGGATCACAGAGGAGCAGACCCAGGGGGGCTGACAGCACAGCCCCCACCTCCAGTCGTGCAGCTTATTTTATCTTGTCAGCGTGAGCCCCACCTAAAGGGGACAGAGGGATTAGTGAGTTGCATTAGTGGGGCAGGAGAGAGTGAAGCAGGGGAGCCAATGTCACTGCGATACGACTCCTCAACACCATCCAGCCTGCCCCACCACTCATAATGAGTCCTGCTGTGCTCTGTAGCAATGATGCATTTTATGTGTGTGTGCCAGGTTAGTGCTGTGGATTCAAAGGAGCACAGTTCCACTAAACAGGAGATCAGGATAAACCCCAGTAACCAACCCTGCCCCCGCCATCACATATTCTCAATCCCAGCAGAGGCCAGCCCCACAATGACATGCCACACGTGATACACAGCCAACATTACTGTTATAATTACATGTTTCCTTTATTACTTTCCTTTCAACCTCTTTATTTTGCACCTTAAACTTTCTTTGGTTGCTACAAGCCACAAAGTCCTTTATGGTTTGTCTCTGTTGTGTGGAGGGCTGTTTTTAAGAGCTCAAAAATGGGTGTATCAGAGTCAAACAGGCAGCACAGTGGAAAAGTGGTTGGCACTGTTTCCTGACAGCAAGAAGGTTCTGGGTTCAAATCCAACATCTAAGCTGTTTGCATGCTCTCCCCATGTCTGGGTTCTCTCTGGGTTCTCTGGCTCCCACAGTCCAAAGACGAGCAGTTAGTGGGGTTAGGTTGATTGGTGTATGTGCCCATGAGTATGAGTGTACACGGGTGTTTCTCTGTGTTAGTGACAGTCTGACAGAAGGCTGCATCCCTCAGCCTCACGTGGGCTGTGTAGCCCCTTTACAACTGCAGTGAGAGCTCAGACCTGTTTCTGGTGGGTGGTGGACTCCTCCAGGGCTTCCCCTGATTCCCCTTCTGCCACAGAAGACTGTGGCCTCAGAAACTCATATCTGCTTTTTGCAAATGAAGCGAACCTGTTGGCTTCATCAGCAGGGGCGGATCTAGAAGGGTGGCATGGGGTGGCAAGTGCCACCCTAAAATGATCCCTTGCCACCCCAAGTGCCACCCCAGTTTTGCATATGACAGTGTTGTTTATTAAAATAAGTTTAACAGTTTGAGCGTAGTTACAGTCAGCAGTGAATATAAATGCTAGAACTGGATATATTCCATAGTGTCCCCCCCTCCACATTAACAAATGGTTCAGCCCATAGCAGGACTGGCTTTCTTCTTGTTTTCAGCAGCAAGCGATGCTTATGATTGTGCCAGAGCACATTTTGAACAACACCATGGGAATTTCTGATTTTACACAGGTGGGTGGATGTTACACTGTGGAAATGGAAGGAAGGTGAGTGCTATTTTAAATGGTTGTAGAAAATGAAAAAACAGCAGGTGTATTGGCTGCATTTTTAGATAAATAGTTGTATCTGTTTACAAAATGTACAATTTATATTTGCATTTCAAGTTAAAAACATTTACCCAACACGTCTGTGGTTTTTTTACAGTAAAAAATACTGCTAGGATTTTAGGTTCTTTGTGTGATTTCAGATCAGTAATAGTTATATTAATAGTAACTCAAAGGAGTCACAAATGTCCGGTTGTGTTTCAGACCTCAGAGGGTGAATCCAACAAATCATGAAAAATGAGGTTTACATGTTTGTTCATGACAGTGCAGATTTCTGACATTTTGTGTAATTTAAGCTGCAACAATGTGACAGTTTTCTAACAAAAACAGTGAAACTTAAGTTAGACTTGTGTTTGTAAATGAAGCGCCCCATGTTGTGTAGCTTTCTGGAGTTTATACTTATTGGGCTACATATTTATTTAATATACAGGCTGTACAGTACATAACATCAAAACTCACATGTTTCATGTAACTAAAGTGTGTAATCATGTGGGTACAGACAATAATTAAGTTATAGACTATATTTATATGAAAAACGTGCATACTTACTGCATTTGAATCATTTTAACCACATGTAACCACCTGCATATGTGTTTGGGGGGAAAAGGCTTTGATTTTGCCACCCTAAGAAAATTTCTCTAGAGCCGCCCCTGACCATTTCACAGGATTTGCATTTAAAGATGCAACAAGACTAAAATGGTTAGGGTCAGGAGGTCAAAGGTCAGAGCTCCTGTGGGTCTGAGGGCGGCCTCACGCTGGAGAAGGATGAAGGAGTCTGACCTGAGCCAGTGTTGGACATGAACACATCAGCACTGCTGTCAGTGAGCCTAACGACAGCCGTTAGCATCATTTCAGTGTTTCAGTCATAAAAACACTTCCTGTCACTGTGGTGGTTACAGTGACATCATGCAGTTTGTGCTTTGACCTCCAGAGGGCGACAAATCAGCACAGACAGAGAGCTCCATTCAAACTTTGCTGCCATCAGGAATAATTCTTCAAATATAATCATCAGTGTTTGAGCAGTTATGATATCAGGGACAATCTAGACATGTGTGACAATACTGAACATGTCACATGACACACCTCAAACATCATGTGATCCACTCTCAGTCTGCACTTTCATTCATGACTTCAACAGGTTGAAATGAGCTTTGAAGAAACATCAGTTCAGTGCTGAAATATTTAAATGCTGCAGGAAGAACAACAACAAATTGATGACGGATGTTTGTGCTTCAAACAGGAAAACCAGCAGAAATAAATCACAGCCTGCCAGAGGTTTGGAGTTTCCGAGGTGCAACTGAACGCAGCACAGTGTTCCAATGCTCCTGATTGTCCTCAAACGTCTCTTTGGGTGTTTCCTTCCTGCTCAAAGTTTAATTTCACTTCCTGAACTTCGTGGAGTGGAGCTTGTTGTTGGTGTGTGAAGAAACTGTAAGTTTGCTTTGTTTCCTCCTTTAACAGTTTGTCTTTAGGAACTTTACTGTTTGTTCAGCTCGCGTTTGATTTCTTCACACAACAAACTGTGTGTGTTTGTATTTCCGGTCTCTCCATTAAAGTCAGTGTGTAATGTTTCCTGGCTAACATCAGCTGTGTGCAGCTTAGTTCAGCACAAATCTGCCGCTCCATAGTTCACGGTAACGGACTCACAGCTGGACCAACGAGGCCGAGTGTGTCCGCCACTCTGAGCTACGTTCGTGTTTGTGTACTTGTAGTTTGTACTTTGAGTTCACTCAGAGCCCACAGAGGACGCAGCGTACGTGATGACGTCACAGCCCTTTACCTCCTTTACTGTCACTGTGATTAATATTTACACACGAGACACCTGCAGAGCTCTGACGCTAAGCTAGCACACAGCATGCTAACGCTAAGCTAACGCTAAGCTAACCTAGAACCCAGAGTGAGGTTAAAGCTGAGTAAACACTGACCCCAGACCAGCACCGTGATAAAGTGAGCTGCTGCTGCTGAACTTGAACAGGTAACAAAGTGATGAGCAGTCAGGCTGCAGGTTTCTACCTGTTCATGTTTCTACAGTAGAATCACTTTGAAGTGTCTTTGTGCTGTTTCATCTTTGATTTGTGTTCATAAACACTCAGAGAAACATCACGTGACCTCATCAGGATCTGTGTTGGTGTGTGGGGCTGTACCTCAGCTTTATGTTGTTACATGCTCATTTGTTCATTTTACACAGTAACATCAAAGTAATGTTATGAGGAGTAATGAAGTAACGTACTCCATTACTTTTAATTAAAGTGTTCTGTGTAATATGTGTAATAATGACTGTTTTGAGTAATGACCAACACTGATCACAACAAAGAGGAAATGCCTCCAACATGCACAAACATTTGAGCCACAACATGCAGTTAATGTGCACAAATGTCTTTGATATGCTGCTCAGTGATGGTGGTGACTGTCAGAGCAGAGCTACTGAGAATCAATAAGTAATATCAATGATGGGATCAGAATCACTAAATTCTTCTCATCCCTGTCAGTATCATACATGTGCTGTATAATGTGATAAATGTAGAGGTGCTGGCTGTTCTCTCACTCTGCTGTTTAGCTGTAAAGGACGCCTCCCTGCCTTTGTCTCATTCATGACCTTTAATAGTCTCTTCTAACATGCAGAGATCTGTATGATCTGTTTCATAGAGTCTAACCAGCCTGTACAGGTAACAACAACAGTCACTGCATCACTGACACACAAACGTCATCTCTGTCAATAACAACATTCATACATGGAATAAAAACACATCAGTGGATCATTGCTGGAGCTGATGTTTGTGCTCCTGGTGCAAAGGCTCTCAGTTTCCTCCTTGAAATAAGTGTTTATATTGTTGTTATATTGTTGGCCCACCATTGATCATGTGACTCATCACATGATCAATGGTGAGCGTCTCTTTTCCTCTCAGGTTTAAATATCTGGGACTCTCCACCGTTTGGTTTTAGAGCTGAAGAAGCTTCTCGGATGAAACGTCTTCCAGAAACTTAAAGACGTCTCTTTTCTCTCCAAGCTCCTTAGATCACATGACCTGGATGACTGAACCTACAGACACATTGACCTGGTTTCTAGGTAGAGCTGGGCGATAGAACGATAACGATATGTATCGCGATATAACTTTTTCTCGATAGAAAAATTAAACTATTGCGATAGACCTCGCCGCTCTTGTCCTCTTAAAAAAAAAAAAAAAAGGTCAGCCAATCCAAACTAAGTAGCCGCACGTGTGTTTGTTTGGGAAGCAGCCAGCGCGTAATGGAGGAAATGAGTGTGGCGACTAGAAAAATCAACCGAGCGTGACCGAAGAGAAAACAGATGACGGTTCCAACGCCGGAGAGATTGTCGAACGGAAGAGCCATAGAAGTTCCATAGTGTGAAGGTATTTCGGCTATTTCAAGTCTGACAAAAACAGAGTAGCGTGCACTGTAAACTGTGCCGAAAGCAAGTCTGGAAATACAATAAACTGGTGCGTGCGTCACACTGCGCCACGTTATTGTTTCGGTGAAATGAATTTCTACAATACTGTTACTGTTAATTCTACTCTCTGCAGTGTTTAAATGCTTACATATACACACAGTTACTGTCCCTCCACACATACGACTCGGTTCTGCTTCTATGCCCCAGCTTTGTTTACTTTTTCCCACCGAGGCTTCTAGACTTCTGATTGGCCAACATTTCTGCACGGTTAGGAATCTAGCGCCACCTGCTGCTTTGGCATGTTCATAGCAGCGTTTTCCTTCATTTCTGCCTTTATGTGTGGACGGGATTATTTTTAAAAACGAAAACGGAAAATCTCCGTTTTCAAAGATACCCGTGTACGTGTGGACGTAGCCTCAGTCTCTGACTGGAAGCGCTAATTCGTCATTCGGCTTTTGTCAGACTAAAGTAACTGTTAAAACTGTTTGAAAAGCTCAGCTATACAACAAGGAGAGATTGAGAATTTCCTTTTAGTTCTCAGTTTATTTGATATTGACAAAAGTTAGTCAGTTTTGTCTGTTCTTCTGTAAAACAAACTAAGATTTATTTTTAGAATTAATATTTTGTTTCTAAGTGGAATTGACAATTTAGTCTGTTTCGTTTGTTCTATTTTGAAACTTAAACGCTTTAGCGGCTGCCTTTTGTGTAGTTTGCAATATTTGCCTTTATTTATCTGAAAAAGTCTCATGTTCCTTAAGTACATCTACCCTGTTGAACTTATTATGGGAAATAAATATTTAAATAAAAACAAGCTGCTGATTATTTCACATTTTACTTGTGAGCAACGGCACATTTAAATCTTACAAATATAGTTATTTGGCTGATATCGTGATAGATATCGTTATCGCCTGAAATGAAAAAAACATATCGTGATATGAAAAAATCTCATATCGCCCAGCTCTACTTTAAAGGTGATCGTTTAGGACTTCAGCAATAATACAGACAGCAATGTAGTTAGCAGTAAAACAGCTTTATTGGGAATTAACTTAAAAAACAAACAAACATCTGTCTCCTATTTTCTGTCACACAGGAAAGAAGCATCAATATCTGATGAGAAGACTTATTTATTTCTTTTTTGGGGTTTTTTCAACAGGAGAAGAATATCTAACAAGTTGATTTGTTCACATCTTAATTTTTAAGTGACATGTGCATTTTGAGTTTATACACTCTTTATATAAGGCGACAGTTTCCTTTTGCAGTATTTTTGTGTGGAGTGTTTTTCTATTTCTTAACAAAAAGGGAACAAAGGTGTTTAAGTTCACCTAGGATGATTTGTCTTAACTTTCACATGGTCTTACTGAGGTGATGTGAATTGAAACATGCATTTTTTTTTGGCGGTGAGGGAGGGATGTGCTGGAAAAGTTTGAAAAGGGACCTTGAAAGTGCTTAAGAAGTGCTTGAATTTGACCCTGAAAAAGGCGTATGAACCCTGATCATTATCATTAGCCTGTGTAAGTCCTGAGTGTCCTCCAGTTCAGGGACGTGCAGAGGGGGGGGCTAGAGGGGCTTGAGCACCCGCCCCTTTCCTGATGGGTGCCCAAGGTGCCCTTTTGTTGAGGCAACTTTTTTTTTAAAAATTATTATTATTATTATTTTTTAATGTGTGTGTGCGTGCGGAGTCCTGTCTGTGCCCCTCAACAATAATATTTAACTATTAATCACAGTTTTGCTAAATAAAAGGATCTGGCTTGCATCAGTCACATGATCACATTTAACCAATGATCGCCCTTGACGGCAGAACGCGCTGGTTACGAGCCGGGAACGAGCTCACAAAGAGCACGCGCATTTTTAGCGGTCCGGAGCTGTAGGAGAAACACAAGTTAACTCAGAGACACAGACTGATGCGACAAAACCAGTAAGTAGGTGTACAGCGCACACTGTAGTGTGTAGCACCCAGGAGTATTAGCTTATTACGTACACGTTGGTAAGCTGTCTTGTTGCAACTGACGAACTGAAACAAACGAGCGTGCTGTGTGTGCAACAGCGCGACAAACATTACCTGTCCTTTTATTAACTGCACAAGTAGTGCTGGTCACAGCTGCTGGCTACCTGTGTAAGGCTGTCATGGGTCTGTAGCTCTGTCACTGTTTTAGGGAACATATTTAGTTTTAAAGTAAGTTTCCGGGCTTTTCCTGCCTTTCTGGAGGGATTATATTTCACTAAAAACGATCTAATATGCATGTCCACATAATAATTATTATAATTATAATATATTAAAAACACACGCTGTATTTTAAAGAACATACATTAAGAAGCAGATTATATTAGATTTATATTTTAAATAAGACAAAAGTTGGATTTTACAGCAGTAAAATGATTGTATCTCTACAGTTTAAACATGTAATAAGCTTTGCCCTGCACAGAGTGGATAGTGAAACACATGGAATCATCATAAATACATTATTTCATATTTATTACTTCCCCCTCCTCATTGCTTTATTATTGTAGCTCTAGTAATAAATAATAATGTAAGGATTCTGGATCAGCACCGTGATGCCCATAGTATATACAGTATTCTGAAGAAGGTCTAAAATGTCACTGTGTGTGCATGTGTGTGTTTTATTTAGATGGATTTAAAAAAGTATTACTCATGATATAACATTGTGCAGACATGGCTGGTAAGGACATGAGGAGGAAACAGCAGGAGCTGTGTGAGGCTACTAAAGGCAGGGCTATAACATTTTTCTGTCATCATTTTATTATAGATTAAGTGCAAGAGTTGTTAGGTGTGGATAATTAGATTATAGTTTATTGCAATAGCAAGTTGTGCCTTGTTCTCACATAGACAGCAAGTGCAGAGTGATATATGAAATGATGGGATGGAAGGAAGAAGAGAAGCAAAGAGTGATTCACAGGCAGAGCCTAAATTATTTCTCACAGTTTTTTGTTGCCTTTGGTGACAGCACTTGGAACCATATCTTTGCATTTTGTTATTATCTCATGACACTTGTTTAATCAGCTACCATCTCTCCTGTGGACTTTTTAATGTCTACAGTCTCAGACCAACACAGCCCTGCCCTTCCCATATTAGATTCTTGATGAATGTGTGTTGTTGTTATTCAGCCTGGTTCAATGTGCCCCTTTTTAACTTTGAGCACCCGCCCCTTTAAACCTCTCTGCACGGCCCTGCTCCAGTTCAGTGTCTTTGTCAGTCCCACATGTGTCGTTTCTGTTCAGCTGGTCTTCCAGTCAGTCATCCATCTCAGGCTCTGTCATTCTGTCATAAACACCAGCCTTCACCACCTGTGAGTCCTGCGTTTGGGTCCTCTCTTCTCCACATCCACACTGCGATGCTGTGACATATACAGTACATAAAATCAAAATTCACGTTTTATGCAACTAAAGTGTTTCATTATGTAGGCTACAGAACATAATTCAGTTATAGACGATATATGAAACATGTATACTTACTGCATTTGAATCATTTAAACCATATGTGATATAAACACCTGCACGTGTGTTTGAAAAAACAAACGCTTTGATTTTGACACCCCAAGAAAATCTTCCTAGATCTGCACGTGTTCAGAGTAAGAGCAGAATAAACAGCAGCAGAAGCTGATTGATGAACAGCTGAATGACATATCAGCTGTAGCTGCAGCATCTGCACAGAGTTTGATTGGCTAACGCTGATTTGTTTGTTTTTTTAAACAGGACAGCAGAGAGAGAGAGAGAGGAGATGGAGAGTGCAGCAGAGACAGTGAAGAAGAGGTGAGCATCTGACAGAGCAGAGCCAGTTTAAAGGAGCCTCACAAGCTCACACATGACAGCTTCATCAACATGGAGCTCTGAGTGTTTATTAAAGGATCATTGGACGCTCTGACACAGCTGACTGCAGCCTTTAGCTGTGAGCACACAGTGTCTCACATTTACATTCACTTCCCTGTCAAACTCAGTAACTTTAAACAGCTGCTGTTATCAGGTGAAGATAGCAAAGCTTTCAGGGCTGAGCCCCAGTGTTTCAGGATAATGGCCCCAGAGACCACAGTCACATATGTGGGGAAGGATTTTAAGTTTAAAACTTCCTTTAAGCACTAACAGCAGAGACGCACAAAGTCGCAGACAGGGAACAAAGTATTTTAGGTTTGTATTGTCAGATTATTTAATCATTATACTGAACAAATATGTGAAAAAGTAAAAACCTCTATTATGATGAGGTTATCACTACATTCACATGTCATCGATGTGTTCTTTCACACAGATCAGTTTCAGTGTGTGTGGCCCGTACACTAAACCATGACACAAATTCATATGATGTGACACCCAGACTGTGTTCACTGTTTCTTTTGGTAAAATCATCTTCTCGTGTTTTTATAGAAAGATGATGGAAGAACCTAAAGAACAGCCAGCCAAAGCAGCTCCATCAGCAGGTAGGAGATCAGTGCTTTGTATGATGAGACGTATGGATGTATAGACTTCAGGCAGATTCTTTTTTGTAACTGTGACAAGTACATGAAATTCACGAGTTGTAACCTGTCCTAATCTTTGCCTTAATCTTTCTGTGGGACATTAATATAACATGAGAACTTCCAGTCTAAGGAGTTTGGCAGAGAAACAACTGGACTTTTTTGTACTTTGAACCCACATATGAGGTTAAAACGATGCCACCTTAAAATGAAACTGAAGAAATATTGAAACTGAAACAAATGTATTGAAAGTGAAATGATAGTGAAAAAACATAAATATAGAAATTTAAAGAAAAACTCACTGTTCATGTGGTTTTCACACTTACATCGTTTTTTTCCACGTACAGTTATTTTTTCAGCTTCAATTAGTTGGCACTGCTTCGGCATCTGAGGGTGCGCTTGAGGGGCGGGGCTTCAGAGCCACATATATGAGCCACATATGTTTGCGCACATTATATTGCTGACCAGTGACTGTAGAAATCATGGACGACCTAATATCTGCAGCAGCCGCAGTCATGAAGAAACTTGCGTATCTCTGAACGGCACATAGAGCGGGGACGCTGAGAGGAGGTCCAGCGTTTACCGACTGTTTCAAACTGACAGACTCAGGTGTTCTTCAGTGTCTGCCTGACAGAAGGACCTGAGAGCCGCCACAATATTTTTGGTAAGTGAAAGGTGTTTGTAAGCTAATCTGTAGCTAACATCCTTAGCTAGCTAGCTAAGATGGGCACTCAGCTATCGGCAAAACTTGTTTTTTAGCTAACCCGTGCAGGTGAACGAAATGAGCAGAAACGCACCGGGCTGCTCAGTCAGTAACTAACCACAGTTACTGTACTTTTATTATGAGTATTACACTGTAAGGCAACAGGCTGCACTCTGCTGCAGCTCCTGTGCAGAGCTGATTATTCAATATGTGCAAACAGCAGCATGTTTTCACTCTTTTGCCACATCTGTAAGGATATTAACACATATTTTAAAAAAGGCTTGCACTTCAGTAACCCCTCATTAATCATTAATTACAGATTAAATAGCAAAGCCTAATATTTATGTACTCAAACCAAATACTTCTGCTTGGCAGCTTAAGTTAAAATGTGTGTTTCATTTTTCCTCGGATTACATTTTTAGCACTGACTCTGTGTATTGTTTTTACTAAGTTTGTTTCAAATATTCAGGTTAAATAAAACAGTCTGAATCATTCTTATTGAGGTAAGTTCACAAAGTTACATGTGCAGTACAGCTTACATCCTTTGAGAGGGAAAAAAGCATTAATATTTGTTATGATACCTCTGTATGTTGGTGACCACGGTGCAGCAGCAGACTGAACCAGGACTGAAACCTGCTCCGTCTGCTCATGTATGCAGATTCACATTCACAAAGCACCAACAACTCAAAGGTTAACATTATATTGGAAAATCTGTTGGTATATACGGCTTTAAGAAATAAACAGCTCGTATGTGAGCAGAGCTGAAGAACTAAAGAAATGTAAGAGAAGAACTTCAGATCCTGGGTGTGTGAGGACAGAAGGATCAGCTCTATTTCAGATTTGAGATAAACTTTATATTTCAGTTTGTGATGGTTCAGTTCTCTTTGTGATTACAGGAGCTGATTCAGACCTCAGCACCACCCAGTGACAGCAGACAGATCATCCAACATGTTCACATGTTAACTGCAGAATGAACTGATGCAAACAGTACAAAGGTTAAAGCACCACATGTGCTGTAGTGAAAGCTGCAGCTGTTTTATTGATAAAAACAAAGTCAAAAGGATTAATCACCCCTGTATCATATGAATGTTGGGTTTTTCTCTGTATCTGTTATTGTACGATCTACTGTACAATATAAAGCACCTTCAGGTGACTGTTGTTGTGATTTGGCGCTATATGAATAAAATTGAATTAAATTGAAATGTAACTGTGTCACTATATATCAGCATTAACAGGACCTCAGCTTGGTGTTTCACAAAGCTGCTGATCTCAGACCTGCACAGCTTCCGTTTTAAACACTGAATGTACTCAGCTGCATGAAGAGCACGTTTGAGTTTCTCTGACACAATTAAATAAAAACTGATGAAGGTCAAAGGTCGTCACTTGTATGTCGAACTACAGACTTGTCATCTGGAATTCTTTCACAGTTTTTTATTTTTGCCAATAGTGTGTTATTTACCATAAAGTGATTCAGAGTCATTTATACCAGAGTAACCAGAGAGGATCATATATTTTTAAATATATAACTATCCACAGGACTGAATATAATATCTCTAAGTAAAAGTCCAGAGACTCTGAGGATTATCCAAGTATTTATAACATTACACAAAGCAAAGCTCAAAAAGCTGCTGGCCCTGATGCATTACAGGGCATGCTTGCCCCCCACACTGGATCCTCACCAATTTGTCTATCAAATCAATGGAGTACAGAGGATGCTGTATCCACAGCTCTTCACTGTGTACTCTCACACCTGGACAACAAGAGTACTCATGCAAAAATACTGTTAGTTGACTTCAGCTCAGCATTCAGTACAGTTCTTCCCTCCAAGCTGATCACCAAACGTGTGGATCTTGGACTCAACAACTCCATCTGTACCTGGATCATGGCTCATGGACTTTCTGACCAACAGACCTCAGCATGTTAGGTCAGGCCATAACAGCTCTACCACTGTCACACTCACACTGGCACTCCACAGGGCTGTGTGCTGAGCCCGTTCCTCTATGACTGCAGACCTTAGTATGCATCCAACTCCATCCTTGGACGGGTCTCCAGCTTCAAGTTCTTGGGGATCCACATCTCTGAGAATCTGTCCTGGTCAACTAACACCTCCAGCCTGGTCAAGAAGGCCCATCAGAGCCTCTTTTTCTTTAGGATACTGAAGAAGAATCAACTTCCACCGCTGTGTGATAGAGAGCATCCTGATCAACTGTGTCACAGTCTGGTGTGGGAACTGCTCTGCTGCTGACCGCAAGGCACTGCAGCGCCCAACACATCACAGGGATTCCACTTCCTGGCATTGAGGATGTCCGCAAGAAGAGATGTCTACGCCGAGTATCATAGCTGGACTGGCCATCGGGCATACCGGGCATTTGCCCGGTGGGCCGCTGGCGATTTTTTGTTTTTATGGGCCGATGGATATTTTTTTATTTTTTTTTTTTATTTTTTATTTTTAGGAAGGGTATATATAATGAAAGGTGTTGGATTGGCCAATTGGTCATGATCGACTCTGGGCTGGACCAATTACAGCCGAGGAGGCTGGATGCACCCTCCCCCTTGTTTAGCAATCACGTGATTTTCGCGCATTGCATGCCGGGAACTCGTGGCAAAACAATCCAAGTACCGCATCAAATGCAAGCATTTGCAGCACCGCAAAACGTTCATTCTCCGGTTCCAATACCTTCTTTTTTTTTTCTTTGCCGCACAAAAAAGGAATGTACAAAACAAAAGGAGAACAATGCCGGTCCGTACAAAGACAGACTCGACGAAAAGACAAAGAAAAGATACGAGGAAAAAATCAAAGGAGTGAAAGGGTCAGACCCTTACGAGCACACAGAGTGGACAAAAGACGTCAGTGTGCTGCCCACTTTCACCACGCTCAGATTTATAATTACACGGTTCTTGGAGTGAGTGCACACACTCATGAAGTTTAGTAACTTCAGGTCACTGCAACAAGCCCAGGTACAGTTTACCGACGGATGGGTGCAGGACCTTGAAATGCACCGTGTAGGACGAAAGACTATTGTACGTATCATAAGTTTACCAGTCTCACAAATCGTCTTCATAAATACACATTCATTAACAGTTTATTAATAGGACCTTTGAGCTCAACGGTAATTAATTAGTAGTGGAAATAATTTCTGGTAGTGTAACAGTGTTTGTGGTATTATTCCACTTGCCACAAATATCAGTGTAATGGGGAAACAGCGCCCCCCCGCTCTCAGTGTGGCTGGTTAGGTGAGGCTGGCTGCAGTAATCGCTGCCAGTCTGCCGTAGCCATACGAGAGGTGAGTTGTATTGTTCCGCACACAATATAGCTAAGTAGTACAGACACATAAAACATGTCTGATTAGCTGACGAGCACCGAGTGTAATAAGTGCTTAGTGGACACATGTCCAACACCAGTTTTATGTACTTTTCATTTGTTTATTACAGTTTTTTTACAGACGCTAGGACACATTTCTCAATACTTAGGTCACGTTTGCAAAACTCCTCACACAGTGAGCACAACAGAAGTCTATGTGGGCTAAACTGAGGACCAGTTATCATTGTTTTGGCACAAAATGCATTCAATGACTACATCTCTCAAATTACATGAATCATCTTCTCACTCAGACACAACAACTGCCAAAAACCTTTGTACGGACAGGACATTTTGCATGTGCTTACATACTGTTTTCAAAACTGTTAAACTCATGGTCAAAACAATAACACAATGCAAAACTTGAAAAGACAGCAAAATCCAACGGCAATATTTTATTGAAACATATTTTAAATCTAACAATGCAGTTTAACCAGCCACAGCTGATTCTCATTGTGGATGAACATCTACACAGTTGTTACTCCTTCAATTTTTCAACTCCTTCAATTCTGGCATGCCAGAAGATTCTTTCCTAGGTGTGTTGCCCAAGATGACATAAGATGTGATGTGGATGAGAACCTGTGGCCAAATGGAGAAGACCGAGTAGATTAGCATTACTATTGTATGTGTATCAGTGGATGGTGTGTATACGAATTCTTGTATTTTGGGATTACTTAGTGCAAAAAAATAAAAATACATAAACATAAATACATGATGTCTGATTCATTCCAGTAACATATATTGAAATTATAAACAGAGATGTGTCCTTGTTTTACACAGGAAAACACTGTGTAATGCTACATGTTGTTAGTGTTTTTTAGGTCATTGTTTTGTGGGTGACAAAGTGTGTTTGTCGGCTGTCAACCTTTGCTAGTGTTCTGGAGGAATGTTTTTATTTGAGACCTGAATGAAGTGTTTTGGTAGTTGTAGTGCATTTTGAATGTGGAATGAACTGCTTTGCCAAGCTGAGGGTCAGTTAGGAGAATTGTGTGAAGAGTTTTGCAAAAGTGACCTAAGTATTGAGAAATGTGTCCTAGCGTCTGTAAAAAACTGTAATGTGTGAAACTGTATGCTAAAGCGGAATGCTAATGAGATGTTCTGCCGTAGTGTGCTGTGCGGAGTGGTGTGTGGCGAGCCTGTGCACTGATAATACACCGTTGTTTCCATTCAGGTACATAATTTGTTGTTGCTGTTATTTTATTGTATATTAGAAATTGTAATATTGCTGCAGTAATCGCTGCCAGTCTGCCGTAGCCATACGAGAGTGTGCTGTGCGGAGTGGTGTATGGCGAGCCTGTGCACTGATAATACACCGTTGTTTCCATTCAGGAAATAAAGTGGCAACGATCGATCAGAGACTCCTTGTCTTTTTAAAAACACTACACAACGCAGAGTCGAGGAGTCTGTTTGGGCCGAACTGTTGCAGCGGGATGAAGCAGAAACCGGTTACAGTAGCATTACAGAAATGTAGCAGTGACAATAATATTGTATGTTGTAATCGCAATGGACAATAAGTGATACAAAACAACTGTTTTATCCTGTGAATAAAAGTATATGTTTTTGTCAATGTACCATGGTAATAACAGAAGCGAAACACAATATTGTGTCAGGACAATTTACTATTTATGCACAATAAATAAAGGAGCATAGCGCGACAATTTCTGTTCAGCGCCAGACTTGCTTGTAACCTATATCACCAATTATGTTAAGAAAAATGACGCATTAACTACTAAAAAACTCTGACCTTTGTGGGAATGCTTGGAGCAGACTAACATGTGAGCTGGAGTGTTCTGAGACGTTATATTTGGTATATCCAGACCATCCGTCGGCTCTTACTTCGGAAACATGGCTTAAAAAATTTCTCTTCAACGACGTAATCCGATAAAAAAAAAAACGATCTCTTTACCCATCGGCTTCCCGTGGCTGTCATGCGACCGGCTATTGAAGTTAATAATACAACAGCTTCTTGCCATTTTTTGGGTTTCTTTTTATCGCTGTGTAACTGAGTTCAATTGAAAGCCTGCGTGCGCTAGTACCTCTTGCCACAAGTTCCCAGAATCCTTTGCGGTTTTATCCCTGAATGACGTCACATTTTCAATCTTTATCCTGGTGGGCCGGTCTCTAGTCAAAATGCCCGGGCCGATTTTTTGTCCCAGTCCAGCCTTGCCAAGTATGCATCATTCTCGGACTCCTCTCATACTGCCAATAAACTCTTCCAGCTCCTCCTCCCCTCCAGGAGGCGCTACAGGAGCCTTCAGACTAAAACCAGCAGGTTTAGGAACAGCTTCTTCCCCACAGCTGTCACCCTACTGAACTCAGTCCCCGCTGAGCCTTTCCATCCACACTCACCTAACCCTTCTACACTCCTCCTCCCAGTGACCATGATCCTTTCATTATCAACATTCACCACGTTGGTTACTGCTGTAGTTTTAGGACACTGACATGGTGTAGTCTCTGTTATAGTGCCTACACTGTTATAGTCTGTTCAGAGAGCTACGCTTCCACTACTGTAGATATTTTCATAGCACTCTGTAGATCTGTTTACCTCACAGTGCTTCATCTTTATATATGTATATTTGTTCATAGTATACCTGTATACCTGCCCATCTGTATAGCAATACAGATCATCTGTGTATCGGTTACAATATTATTTTTCAGTTTCAATATTTTCTTCAGTTTCATTTTAAGCTGGCATAATTTTAACCCCACACATCCTAAAATTCAGTATTTGTTGATGAGATGATGAAGTGTTAATTCAACAAAGTTAGAATATTTTTCACATGATTTCGACTGAGAAGCATGTTTATGTCTCTTTCTTGTTTCTGTAGAGAAGGAGCTTGCCAGGGTGCGGTCAGCCTTTGTCTGGAGGGTAACAACAGAAATCCTCACACAGCTGCTTGAGGCCCTCGTATGTGACACTGTCTTAAATGAGTTGGAGAAAGAATCGATACTGGAGAAGAACCTAGCCAGAGCAGACAAGGCACGCAGCTTGATCGACACAGTGAGGAAAAAAGGAGACAAAGCATGCAAGATAACAATCAAACATCTTCAGATCAAAGATCCTTCTCTTTCCTCTCAGCTACGTTTATACTCTGATCCATCTGCTCAACAAGGTGAGGTCATGCATCATATACCATGAATAAAAATGGTCACCTTGCAGTTTGTTGAGATGTGAAAGTGAAACCTCAGAATTCATTGTAAGAAAAAGGAGAGGGCAAGAACGTCATTCTACGACGAATGTTTGGATTTGTTACATGCCTGCAAATGTATTTTCTAAACTACATGGACATCATAAACCTGTGAAACTACTTAGATCTAATGTGAGCTGTATTTAATTAAACACAAGTGTTCTTTACTTTTAAAAACCATGCAAACTGATTGCCTTAAAGAAGAAAAGCATGAGTCATTTGACTTAAATGCCACATTTTTATATAATCAAGTTCAAGTTCAAATTTTATTCATCACCTGCAGTGTCAGGTTGCCCTGCAGTGGAATGAACCCGCCCCCCGACCATACACACACAACACAGACATCACATGGGGATACAAGTCAGAGAACGTTGCATTATAGAAAAAACACTGAAATCTACACTACAATGGGAAAGTACAAGGGGAAAAAAGAGACCTCTGCTCATGCTGGGCTATAGAGGACAGCATGAGAACAGGAAACAAAAAAACTCCTCTGCACAGAAAGCACATAAATGTCCACAGTACAACATTATAGAGCACGTGACCAACAACAAGGTTGGTTAGGGGATAAGGAGTAATCCCAGGCAACACAGCAGCCGTCCTGCCACTGCGCCGACTCTCCGGCGTGGGCCCAGACCCGCCTCGTGTTCCCAGGAGGCAACAAGCATCGAAGGCATTGGAAGGGGAGGGGGGATGTGTGAGTGCTTATCAGTGTAAATGTATGTGTGTGCGTGTCCATAGTTCAGCTGAGACAGTGTCCTCCGCCCTATCAGGCTAAGTAAACAGTCTACCAGCCAACCCAGGTGGCCTTGCATGGAATGGGAAGGAACAGACTCAACACAGTCGTTATCAGGGAGTTTTTGTTCAGCTCAGGCCTTGAGCCCACAGCTGGCGCCGAAGGGGTAGCCGCATTATATGATTTGTGATTTTTCTTTTACAAACAACTCATGAGAATTTCAAGCTGTTTTTAACACTCCGACACCGACACTGGTCTCTCAATCTCCCGCTGGATAGCTGCGAGCCTCTCAATTATGTTATTTACCTTCAATTCTGTGGTCTTTTCAGGCTTTTGCTCACAGAGCAGATTCTGAGACTTCACGACCGCAGCCAACTGATCCGCGATGTAATCCAGCTTCCGCCCCAAGGTGTTGTTCCGAGTGGATTCTTCCTTGATGTAATCCAATATACACTCAGAGGTGTTATTCTGAGCCTTCACTGCAGCCGTTAGCGCCTCCAAGCTCTTAACCATGCTGCATTCACTGAGCCCTTTCTGAGAAGCCGCACCTCGTCCCATCCTTTCAATCCCAGCGGGCAGCCTTGTGGGGGTTTGAACAGCCGGTTCCGCTTTCTTAATTCTCCGATAAACCAGGGCCAAGCCAGCTCCGATCAGCAAGAACCCTGTTATCATGGTTCCGAATAGGTACATATCTTCAGCGTCCTCGATCGACAGTCCCGCCAGGCACACGATCCTCCATGTCTGCCACTCGTCCATCGTGTATCCGGCAGGGAAAGTCCCTCCAGGGCACTCGGGCTCTCCCGAGCCCAGACAACTCGTTGAGAAAAGGGTGTCAATAGCATTCAGAGACCAGTTGATCAAATCCATAATTCTCTTTTAGGTTTTTAGACACAGACTGGGAGAGAGTGTTCCAGGGAAGTGAAATACACATGAGACAAGACAAAGACACAAGAGGCTAAGCAGGGAAGATAAGGGGAAGGAGAAGAGGAGAAAAGTGCGACTGCCTTCGCCAAGAGCCAAACGAGAAGGAACATGTTTAGTGTGGCAAGAAAGGGTTTACATTATCTTTCGCCATTGTAATTTACGACAAGAATTAAATGTGAATTACTGAATCTCTCTCAGATGCTTATTTAAATAACATAGCAGTGTTGTTATTTTTGGTGACAAAGTTTGGAGAAGAGGCACAGAAAGCAGAAACCTGTTTAGCCTGCACATGTTGGCATCAGGTACATATGAAAAGCTGCAAAGCAATACAGATGTGTAGGTTCAAAACATTTAATGTGGCTGTTTTCAGGAATTACATTTAGGAATTCCTGTAGCCCCTTTTTTCTGGTTTTCTGGTAGAATAAGTATATTAAAAACTAAAACGTATGATAGGCTCAACAAAGGACAAAGTACGTCAGATAGCTCCTTCAGACCAGATTTGTATTTTTCCTTCTTTTTTCCTTTTTTTGATTCAGATGCTCTTCAGAAGTGTCAGCCTAAACTTAAGTCTAAGCTGAAGAAGTTCCAGCGTGTGTTTGAGGGCATCGCTAAAGCAGGAAAACCAACCCTTCTGAATCAGATCTACACAGAGCTCTACATCACAGAGGGAGGGACTGCAGAGGTCAATGATGAACATGAGGTCAGACAGATTGAAACAGCATCCAGGAAACCAGACGGACCAGAAACAACCATCAGACAAGAAGACATCTTTAAAGACACACCTGGAAGAGATGAACCAATCAGATCAGTGCTGACAAAGGGAGTGGCTGGCATTGGGAAAACAGTCTTAACACAGAAATACAGCCTGGACTGGGCTGAAGACAAAGCCAACCAGGACATCCAGTTCATATTTCCATTCACTTTCAGAGAGCTGAATGTGCTGAAAGAGGAAAAGTTCAGCTTGGTGGGACTTGTTCATCACTTCTTTACTGAAACCAAAGAAGCAGGAATCTGCAGCTTTGAAGACTTCCAGGTTGTGTTCATCTTTGATGGTCTGGATGAGTGTCGACTTCCTCTGGACTTCCACAAAACTGTGACTGATGTTACGATGCCCACCACAGTTGATGTACTTCTCACAAGCCTGATCAGGGGGAATCTTCTTCCCTATGCTCACGTCTGGATAACCACACGACCTGCAGCAGCAGACCAGATCCCCCCTGAGTATGTTCACAGGGTGACAGAGGTCAGGGGGTTCACTGACCCACAGAAGGAGGAGTACTTCAGGAACCGATTCAGAGATGAGGAGCAGGCCAGCAGGATCATCTCCCACATCAAGACATCTCGAAGCCTCCACATCATGTGCCACATCCCAGTCTTCTGCTGGATCACTACTACAGTTCTGGAGCGTGTCCTGAAAACCAGAGAGGGAGGACAGCTGCCCAACACCCTGACTGAGATGTACATCCACTTCCTGGTGGTTCAGGCCAAAGTGAAGAAGGTCAAGTATAATAGAGGACGTGCAACAGATCCACACTGGAGCCCAGAGAGCAAGAAGATGATTGAGTCTCTGGGAAAACTGGCTTTTGATCAGCTGCAGAAAGGAAACCTGATCTTCTATGAATCAGACCTGACAGAGTGTGGCATTGATATCAGAGCAGCCTCAGTGTACTCAGGAGTGTTCACACAGATCTTTAAAGAGGAAAGTGGACTGTACCAGGACAAGGTGTTCTGCTTCATCCATCTGAGTGTTCAGGAGTTTCTGGCTGCTCTTCATGTCCATCTGACCTTCAGCAACTCTGGACTCAATCTGCTGGAACAACAACAAACAACCTCCCAGAAGTCTGAAACAGGAGAATCTGCAGAGAAACACTTCTACCAGAGTGCTGTGAACAAGGCCTTACAGAGTCCAAATGGACACCTGGACTTGTTCCTCCGCTTCCTCCTGGGTCTTTCACTGCAGACCAATCAGGCTCTCCTACGAGGTCTGCTGACACAGACAGGAAGTAGCTCACAGACCAATAAGAAAACAGTCCAGTACATCAAGGAGAAGCTCAGTGAGGATCTGTCTGCAGAGAAAAGCATCAATCTGATCCACTGTCTGAATGAACTGAATGATCGTTCTCTAGTGGAGGAGATCCAACAGTCCCTGAGATCAGGAAGTCTCTCCACAGATAAACTGTCTCCTGCTCAGTGGTCAGCTCTGGTCTTCATCTTACTGTCATCAGAAGAAGATCTGGATGTGTTTGACCTGCAGAAATACTCTGCTTCAGAGGAGGCTCTTCTGAGGCTGCTGCCAGTGGTCAAAGCCTCCAACAAAGCTCTGTGAGTAAACATGAACTCATCGCTTCATTCTTAAAATCATGGGAAATAAATCAGAGGTGCTCAGTTCAACGAACACTGCCTTTTAAGAAAAATTAAAAAATAGCACTTAGTCAAATATGATACTTTAAATATTTCTCTCCCGTAGGACATGTCAGCATTTCTGAAATATTTTTGTCTTCAACTCGAATCAAAGCACAATCCAGATCCAGCCTATAAGAACATGAGCTCTGATCCTTCAGCCCCTCTGACAGGTTTATTATCCTCAAGTTGTTCACTTGTCTCCAACAACCAGGAGTCTAGCTCTGTTTTTTAAAGCAAATACTTGAGCTTCCAGACTGCACCTACATCGTTTTCAGATGTTCTTATTTTAAGGTCTGGTTTGTGTCTCATCTTTATTGCAATCCCCCATGTCTCTCTGTTTTTCAAATATAAATCTGTTACCTCGGTGTGGCCAGAACAACATGGTGAACCCAAAATACAGACAAAGGTGAAGGAACTGAATATTACTAGACGTGAAGGCTTTATTTACACACAGGAACTTGACACTTGGAATTTTTTAACATGAACTGTGAACTATGGCGGAAGTCAAGCACTTGAAGCTGTGAGCATGAAGTGGGCTCTGTGGTAGGTTTCCAGAAATGGGTCTTGGTTGATGGTAATCTGAGTCACTGTAACAGAGGTAGAGCAGCATCAGAAAGATCACTGGTGGAGGTTACAGTAAGTGAACGAGGTTATCTTCAATGTCTTATTTGGGGTTTCTGTAGCTCAAGAGGTAAAGCTGGTCTGATCTGACCTACTGATCAGAAGGTTGGTGGTTCGATCCCTGGCTCCTCCAGTCTGCATGTCAAGTATCCTTGGGCAAGATACTAACCCCAACTTGCTCTCCGATGCATCCATCAGAGTATGAATGTGCGTGAATGTACTTAGAAAGCACTAAGTTCAGATAAAGTGTTTGTGAGAATGGGTGTGATTGGGTGGATGTGGCATGTTGTATAGAGCGCTGTGAGTACTCCGGGAGAGTAGAAAAATGCTATATAAGAATCAGTCCATTTACCATTTACTTATCAGTAATTGGAAAGCAACTTGGGGAAGGCAGGTGGTGAGGTCTGGGTGAGTACTTGTTAGCTTTGAATCCAGGCAAAGTGGTCCAGTAAGTCTAAGAGACGAAAGGCATTAATGTGGCTGTGAGTGAATCAAGAAGACCAGCATCCAGGAAAACGTGACTGAACTGCAAGGGTGAGTAGATGATCCGAGGATTAGGAGGTTAGCAGAGTTATTGGGAGTGCTGATGTTATATTCAGCCTAGTAGATTACTGTCAGGTGTGGACAGTGGACAGGCTGACCAGGCTTCACCCAAAGACAGAAACCAGAGTCTAGTGGGAAACCACCGCCGCTCACACAGACCATGACAGCAGCATGACCCCCCCCCCAAAGCATTCTCTTTCACTTGGCATCATTTACCTCTCCCTTCTCCAATTTCTGATGTGTCCACCTTTGCAATGACAACTGTGATCAGGGTGAACCAAAAAGGTGCCGTGGTGAACAGATACTTAAGTTTGGTGAATGCAGTTTCAGCTTTGGGGGACCAGATGCATGCTGAGACTTGAGTGGTGCAGCTACCTGACTATAGTTGAAAATGAACAGTCTATAAAAATTTGCTATTCCCAAAACCCATTGGAGATGCTTCTTGAATCTACAATGGGTACAAGGGGTAGGCCACTCTGTTAAAGCTTTCACATTTGCCAGATCCGTCTTCACCTGCCCCCGTGCCAAAATGTAACTGAAAAAAGTTATTGATGAGGAATGGAATTCACACTTTTTTGCTTTGACATAAGGTTTATTCTCCAGCAAACGTTGGAAAAATAGCATGGACATGAGACTGATGTTCCTCGCAGGTTTTGGGAAAAATGAGGATATCATCCAGATACACCAATACGAACCTGTCAAGGAATTCCCGGAGGACATCGTTAACTAATCTTGAAACATTGCGGGAGCATTAGTTAACCCAGGCGGCATGACCAAATACTCGTAGTCCCCCAATGGCATGTTTAAAACGGTCTTCCACTTATCTCCCTGATTGATCTGGAAAAAGTGGTAAGCGTTGCGGATGTGGGGTTTTGTAAACCCAGTGGCACTGTGAAATGGCCTGAAAGCAGAGCTAATGAGGTAATAGGTACTTATTCTTGATGGTAATATCACTGAGGCCCCTGAAGTAAATGCATGGCCAGAGAGAGCCATCCTTTTTCCCCACAAAAAAGAAGTTCCAACTTGAGATGACAATCGTTGGATTATGCCTGCACCGAGGGATTCCTTAATGTACTTTTCCATAGCCGCACACTCAGGTCTAAGCAGGTTATACAGCCAGCTAGAAGGCCGGGTGGAGCCAGAGAGTAGTTCTATGGTGCTGTCCTGTGGTTTGTGAGGTGGCAGTGAAAGCGCTTTACTTTTGCTAAATACTTCCTGAAGATCATGACATTTGGTGGGCACAGAGGAGAGATCTAAAACAGTCTCAGTGTTGGTTGATGGTTCCACAGGTTCCGGTGGACGGGCAGAAACAAGGCAATTTGAATGACAGAACAGACTCTAACTGATTACCCTCTGACCTGACCAGTCTAAGTGGGGGTTATGTAATTCTAGCCAAGGAAACCCGAGTATGAGTGGTTTGTGAGGTGCATGAAAAGCAAAAAAGGTAAGTGTTTTCTTGTGATTGCCAGGGGTGACAGGCTCTGTGCGCTGAGTTATGTGAGGGGATACTCGGTTATTTAATGACTTAGTGGGAATGGGCGGATTAAGGGGGCATAGAGGGATGTTTAACTGTCTCGCTAACTCAGACTCCATGAGGTTCTAATTGAACAAGAGCCTGAAAGGTCTGGTTAAGTAGAACAGAGAGTTGGAGTTGCAATCTGGGTTTTTATGTTTGTGTGAGTATCCTCCACCCTTATCCCTGAACTTTCCAGTGGGCAGACCCTGGTGTGGAATCGAAAACAGACAGGTTCATCACGAGAAGCAAGCTGATCTTTCATGGTTTGATTTAATGACTGAAAAACATACAGCGGACGGTGGTTAGCACTGTTGCCGCACAGCAAGAAGGTCCTGAGCAAAAGTCTTTACAAACTCAACCAGGAAATCATCATGCGAGCAGAAAGAAAGAGGATGAGCAGATAGGTAAGCAAGAGAAACCCGCCAGCGTCCCAGGTTTCCAGAGAAGGTTCAGGTTCCAGGTACCTGAAATGGGATGTAATTCAATTCAATTCAATTTTATTTATATAGCGCCAAATCACAACAGTCACCTCAATGCGCTTTATATTGTACAGTAGACTGTACAGTAATAAATACAGAGAAAAACTCAACAATCATATGACCCCCTATGAGCAAACACTTTCGCGACAGTGGGAAGGAAAAACTCCCTTTTAACAGGAAGAAATGTTTGGTGTCAAAGCACAGATCCATCCAGTCTCTGTATTTCAGCTTATTTCCTTTATACACACATTTAACAGGAACAGTTTCAGACAGCTAGTGTTTACCTGACATTACCTGCGTACCTCACAGTTTGCAGGTAATGGGCATAATAATTACTGAACAGAGACATCCTGCTGTGAACTTTGTTGCTGTGGATCTAAAATGTAAAAATACATCTGAGAAGATTTCTAATCATGATTTTATGAGCCCCCAAAGTTTGATTCTGTTCATCTGGACGTAGCGCTCTCAGCGGGAGAAACATTTTGTCACTCATCAAGATGACTTCTTCAGGCTCAGCTGACTGCAGCTTTCCCCAATCTTATAAAGAGTACATCTGCATAATGACTCAAACCTAATGGTCAAGGAACTGACCTCCCAGCCTTATTGTTCCTTCAGTGGGCTGGTTTCAGTCATTATGCAAATGTACTTTTTATAGGGTTGGAAACCAGAAGTCAGCTGAGACTGACGAAGTCACCTGGATGAGTGACGAAATGTTTCTCCCACTGAAAGCGCTACGTCCAGATGAACAGAATCAACTTTTGGGATTTACTAACCTGGATGATTGAGCATGGATCAAGACGGGTTTTTATGAGGTATACAGTTTCTTATAATTTCTAAACCAGAAGGTTGAGGAGATGGAGCTCATGATAACTGGCTACTGCCTTTCAGCGTGCTTTATGAAATCATCCAATCAAAATAAAGTTAGGGAGAGCGGGGCTTTAAAGGGGAATGAGCCAAAGCAGCTTTTAGACAGAAAATGAAACGAGAGTCCAGGATGTGATACATTATTTATAACTACATTTACAGTAATCACACATATTAGAATTAATAAAGTGACCAGCAGTACTGCAGTAAGTGTAATACTGCAGTACTCACAGGCCTGTGCCAGCAGACACTGAACTACTGTCACTAAATCAACCTGGTCTTCACTGGTTTCCATTTACATACATTGGAATAATTGTGTTTAATTTGAAATATTTTTCTTCTGTTACACTTAAATTCTTGAACATTTTTTATTTAATTGTGCATTGTAGTGTACTCATTTGTACACATTTGATTACTTAGATTCAACATATAAAGAGATTTTATTTGATAATAAATATTATTGTTTTGTTGTTCTTGTTATTTTTTTCAGGCTGAGCAGCTGTAACCTGTCAGAGAAAGGCTGTACAGATTTGTTGTCAGTGGTCAGCTCCCAGTCCTGTAGTCTGAGAGAGCTGGACTTGAGTACCGACAGCCTGGAGGCTTCAGCAGTAAAGCTTCTGTCTGCTGCAGTGGAGAGTCCACACGCCAAACTGAATATTCTGAGGTCTGACCGATTTGTATTCTTTTTTCTTTTGTTTGTTTGTTTTGTTTTTAACTGAGAAAATAAATCCAGCAATTTAAACAGTAGAGGTAAACTTGATCAATTTACTGTTGTTTCGTACCACATCTGCTCAGCATAAAACAACAAGGATTCTTAAAATATAAGATTAGTTATTGCACCCTGATTACACTTTAACATCAGTCTTTGTTCATGTTTTCATTTTCAGACTCAACGTCTGTGAACTTCTAGCGGAAAACTGTGAAGCTGTGTCCTCAATGCTCAGCTCTCAGTCCTCTACTCTGACAGAGCTGGACCTGAGTATCAAAAATGTGCAGGATTCAGGAGTGAAGATTCTGTCTGCTGGACTACAAAGTTTAAACTGTAAACTAAATACTCTGAGGTCAGATCAATTGACATTTTGTTTTTTTTAAATGAACCAATTAAACATTTTATTCAAGGCTTCCGGTTCCGGCGCTCGTGGGGATGGACACCTAGTACGAGAGCTCTCGACTGAAACTTATTAAAACTGCCCCAAGTAAATTAATACACTATCTAAGTGCAACAGGCCCCCCTCCTTGCAGCTACCACGAGCTCCTTCTATGGGCATGCACACTTCCTGTCACACACACACAGCCCCAACCTTTTTTCCTCCAACACAGAGAGTTTCTCTACTCTTCTCTTTTTTAAAAAAATATAAAACCACACACTCTTTACCCAATCGTCACACACTCATTGCATTAAATCATTTTCACAAACACACGCTTTATTTAATCGGCGCTTTACACAGCCGTTTAAATAATTTCACAGTTTATTTATATACACAGGCCTGTATCTCTCATGACAAACACAAGACACCAGATGCCAGAACTAGTTATTTAACGGTTCCTTAACACTTCAATGGAACCCTTTTGTACCGGTACACCTAGATTTTCGACTAATTTAAAAGCCCTATAGCCCAGGCCACGCCTTGCTGATCAATTAAACGCTACGGGAACGCCCTCCCGAGAGTCGCTCAGATTTCTAGAGACTAAATTAATTTAAAACCGCTTCCCGCAGCTGAGAGAGGAGCTCCACATCTGGCGCTAGTGTCAAACCCACGCCTTTTGCTTTACTTAAAGCTCACAAGCCAGCCACGTTGAATGGTCACGGCCGGGTCTCACCCTCCACCCAAACAGCACAGTAAAAAGTGATGCTTGACCACTTAGTCTTTTCGGGTGCCTGAATTCCCTGCGGAGACCATCCGGGCTACTGGAACGCCGCCAGAAGTAACAGTGCGTCCACTGATTACCCGTCGCTGCCACACGAAGGCGCCTGCGCTCTTCGGAGCCACACGCTCCGGAACTTTTAGTTTATATTTAAAAGCGTCCCTGGGGACCTTCAGTCCCTCAGTTTTTAATTACCTGACGCCCGAAACCTCGTTTCTCCCACCCAAAATATCCGAATTTACCTAACCTTAACCCTGCTTGGCATCTTAACTCCACAAAACACATAAAGCACACAAACCAAGCCAAACTACCACAATGCAACACAGAAAAACAGAAAAAACCCCCAAATAAACAGCAATAACTTTTGTGAGAATTTTATCAAACTGTTACTCCTAATTATCCTAATTAAATAAAATCACTCTGGACAGAACTCAGCAGGAGGCCCCCTGAGTGAACATTCAATTCAATTTTGTTTTACTTCCAATTTAGTACCTTTGGATAAAAAATTCAACAGGTGGTACTGACCTTTTTATGCCGCGGTTCTGTCACTCAGTGGCTCTCCTGTCTGGGTTCCCCCTCCTGGGGCTCAGCTCACTGCGCGTCCTTCTTTCCCTCCAAACCGGGTTTCGAGCACCAAAAATGTAGAAGTTCTTTTTATTTGGAAGGAAAAATAAGCACAGACCAGAGTCCCAGAAGTGTCCGAAAAGTGATTTATTACACACAAGATTGTACAGGTGTGGGAAGAAGCTCTTCCTCGTTTGCACAAAAGACAGAACGTTTTATAGCCATGTATGACGTCAGAAGACCACAGAAGAATTCCCCTATCTTCCCTTTATCTCCTTCTATGGCTAAGAACAACAACATTTTCCAGATGTTTCCACTCCTGCTTTCTGGGAATTTAACCAATAGTGTGTTCATGAGTGTGTATTTTGTGAGAGTGTCAGATTCCGGCCAACAAACGGTCAGTGTCCTTATCTGACTCTGCTAGGGCCGTCTGGATCCACAGCTAAGCTGGTGGTTTTACTAACTAATAGAGTATTGTATCTAGACTTCTGTTATAGCAGATTTACTAAATGATAAATGATACATGCTAATATGGATGATAAACTGATGCAGACTAATGAAGTAATAATGAAATAATGACCGTGCTTTATGAATGACATCACAGTGAAAATAAAATAACATGTTTTTCTTGACAACATAAAGAGGAAAAAGGGGTTTAAATGATGTCCAGAAAGAACAAAATAGCTAAGAAGTTAACGTTTGAAAACGTGGAAGATGGCAATGTGCAGCTAACAGAAGGGGCTAACGTTAGCCCCTATGGGGCTAGCCGAGGCCACTCTCCCACTCCTAGCCGCGAGGATTCTGGGACAGAAGATGAGGTTGACCCAGCAAGTTTGACGCTGATACTGAAAGAACTGAGAGGCGTTGGGAAAGAGGTGAAAGAATTTCGAAAAGACACGAAAGCGCAACTGCTGGAAATAAGGGGTGAGTTGGATAAAGCCAATGCGCGGCTTAATGATGTGGAAACCAGGGTTGCAGAACACAAAGATAAGCTCCAGAACACAGACGAGATTTTGTCTGAGATACTAACAATGCAATTCAATGTTATTTATATAGCGCCAAATCACAACAAAAGTCACCTCAAGGCGCTTCATAGATACAGAGAAAAACCCAACAATCATATGACCCCCTATGAACAAGCACTTTGGCGACAGTGGGAAGGAAAAACTCCCTTTTAACAGGAAGAAACCTCTGGCAGAACCAGGCTCAGGGAGGGGCGGGGCCATTTGCTGTGATTGGTTGGAGTGAGAGAAGGAAGACAGGATAAAGACATGCTGTGGAAGAGAGACAGAGGTTAATAACACATATGATTCAATGCAGAGAGGTCTGTTAACACATAGTGAGTGAGAAAGGTGACTGGAAAGGAAAAACTCAATGCATCATGGGAATCCCCGGCAGCCTACGTCTATTGCAGCATAACTAAGGGAGGATTCAGGGTCACCTGGTCCAGCCCTAACTATATGTTTTAGCAAAAAGGAAAGTTTGAAGCTGATCTTCAAAGTAGAGAGGGTGTCTGTCTCCTGAACTCAAACTGGGAGCTGCTTCCACACCCAGTCCAACATAGCCAGGCTTTCTTTGCTGCTTTGACAAAACCTCAAATCCCAGTCAGAGATGATGAGCATCATCACAGTGATGATCATTTCTCTGTTAACCCAGGCTTTCTGCTTCAGGATCTGTGCACGCTCACAGAACAAGGAGACCTTTAAACATCATTTCACTAAATGGATGGATTGAGCTCAGCCTACAGATGAACTGGTGCCAGAGATCATAAAGAACATCAAACAAATTCAACACTTTTAATGGAAATATGAGATTAATCTTGAAAGTAGAGATAGTGTCTGTCCCCTGAATCCAAACTGGAAGCTGGTTCCACAGAAGAGGGGCCTGAAAACTGAAGCCTCTGCCTCCCATTCTACTTTCAAATACTCTAGGAACAACAAGTAGGCCTGCAGTGTGAGAGCGAAGTGCTCTAATAGGGTGATATGGTACTACAAGGTCATTAAGATAAGATGGGGCCTGATTATTTAAGATCTTGTATGTGAGGAGCAGGATTTTGAATTCAATTCTGGATTTAACAGGAAGCCAATGAAGGGAAGCCAATACAGGAGAAATCTGCTCTCTCTTTCTAGTCCCTGTCAGTACTCTTGCTGCAGCATTTTGGATTAACTGAAGGCTTTTCAGGGAGTTTTTTGGACATCCTGATAATAATGAATTACAATAGTCCAGCCTGGAAGTAATAAATGCATGAACTAGTTTTTCAGCGTCACTCTGAGACAGGATATTTCTAACTTTAGAGATGTTGCGCAAATGGAAGAAAGCATGCAGGAAAAGTTTCAAACAAAACTAACATCACTGGAGGCTTACTCGAGGAGGGAGTCGCTCAGACTGTACAGGGTGCCGGAGGGAGAAGAATCGGGAGCTCCATCTATGGCCCACTTTGTGGAGAAGCTACTCCGGGAGAATCTCGCCATCCCACCATCAACACCGTTACAAATTCAGAGAGCACACAGAGTGTTATCATTACTCCCTCCGGACGGCTCCCAACCCAGATCGATCCTGGTAAAATTCCTGTGCTTCACGGTTAAAGAAGAAGTGCTGAGGCTCGCTTGGCAAAAGAAAGGTTTTATGCTGAATTCCAGCAAGATCAACCTCGACCACGAATACCCCCCTGAGATCATGGCTTTGAGGAAGGAGTATGCAGAGGCACGAAAGGTCCTAAAAGAGAAGAATGTACGGTTTAGGACCCTCTACTCAGCGCGCCTTAAGGTTTTTTTCAAAGAAGGAGCGAAAACCTACAACACGGTGGAGGAGGCAACGGCTGACCTGGCGAGTCGGGGCCTGCCGGTAAAGGTGATTACACCACTGGCAACCCCCAGAGAAAAACTACAAAGATGCCCGCTGTGGCAGGGAGTTGGTGGTCCGCGTCCGCGTCAGATCCGAGGAGCTGCGGGATATAGAGAGAAGCTGCAAGTATACAGACGTGAAGAGAACGAATTTAATGTTATGTATTAGCTATGGACAACATGGTGAAATATGGTTACTGTCGAGCTAAAATGGGTGGGGCTTCTCGTGCTGTGAGTGACGTCGCAGTGGAAAGCCCCCTAACTCAGGGAGTAATAAGGGGTTTCCCTTCAAGTTGTGAGGGTGTCAGTGGAAGTGCTCCACTGTCAGAAGCCAGCTTAGGAGCTTTCAAGCTCCAGTTATGTTCAAATGTTTTCAGTTCATTCCTAACTTTTTTCACTTGTTACTGTTTTAAGAGGGGGTTGCCTGCTGCTATTGAGTTTATGCGCTGTGGTAACTTAATATATCTTCATGGAAAGTGAGTCAGTGAAAGTAATCTCTTTTAATGTTAACGGGGTTCTGAACGTGATTAAGATGAATAAGATACTGTCCAAACTAAGGAAGGAGAAGGCCCAGATTGCATTACTTCAGGAGACACACATGAACCAAGTAGATCACTTGAGATTGAAAAGAAAGGGTTTTAAATATGTATTCTCCTCTTCCGTTAAGTCCAAACACAAGAGGGGTGTGGCTACACTTATCTCTGGTACTCTTAACTATGAACATATCTAAGAACTCTGTGACGAGGAAGGCAGATTGGTTAGAATAACAGAAAGGATAGAGGGGTCTGAAATCACAATTTTAAATGTTTATGCTCCCCCTGGGAGCGATTGGCTATTCTATAGGAATATATTTGATTTATTGGTGGATTCTCAGGGGATAGTTGTCTGTGGAGGGGATTTTAACTTTAGACTTGACCCTAAACTAGACTCCTCCTCCCCAACCAACCAGGTAACAGCACTTACTAGAAAAGTCAATTCCTATATGCTAGAGATGGGGATAATAGATGTATGGAGGGACCGCTACGCATCTACCAGAAATTTCACTCATTACTCTGGTTCCTTTAAAGTGTATGCAAGGCTGGACTACTTTTTTATGTTTAAAGTTGATAGGTTTAGGGTCAAAGACTGACATATTAACAAGAGATCTATCTGACCACAGTCCTATCTCTCTATCTTTGCAGGTGGCTAGGAAAAAATGTACCACACTGTGGAAATTGTTATCGCACCTTAATGATCCTGCCATAGTTTCCAAATTAAAGGTAGACATTAAAGAATTTCTAGATGTTAATGACACAGGAGAGGTATCTCCAGCTATTCTTTGGGATACGCTCAAAGCGGTAATGAGAGGTACATTAATTTCTATCGCCTCCCACTTAAAGAGAATCAAAGGGCAAAAATTAGCAGAACTACAGGCAAATTTAAAGTTGAAAGAATAGGAAGACATAAACACCGCAAATCCTACTCTGAAGCAGGATATCAGGAAAATACAGGATGAAATTAATGATATTTACACCCAGGAGGCCCAAAATAACTTAATTTTTTTGAGGCAAAAATACTATGAGACAGGAGGGAAATCTGCAAAATATCTGGCACATAAATAACGCAAACAACTAGAGGAAAGTACGATATACCAAATCAAGGACCCCAAGACTAATATTCTGGAATCAAAATTAGAAGACATTCAGAAATGTTTTGAGACCTTCTTTAGGGAGCTGTACTCACAGCCCAATGCTACGGAGGAGAATTGTACTGATGCCTTTCTTAGCTCTCTAGAATTACCTTCACTCCCGTCTCTCAAAAATGAGCTTCTAACACATCCCATTTTAGTGGAAGAAATTAATGCAGCTCTTTCCAGATTAAAACCAGGTAAGGCAGTTGGGCCGGACGGGTTCAGTTCTCAGTGGTATCGCACCCTGAGGGCAGATCTAGTCCCCACATTGCTGAAGTCATTTAACTACATCCTACAGGAGGGAGAAATCCCACCCTCCTGGAGGGAGGCAACTATTTCAATTATCCCAAAAGAGGGGAAAGATAAACGAGAATGTGGAAACTATCGACCAATCAGTGTCCTTAACTTGGATGACAAACTATTTACTTCTATTCTTGCTCGTAGACTGGAGAAGTTTTTACCTGACCTCATCGATTTAGATCAGACTGGTTTCATTCACTATAGACAAACAACTGACAACATTAGGAGAATATTACACATCTCTGCTCAAATACAAAAGAACAAAACTCAATCAATGATAGGAAGCTTGGACACTGAGAAAGCCTTCGACTCCATCAGATGGGTATTTCTGTATAAGGTTCTGGGGAAGTTTGGCTTTCACGACAAGTTTATTAGAGTAATCCAAGGTCTGTTTGCTCGACCCTCAGCCCGTATTAAGGTGAATGGTGATCTCTCCAAGCCCTTTGCTCTGGAACGTGGCTGTAGGCAGGGTTGTGCAATCTCGCCACTTCTCTGATTTATTCATAGAAACATTTGGCCAAACGATTAGACAAAATCATAACATTAGGGGTGTTGCATTGTCAGGAGTTGAACATAAAGTGGTAATGTTCGCCGATGATGTACTGGTCTGCCTGGAGGAGCCAGAGAGGTCTTTTAGTGAGTTGATGTCTACTTTAAGTGATTTGGGGAAGTTATCTGGTTATAAGGTCAATATTTCAAAAACACAGGTGATGACTTTAAATTATACAGCTTCTGTAGCTTTACGTAGGGATAACGAGAAAAATAAGTACCTGGGAATATATTTGACTGCGGACCTCTCGGGGCTCTTTCAGGCAAACTACGAGCCAATATCTGCAAGTATAAAAGCTGATCTGCACAGATGGAATCTGGTCCCCTTCATGAGTCTCAGCTCCCGGGTAACTTTAAAGCATGGATATCCTGTGGCCTTACGACATTCCTCTCTCTTACTCATAGAAATATTGTGCTCAGATTTGAGACCTTACAGGACAACCTGACAAAATACAACTTTCATAGAAACTTACAGCTGAGATCATATATTGATCATGAATGCCAACTTCAATGATGCTGAGTCGCATTTTTTCCTCATCCTGAAAAATGCCACAACCATGACCCCTACTAAATCTATTTCTAAACTATACAAAGCCCTCTCTAGTGCCAGCAAGGATAACACTTTATACACTAAGGATAAATGGGAAAGGGAATCAGGCATTGCTATTTCTGTGGGGGAGTGGGAAAATGTTTTGTACTGCCAGTGGTCCACGTCCAGTTCTATGAGCTGGAAGGAACATGGCTGGAAGAATATTATTAGGTACTTCAAGACTCCATATCAGGAGAGGTACAAAGGGGCTTATATGCAATGCTGGAGACAATGCAGCTCGACTGTTACTAACCATTTTCATGTCTTTTGGGACTGTCCCAAGTTAAAAAACGTTCAGGTCTCCTTAAGTGCAGTCTTTAACGTTCAAATACCTTTAGATTTTAAGGTTTTATACATGGGTTTGGTCCCCTTTCTGGAATGTAGGAGTGAGATTAAGTTGGTGCAATTACTCTTGGTGGCAAGTAAAAAAAAAATTACTAGAAGATGGTTAAGCCCAGCCCAGCCTACCCTAGACGACTGGTTTGGGATCATTTTAGAGATATTTAGGATGGAAAAACTTACATATCTGTTAAGAAATCAAAAAGCCAAATTCTACCAAATTTGGAACAATTGGATCCAATTCATCACCCCCACGAGGGCTGACTTCACTTGATCTCACTATTACTTGGTTGTTTTTTGTTTGTTTGTTTTTTACATTTACTTCTATTACTATTGCTTGTTTATTTACTTATTTGTTCACAATGATTGCAGCATGGGCACCCCTCCCAGTTTGTGTTTATAGTTCCATGTAATGTGTTCTATATATCTCCTTCGGGAGAGCATGCGAGCAACTGTCCTAGTAATAGCTAGTGGAGGTTAATATGCACCCGCTGATCACTTTGTTTATCATTTGCTCTCCTGGACTTAATCTAAAACCTGGAAGGACTTTGTTCCCATGTTATTCATATACTGCTATGCAGATGGTTTTTTCTTGTCCAATCCAAATAAAGATATAATTAAAAAAAAACATTTTATTCAAGTTCATCCATATGATGTTGTATCTTAGTATGTTAAGGTTTCATCAAAAATAAAAAGATGGCATGTAATATAATAACAAACTTTACATAAGTATTATAGATTATCTTTTGTTTTTCAGACTGGGTGGCTGTAACCTGTCAGAGAGAAGCTGTGAAGCTCTGTGCTCAGTCCTCAGCTCCCAGTCCTCCAGTCTGAGAGAGCTGGACCTGAGTAACTCTGACCTGCAGGATTCAGGAGTGAAGCTTCTGTCTGCTGGACTAAAGAGTTCACAGTGTGCAGTGGAAACTCTCAGGTCAGGATTCAAACGTTAACACATATGATCATTTAAAATGTGAATTATATTATTGATTGACTTATCTATAGAGCTTTTAGCTAAACTTATATTTATATTTGAGTGGATTATTAGACTGAATTACTGTGTAAAATTTGTCACAGTCATACGATTTTGTTTATTTTTTATTTTTAATTCATGTACTGGCCATTTTACATAAATTTGGCTAATCTTCTACAATATATACATTTGATTTCGTTAGGAACAAAATGTTCAAATTACATATTTTGCTGGATATTGGGTATTAATGAAATTATTATGTCTTTAATGACACCACATTTCCATATGTAGGAGGTTACTGGTGGTATTGTTTCAGTGTCTGAGTTTTCCTTGCAAAGAAACATCTGGAATTTAACAATACATGTTTTAAAGCTGTTTTCTCCAAAGGGATTTGTATTAGTGATGGTAAATTTGATTCTTTTTACCGAATCGAGTTTAAATGAGTCACTCACCAAAATGAATCGGGTTTTTTAAGTCATTTGAGTCTCTGAGTCAGTTGCCCAGAGAGTGCCAAAAATGTACTTTTTCTCTCAAACTTAATTTGTTTTTATTTTCATGTAAATCCTACTGCTACGATGAGTGACTGAAAAATAAAAACAACTATTTTATAGAGCAAAAAAGAATAAGATTTCTAAATTGGACATTTATTTTTGTTTATGTTATTAGTATTTCCTCTTTATCATCTTTGCACAAAAACAAAGTGTAGACTGAATGTTATATTGCATCAGTCAGACTATCAGGCTTCATCTCAGATGAAGGAGTGACTCTTCCGTGGTAACAAACTGTGAGTTTCAGCAGCTGAGAGGCAGGAGGGAAGGGTGAGTGAGTGGTCTTGATGCATTCTCAGTCTAGACTAGACTAGAAAGAGGGGCGCTGCTCTTGTGGCGAGCAGCAGGTTGTCTCTCTCTGTCAGTGTCAGTGTTTTAACTTATTTTATTTCATTCTTTTATTCCTTTATATATATATTTTTTTGCCTGAGGAAATTCTATAGCATCGGCTTGTGTTTTGTGGAACTTCTTTTAACGAAGATGGGTTTTTTATTTCGCATGATTTTATTGGCAATCCTGACGGTTGTTTGGAGTCATTCCTTTACCATCAATAATCCTGGCTAATGTGCAGTCTCTGAGGAGTCAATTGGATGAACTGCATTTGAATGTTGCACACTTACGTGACTACAGGGATACATGTCTAATGGCATTCACAGAGACTTGGCTCAAGGACTCTGACCCTGATTGTTCTCTGGAACTAAATGGCTTCGGGTTTCCCATACGTTTGGATCGAGACCCCGGAGCTACCCAGAAATCTCAAGGAGGAGTGTGTTTGTATATAAATCAGAAATGGTGTAAAAATGTGACCGTTCGTAGACAAGTGTGTCTGCCTGACATTGAGCTCCTCTCTGTGTCTTTGAGGCCGTTTTATCTGCCGAGGGAATTCCCACAGATCAACGTCACCATTGTTTACATCCACCCTAAAGCGAATCCTAAGAATGCGACTGACACCATCTCCATTTTTTTCCTAATAACAAACCATGGTCTTCAAAAGGTCTTATGAGGCTGATTCATGAAAGGAAAAAAGCTTTTATTGAAGGGAATATCTTGAAAGTTAGAGAAATTAGGAAGGAGATCAGATCAGAAATTAAAAAAGCCAAAGTAAAATACAAGGATAAGGTAGAGGCGGAGATGGGTAGCAATAACTTAAGGGTGGCCTGGGCAGGCATGAAACACATGACTGGTCACTGTTACAGTGACTGTAATAAGATAAGTCTTCCTGGTTTTAGTTCAGACTCTCAGTTAGCAAGTAGAGAAGCTTATAGACCCTCTACAATTTGCATACAGGCCTCGTAGACGTGTTGATGATGCAGTGGTCACTCTGTTGAACTTCCTTTATCGCCATGTTGATGGCGCCAAAGCTCATGCTCAGCTCTTATTTATTGATTTTTCTTCAGCTTTTAATACTATCCAGCCACATCTTTTAGCTGATAAACTTCTTAACCAGTTTACACTTGATCTTAATCTCGTTGGTTGGGTTTTAAACTTTTTAACTGACAGATCTCAGTGTGTGAGAGTGAACGGCTGTTTTTCCAAACAGCTGAACTCTTCCACTGGCTCACCGCAAGGTTGTTGTCTCTCTCCTCTACTGTATATTTTGTACACTAATGACTGTCGCAGTACACAGGCCAACAGGCATTTCATTAAATACGCAGATGACACAGTCATTGTAAGCCTCCTTCATGGTGAAGAGGATTCCCATGGGCCTGTTGTGGATGAGTTTGTTTCGTGGTGTGATCAGTCCTTCTTAATGATCAGCACCTTGAAAACCAAGGACATGGTTATTGACTTCAGGGAGACATCCCCTCATCCTGCGCTAACAGTGGTAAATGTGCAGCCATTGAACTGGTGGACAGTTATAAGTATTTGGGGGTTGTTCTTGATAAAGCTCTGTGCTTTGAGTCACATCTTGCTGCTACAGTGAAAAAGGTTCAACAAAGACTTTTTAAGGAGGTTGAGAGGTTTCAATGTTTCATCTGCAATGATGACTCGTTTTTTATAAAAGTTTTATTGAATCTGTTTTAACTTTCTGTATCATTGCTTGGTACGGTAATATGTCTCTGAATAATAAGACCAGACTTAACAACCTGGTTAAAGTGGCTGGTAAGATTTCAGGGAGGTCTCAGGTCCAGCTTGTGGACTTTTATAACAGGCAGGTGCTGAGGAAGGCGACCTCTGTCATGTTGTGTTCAGATCATCCTCTCTTTAATGATTTTCAACTGCTTCCATCAGGTCGTCGTTATAAAGTGCCTGCAGTGAAGACAAAGAGACATAGATCGTCTT
This sequence comes from Aulonocara sp. 'chitande type north' Nkhata Bay, assembly GCF_057382095.1. Taxonomy (NCBI): domain Eukaryota; kingdom Metazoa; phylum Chordata; class Actinopteri; order Cichliformes; family Cichlidae; genus Aulonocara; species Aulonocara sp. 'chitande type north' Nkhata Bay. Next base: position 76,480,360 of record NC_141346.1, on the reverse strand, counting down.
TTGTACCTACTGCTATTATCATAGTTAATAACACTGAACCATATGTGTTGTTGCCATTGCACATTGTACTTTTTTGATGAAAAATCTAGGTTGTTTTCTCAGGCTTATATTATATTATATTATTTTGGAGTGTGTATGTGATGTGTTGGTTGCCTGTTTGTTTGTTTGTACGGACATCTACAACTATATGTAAAAATACAAAACAAAACAATTTTCAATTTGTTCTAGTTTATTGCACTTTTTGCTGTATATGTATATATGTATATGTAGTTACTATGGACTGAATGCATACATATTATTAAAATTTGGGCTATAACGGTTGTATTGATGTATAGCAACTTGAACTGCTCCCCAAAATGGCACTACAGCAGTGGTTCCCAAACTTTTTTTGCTGGGCCCCCCTTTGTTTTACACGAAAAACGTTCGCCTCCCCCCCGGCGCGTGAACAGCACGCACACGCACTAACACATCCTCCAACCACACACGCCCATATTTTGCTCCATTGCGGTTTATTTCACACCTCAAACATTTAGTAAACAATTAAGCAAATACAAGTAATCTGCAATAAATTACAGGTAGTAAGAAAATAAACTACTAAATCTTTTACGCTACGTCCGCACCTACACTGGTATTTTTGAAAACGCAGCTGTTTCATCCAAACAGTGTTTCAAATCACCAAAAACTGAGATTTTTTTAAAACTCCTTTTTTGCGGACGAGGAATACAGAGTTCATCTGGCAACGTCAAAGGTTGCGCCTTTTTTCACGTCACGTTATTGTTTATGTGAGATGAATTGCAGAATGGCAGACAGAGACAAAATACTGTTACTCTGAGTATCTGCAGGTTTCACACGCAGTTACTGTCCCTCCATTTACAAAGGCGTCACGGGTAGTTGTTTTTTCTTCTTCTGTAATACTAATCAACATTGCTGTCATTTTCAAAAAATGCCTCTCTGTGCAAAATGGGTTCAAAAACATAAACAGCTGTGGGATCCTGTTTGTCTGTGATTTGAATCGAGGGAACAAATCGTGGCAGGATCAGCCTGATGTTATTTGTATCCCGCTGTAACTTTACTCTATAAAGAGCAAACATCTCCAAAATGTCAGGAGTAGTTAGTCACTACAACAAGTGTTTGTGAACTAAAAATTAAGAATGTGGGATCCTGTTTGTCCATGATTGGAAGAGCCCAGCGCTGCTCCCGACGCAGGGACCTACCTCAGCACCTGTGCAGGTGAAGCCAAAGGGCAGATTTGCTTCACCATATTTTCTAGTCTTTGGCTTAGAATGAAGTTGGTTTGGAAACATATTCAGCGATGCTTCATCTCCTGCTTTGCGTTTCTGTGGGCGCCGTGCTAGCAGTGTTCAAGCGTTTTGTTCCCCTCCCTTTTCATACCGCGCCCCCCCTGCCATGGCTCTGCGCACCCCCTAGGGGGCGGGCACCACAGTTTGGGAAGGTCTGCACTACAGCATGTAAAAATCTAAAGATAAGCTCTGGCAGACTTGGTTCTATGGTAGGTCTTAAAGGGTTTAACATCAAAGATTCAGTGGAGAGCTACTGTAACAGCTGAACAGAAAAACTCTTCCTCCCCTGGTGTGCTACTCTTCACAACCCGCAGGACTTTCACCCTCAAGAGATGGAAAAGGGGAACGAGGGCCAACGTCCAGGTGAAACTGAGAAGCTACCAGAGGCTAGCTTCTTGGCTGTGGGGAGAATCCTGGTGCCTGCGTCCACTTCCTCTCCTGACATTTAGTTAATATGTTACGCCGGTGACTGGGACCTGGGCTCTGTGGCTCAGAAGCAGTTTTTCTCACGGTGTGTCCGTCAAACGTTCACTGTTTTTATTGATAACAGCTATGTCTGCTCATCGATCATTGCTTCCCCCAGCTCTGGAGTCGCTGCCCTGCCCAGCAGGTCCACAGGTCTGCATTGTCTTTATTTCAAGTGCCGCTGCAGTCAGCTGTTGATTTTGCAGATCGACCGTCATCAACTCGGTTGGCCCCGCTTAACGTTCGCTCCATAACAAACAAATCATTTATTCTAAGCGATCTCTTTATTAAAGAGTCTCTAGATTTCATGTGTCTGACTGAGACGTGGCAGCAAAATAAGAATTATGTCCAATGTTCCCTCTAATGTTTCATGTGTCTGAGCGAACACACAAACTCCCTGAGCGGTCCCTTGGATCACTGGATCACGTTGTCATTAACGTGGCTTCACTCTACATCAACCAAAACACCGGTGTCGGCACATGAGGACGCTGTCATAGCCCGTCAGCGACATTGATTAGCTGCGTATATACGAATGTGAATCATTGGCTGGACTATGGGATAAGGCGGCATCGTTCTAAATACTGGAGTAGCCAGTCACTGACTAACACTGCAAAGCAGAATTGTTAACGTATTTATTTTAATTTCAATTCAGGTTAGTATTTAGTATTTAGTATTTATTTATTTATTGTCATTGTCAAGAACAATGAAATTGCGTTTGGGGCTTCCATACAACCCAAAAAAAAAGAAAATAATAAATACCCCTTAAAACCCAAGTGTACATATTTAACCCAGTGTGACTCCAATGCAATAAGACAATCCTTAGCAACAACATGAGAACATGACAAGTAATGTTCGTAGAAAATCAGACAAAGACCTGAGAAACATGACAAAGTACAACAATGCAACCCATTCAATATTATTGTACTGTGAGATATGATATCAGATATGATAGTTATCTATTTAAGAAGGAGGGGGGGCAGGAGGGGGAAGAGAATAAAGATATGATGCACCAATGCAGACCAGTTCATTGCTATTAAGAAGTTGGATATGGTTATTGTCCGTGAGAGGGGGGCAGAGAGTTCAGGAGCCTCACAGCCTGTTAGATATCTTTTTGTGCGCAATGCAGATACTCTGTGTGCAGAGAGCGTGTCAGCGGATTGCACCCGTGCGCAGCTTAGAGGGAACATTGATTATGTCCACTTGAATGAAATCTGCCCGGCTGGCTGCTCCGTCATCTGAACTCCGCGTCTTTTAGGACGTGGTGGAGGACTCGCTGTTGTTTACCAGGACAGATTCACATGCAGTCTGATGACCTCGGACTCCTTTTCTGCATTTGAGTCACAGATGATGGTCAGTTCTCTAAAAACCAGTTATTGTATTTTATTCTACCTGATGGGGTCTTTCTAACTGAATTTAATGACCTTCTGACATCCATCATTTCATTGGAGAAGGTTGGGAGATTTGAGCCGTCATATTGATGAAGCATCCTGTAACACTGCTGCTGAGCTCATCACTGTCACTGAGTCTTTTAACTTTAGGCAGCATGTTTCTGGCCCCACACATACAAAGGGTCACACACTGGATCTTGTTTTCTCCCTGGGTTTAAATATACATGATGTATGTGTGGAGGATGTCCATGTGAGTGACCATAGCTGCATATTTTTTAACTTGTTATTTTACTTGGATCCTTCATCTCCTAAACTGATGATCCAAAGGCAGATTATAAACCAAGATGCTGCTGGAAGGTTCTCTGCCATGTTTGACCCTCGCATGGCTCGTAGTGACCTCGACTCACGTATTTTATCCTTTAATGATCAATGCAAGTTGTTGGAAAGCCCACTGATAACATGTTTACATGGCTAAAATGTTATGGCTCATTCATTGATAGTATTTTCGCCATAGAAATTGTTATGTCCTATATTGTTGAACCCACCATGTCTATGCTGATGCTCTTTGAACGCACCACATACGTACTCGAGGCCATGCAGTGGCTGCTAGTCTGTGTTCTCAGTATTTTTATGTGTCAGTTCCAGTTTTAGAGCTCTAAAGTGCAGCTATCGTGTTAGGAATATGTTAGGAATAGACAGGAACACTGAGCACACTGAGGTCAAATCTTTATTTAGGGCGACCGTGGCTCAGGGGGTTGGGAATCGCATCTGTAACCGGAAGGTCACCGGTTCGATCCCTGGGCTCTCTGTCCTGGTCGTTGTGTCCTTGGGCTTTACCCTACTTGCCTACTGGTGTTGGCCAGAGGGGCCGATGGCGCGATATGGCAGCCTCGCTTCTGTCAGTCTGCCCCAGGGCAGCTGTGGCTACAACCGTAGCTGCCTCCACCAGTGTATGAATGTGAGAGTGACTGAATAGTGGCATTGTAAAGCGCTTTGGGTGCCTTGAAAAGCGCTATATAAATCCAATCCGTTATTATTATTATTATTTTACCACTCGCTGCATTCTTGATGTTCATGTTCTTCTCTTTCCCCTCACCCTGCAACCAGTCATGGTAGATGCTCCTCCTGGAGCCTGTTTTCACTGGGAGGATCTTTGTGTCAAAGGGAGTTCTTCTTCCCACCATCACCAAGTGCTGCTCACAGTGGAGGCGGTTACCTTACACTGTTAAACAGCTTCAGATGACTGTTGTTGTCTGTTGGGTATTGTCACTTATAAATAAAGTTACATTGAATGGATGTATGGATGGATAGATGTTATTGTGACAAAGAGAAAACGATTGTTGACAGATTGATTGTTGTTTTGTGTGTCTGCAGTCTGTCAGGCTGTCTGATCACAGAGGAAGGCTGTACTTCTCTGGCCTCAGCTCTGAGCTCCAACCCCTCCCATCTGAGACAGCTGGACCTGAGCTACAATCATCCAGGTCCCTCAGGAATGAAGCTGCTCTCGGCTGGACTGAAGGATCCAGGCTGGAGACTGGACACTCTCAGGTATGGAGAGAATGTCTGATAGAGGAGGAAGAGCTGGAAACATTTCCTGTGTCCTTCACTCACTTCCTGTTTGTTTCCTGCAGATGAGACATGAACAATCACACATGCAGGAATATTTTCAGGGACAGACACACTAGTCTAGCTGGATAGTTCATGGATATTTATGTAGGGGTCTCCAAGGAGTCTGGTTGCAGGAACATTTAGGTCACAGGTGTACCTGAGATAGATACCAGTGTACCTAATAAAGTGTCAGCCATGTGTATGTTTCCCATGCTGTATGTCCACAGTGACAGAAGGATGAAACAAGGCTGTGAATCATTTCAGTCTGTGTTTGTGACAAAGAGGCAGACAGGAGCAGCTAACATTTGGAAATGGAAGCTTAAATAATGACAAACTCTACATTCACAGCTGAATTAACAATAAATTTGTTCTCAAGTGCACATTTAGCAGCTAATGCTATTACTGTTTTCCCTTGCTTTCTACAACTTGAGCAGCTATTGCTAAGTAGGCCACTTTGCTCTGCTAAGGATTTATGTGACCATGATGGAAACTCTGATAAGCTAATGCTGCTAAGCTAATACTGTTTATGGGCCCTGTTAGAATCAATATTTCATTCTCATTCTGTTGTTTGAGAACAATATTAACGTTTCACATCATTATAACACAAGAGAAAAGGGTATTAGCGTTAGCTACTAATGCTTATTCACCTCAAATTAGCTTTAGCTGCTAATGGTAGCCTACTTAGCAATAACTGCTCACTAATATAATGCTAATTCACATCAAATTAGCATTAGCTGCTCAAGTTGTTATAAGGAAAGAGAAAACGGTATTAGCATTAGCTGCTAATAATTGTTCACCCCTAATTAGAGTTAGCCCCTAATGGCAGCCTACTTAGCATTAACTCCTGACGTCGTTGTAATGCAGGGGAAAAGAGTTACCATTATCGGATAATGCTAATTCACATCAAATTAACATTAGTTAACAATGGTAGACTTCGTATCATTAGCTGCTGTCATTCTTACAAAGCAAACAGTATGAGCATTAGCTGTTAATGCTTTCTCATCTAACATTAGAATTGGCCACCAATGGCGTATTGTTAAAAAGTAAAAAAACACATTGTTAGCATAAGCGGATGATGCTAATTCACCTAAATTAGCATTAGCTAATGATGGCTACATACCTAGCATTAGCTACTGATATTGATATAAATCAAGAAAATATGGTATTAGCATTAGCTTTTAATGCTTTTTCATCTAAAATTAGAATTAGCCACTAATGGCGTGCTATTTAGCATTACCTCTTCACATCGCAGGGGAAAAGTTAAAATTAAATTTAAAAAAATGTTCAGATTAGCTACTCATATTGTTAAAAAGTAAGAAAAAACATTGTTAGCATAAGCGGATAATGCTAATTCACCTCAAATTACTATTAGCTAATAACGGCAACCTACTTAGCATTAGCTGGTCACATTGTTATAATGCAAGGGAAAATATGGTATTAGCATTAGCTGCCAATTCCTATTCACCTAAAATTAGCATTACCTGTAATGGAAGTCTACTTAGCATTAACTCCTCACTAATGTAATGCTAATTCACATCAAATTAGCTTTAGCTTTAGTATTAGCTGCTAGCACCAGCCTACCCAGCACTAGCTGCTCACATTGTTAAAAAGTAAGTGTTAGCATTAGTGCATAATGCTAATTCACATCCAATTAGCATTAGTTAATAACGGCAGCCTATTTAGCATTAGCAGATAATGTTGAAATTTGGCCCACTGGAAAAGTTAAGAACTAAAGATTTAGGAGTGTTTCTCGATAGCTCTTTCTCATTTGAGAAACAAATAAATGTTGTTATTAAAACCAGCTGTAAGCTTTATATTGTTGATTGTCATTTCCCATATGGAAAAGATATATAAATCTTATAAAGTTTGTATCTGTCTTGTGTGAAACTTGTATGAAAAGTATACAAGAGTGAAAACAGATATAAGATCCCTTGAAAAATTATATAATGAAACTTGTATGTTTTCGATACTTACTAAAACAATATATGAAAGTAATGAGAAAGTGGCCACTTTCGTGAGTATGACTTTCATCATATAAGTTTTTAGTCTTTTCCATATGGGATATGCTTAAAAATATTTACTCATACATGCTTAGTTTTATAATCGATTGGATGATGATAGAGGTTCGATCCTTAGAAGTCTGTAAAGACTCTGTGTGCCTTCCAGAGTGCTCTGGCATGCACACACCACTTGGGGCCATGAGAGAGGTCGTACCCTCTCTTACTGATTTATGGTGTAGGACAGGGGTCTCAAACTCAATTTAGCTGGGGGCCGCTGCAGGCAGAGTCTGGGTGAGGCTGGGCCGCATTAGGTTTTCCACAAGAAAGACATGGTTAAAAAATTCCAATCTTCTCAAATCTCTTTATTTTTATTTTTTAACACAAAATATGAAAAATGAATAAACAAATTAAGAATTAATAAGAAAATAAATCAATCTGTAAAACATAAATAAAACAATAATAAGATATTTTTAGTCAGTGAACTTGTGTTTTTCTTTCAGTCTTCTATATCTGCTGTGTTTAGATTGAAATGTCTGTATTAACAGTTCTATAACCTTCTTCTGAACATGAATGGAACACTGTAGAAAATGAACTGTTCTTCTGAACATGGCTTCTCTTGCCTACTCCTTGCTGCTAGAGACCTGGCAGCGTTTCCTCTCGCATAGCCGAGCCAGATTTGGCCTGAGGGAGGAAGCAGTTGCGACCCTCAGTATGTCTTGAAGATGATCATCCGTAAGTCTGGACCTGTACTTGGACTTATTGAAGTTCAAAGTGGAGAAGAGCTTTTGGCACAAGTATGTGCTACCAAAAAGGCACATGGTCCGCTTGAACATTCGGGAAAGCCGAGGGAAACTAGGGCTCAAGTCTCTCAAAAATTGTCCAAGCTTGTCTGCTTTTCCACTCACCTCCCTGAACTTTGCTTTGAGTTCAGAGTTGCACTGCAGCTCAATGAGCTCCATTTGAAGCACAGAAGGGGCATCTTGCACATCAAAGGAGAAGGGGTCCGCAAAAATGTGAAAGGTGGCTCTGTGTGTCTTGAAGTCAGCAAATCTGTGATCAAATTCCTCCTGTAGCCTCAAAATGACATCAACATACTCGTCAGCACTGAATGGTGTGCCTGCATCCACGAGTGCCTTGCATGCTGGGAAATGGCAAAGGTTTGTCTGAGAGAGCTGAGCTTTCCAGAGCGCCAGTTTTGTGGAGAATGCTCTCACGTTGTCATAGGCAGCACTGACAAGTTGCCCCTGGCCTTGTAACGTCTTGTTCAGTACATTAAGCTCATGTGTCATATCAACAAGAAAAGCTGAGTCCATGAGCCATTTGGGATCAGTTAGCACAGGAACACTAACTCCATCCTTCTCCATGAAGGCTTCACTTCTGCTCTCAACTCAAAAAGTCTCTTTAATACATTTCCCCTGCTGAGCCAACGTACCTCAGTGAAGTCGAGCACATCCCCATATTCTGACTCCATTTCCTCTAAAAAAGCACAGAACCTTCGGTGCTTTAAGCCCCTGGATCTGATTTGGTTGATGCATTTCACAACAATAGACATCACATTGTCAAACTTCAGGCATTTGCTGCAAAGGACCTGCTGATGGATGATGCAGTGCAGAGCAATGGCCTCCTCCACGCCTTCCTCTTC
>NC_141346.1:76401956-76466956 GCF_057382095.1 Aulonocara sp. 'chitande type north' Nkhata Bay | reverse complement strand
GTCTCTAACAGAGCAGCAGTGTATGTGGACTGTCCTGCTGGCACTCTGTCCTTCTACAGAGTCTCCTCTGACACTCTGATCCACCTCCACACCTTCAACACCACATTCACTCAAACTCTTTATCCTGGGTTTATGGTCTGGTCTCGTGGTTCCTCAGTGTCCCTGTGCTGAGTGGAGTGTAAAGAGTGTCTCCTGTTACAGAAACACTCTGACTGTTGAACAGATAGTTCAGTCTGTACATGTCTGTCTCTTTCACTCACAAACACGTTTTCAGATTCATGGATTCAATCAGTTGATGTTTGAAACTCTTCTAAATGATTCCTTGTAAACTTCTTCAGTCACAAACAAACAGGAAGTGATGTCACATGTGTTCCTGTCCACACAGCAGACTGAGTCTATTGCTGACAGTGATGTACAAACAGAGTGAGCATTTCTGAGGCCCAAAATAAACTGAGTAGTTCACTGAATGAACAATGGACTGTGAGCTCAGTTCCTTCATCATTAGTATGGATTATATATGTATATGTATTATATTAGTATCATATATATCAGGTGCTGCTGCTTTCAGTCATTGTGCAAATGTGCTGTTTGTAAGCTTGTAAAGCTGCAGTCAGCTGAGACTGAAGAAGTCACCTGATCAGTGAGCAAACGTTTCTGAAAACGTCCAGATGAACAGAATCAACCTTTTGGGATCAGCCAGCAATGCAGCATCATTGTTGTTCAGCTTCAGAGGTTTGCAGGAATGAACTGATGACCAGAAACAGCTGCAAAGTCCAAGAAAATACCAGCTGGAGTTCAGCTGCATTTGAAGAAGTCAAAGAAAAGTAAGGATGGCAAAGGGCGACGTTTTCTTCCAAAGAGCTGCAAACATGGTCGACGCCTCATTAGAAGAATCATCTGGACATTTGTGAGGAACTCTAACCAAGAAAGCAACGTCACACAGATCCAACAGACAGTTTCCATGACTGCAAGTATTGAGTGGAAAAATGCTACATTGCATTATTGCATCCTCTCACCACAGGAGGCGCTGTTGGCACCACTGATTGCTGATCAGCTGTTCTCTGATGATCTGATTGATACTGTGAATAACGGGACTCACTGAACTCTGTGACACAGTGAAGATTACAGAGTTTAACTTCACCCTTTAAGACTGACCACAGAACCAAGTCCGCCAGAGCTTTTGTTATATTTTTACATGCTGTGGAGCCATTTGTGGGAGCATTTCAAGTTGCTATACATCAATACAACTGTTATAGCCCTAATTTTAATAATATGTATGCATTAAGTCCATAGTAACTACATAAACTGCAAAAACAACCTCTGCTCATCCATCTCTGTGTGTATCAGGATACATTTGGTTCATAATACACAGAAAAATCAGAGTTATTACCTGTAATAAATGTGAAAGATTCCTGCAGTGATAACCAGGCAGGACTGAAACACATCCAAGCTGTCACCACGGTAACAGCACCGCCCATCCACAGGTGAGGGGAGGAGCAAAAAGAGGGACTTTGACCATTTTATACTAAAAACACTCAACTAATGTTTCTAATATGAAACAAATAAGCCCACATTAATGTGAGCGTTTATTAAATAATAATAATGATGATTTCCTCCTGATCTCATTTCCACAGCAGAGAAAACTGTGGTGTATATTGAGGTGGAGGGTGTGGTCTGTGGCTCAGGTGTAGAGTGAGGGTGGGGTGCACCACAGCAGCATGCTGGGACTGCTGAGGGTGGAGGAGGGAGTGATGATGACATCAGAGCTGCAGCACAGAGACCAGTGAACACACAGTCTGTTCATCTTTGCATAGATACAATATACAGCACAATATTGAATGACAGACACGCTGTGGGAGCTTCCACAGATACACTGACGTCAGCATCCAGAGTCCTCCTGCTGCTCCCCCCTCAGAGCCCCGTGATCAGCACCAACACATTCAGTTAGATGACAGAGTCCAGCTGCAGCTAGAATCAGCTCCCCTCTGTGAACAACAGCACAGCGTCAGTGTTTCACACTCAGTGAAAGGAGGAAACAGCAGAAGAACACCATGTGTGCTACGTTTCCCAGGACACACTACAAACTGCACAAATACAGAGCAGCACGTGGAAGGACCTGGAGCTGCATTTACAGAGCTGCAGACAGCGTGATGTCCTGTATGGACAGGTGGAAGGAACCAAGTCCTCAGCTGGAACACTCGTGTTTGTCCACAGACAGGAAACACAGCAGGAAACTTCCTCACAGAAGTGCAGCTCATGGATAACACACTTCCTGTCAGTCAGAATGAGGCTGCAGCCAAACACAGAAAGGTGTTTTTGTCCAGATGAGCCCAGAGAAGAAACACGAGTGTTCACAGACATCAGAAGCTCAGAGAGGTGAAACATGAGGTTGGAGTCCTCGTCAGCATCCAGAAGAGCTGCTGTGAAACCCTGAGTACTCATGACAGACTCTGATGGCACAAACACATCATGATTCAAACAGAAAGACAAACATGGAGCTCCTGATCCTCCTGCATGAGAACAAGCTGACATGAGCGCTGTGTCTGAGAGTGTCTCCCTGTCACAGTGACAATAACACAGCTGCTGCTCACAGTCATTAAACTGACCTGAGGTCAGCTGTGCTCCTTACATATGAACCATGTGACCTCACATCAGTGCTGTGGATGACTGTAGTCATAGAAGAGTAGAGCTGTAGCAGGTGGTGTGAGGAGGAGGTGGTGTATTCTAGTTAACGCAGTACTGAAACACTCCAGCAGAGGGCGCTGTTAAGTCCTTATTGTAACACAGTTACTGTGTGCAGTTAGACTTCATACATAATCTGCACTTATTTCCATCAGACATGCTGTCAGTAAATGATTGGTTTCTATTGATTCTACTTCCTGTTGACTCGTTTGATGACAGTGAAACAATCACAGCTGATTGTGTGATGATGTAAACTGTCACTGTTACATTCAGTGTGTGTGACATAATGTTAGTGCAGGCTGATAACAGCCTGGTTCTGTTAGAAACACATGAACGTGTCCATAGATCAGTGTGTGTTTAACATGAGAGCTTCAGCCCTGCTGATGTGTTAAATAAAGACATGCAGGAAAACTGATGAGACTCTGAAATAACTCTTTATATTTATAATGTAACTCTGCATCAAAAGAACAACAAAGGATCCCAGACAGGTTTCTGTGAACAAAGACCATTCTGATGTTTCTGTGTTTCTAACACTTTGACATTATTAGTAAACAGACTGCAGTGAGCAGCATTTATAAAGAGCTTCTATATAAAGATATGACAGCTGTTTGACAAGTTTATCACTCTGTGTTTGGACCTGATCAGTCCAGCTGTTTACTTGAAACATGTTCATTTACCTGTTCTGTTATATTCATGTTCTTGTCTCTGTTGAAAACACATTTTAATGTCCCTCAGATTTTTCTCCCAGATGAATAAATATAAAAATGACACAAACTGACTGCAGCTACTTTTTGTCCTTTCTGTCAAAAACCTTCATGTGACTCATGAGAGACACGTTTCAGCTGTTTGTGACAGATCAGAGGCCAACAAGTCATTTATAACACTTTCCATCATTGTTTAAAGTTCTCAGTGTTTCTGTGTTGCTGCGTATAGGATCTCCCAGCATCATCACTGTGCTGTCCAATCATTGTGTGCGAGGTTACCCTTATAGTGCGATGTGTGTTTGCACAAAGAGAAGCATGTGTGTCAAATATAAATAAGCACAGAACAGAAACAGCTGCTCGTTTCTTCTGTTTAGAGTCAAGTTAGTGTTTTGTGTCTTTGTTTGAGGCCTGATGTCGAGCAGAGGTGTGTGTAACTGCACTGCTCTGTTATATGTGTGAAGTGTGTGCTTCTCTTCAGCATCATCTTTGTCACTGCTGATTCCTTTGTGTCATCATGTGTTGAGAAGAGAGAACAGTTATAACGGAGGAGCAAAAGGAAGCCCTGAAATCTGCATCAACAAGGAAGTGTTGGCTCACCAGTGATCCCAGCAGAGCCACTGGTTTGGCTCCAGTTGTTCTAGATTCAATGATGTTGTTGCTACAGATACATGTCAGCATCTTTATTGAATTTTATATGAAGCAGAAATGGTGTCATTAGGAGAAGAAGAGGAGAACAAGTCCGGCGAGGAGGCAGCAGCTCTTAAAGATGAAACAGCAGCTCAGCCCTGAGCTCAGAGAGCTGCACATGAAAAAGCTCCTCAAGCAGATCCTGTCAGAGGTTTGTCATCAACAGGAGGAACTGTTCACATCATAGGATGAAGATGCTGTCAGCTGGATGAAGAAGGTTATTTAATGCAAACGTTCACACTGAAGTCAAATTGTTGTCGTGTTGAACAGATTCATGTACTGATCGTCTCCAGAATGTTAGAAGAGCTTCAATGAATCATTAGAAACAACTTACAGCTGCACAGCTGTGTCAAACACATCTGTGTGTCATTGTGGGATTGTTGTGTTTCTACATGTGACACACGTCTAAAACATGCACACAATCTGAACACAAACAGGGACTCATGTGTTCCCACAGCCAGATGCTGAGAGCCATTTCCTTGTAGTCCTGTGTCTACATACATGAACCATTAGATGTTATTGGAATGATTGTCAGCTCTGATAGTTTCATGTGTGTTTAGCTGGACGCTGTTTGATCCTCGACATGTTTAAAGGTGTCCAGTCCTGAGACACTGGGGCTGGAAACAGCTGTGATGTCATTGGACTGTCACACAGACAGAAGTGCATGAAGTGAGCAGCCGAGGAGCCGCTGATGTTTTGGATTCAACAGCATTTGAAAGGTCGACACAGACACATTTGCACACAGAAAGCTGAATCTGTCATATGCCACAGTGAACTCACTGTTCAGTGTTTTTCAGGAAGCTTCTTAACTGCCTCTGCTGCCAAACAAGCAGCTGATGTCCTTGAGAAGAAGCTGAAGAAGTCTTCAACAACAAATACAGGAAGTGGACTTTCAAATACTAGATTCACTTTAGACTCACAGAGAAATGACTCAACCAGCTGTGTTTGACTCTATGAAAGGTCAGTGTGTGTCTGCACACAGACTGTTGTGTTGGACTGTTATTCAGTTGTCTGCTGAATGTTTTCAAATGTCTGCATCTCAGCTGTGATGAGGCTGGGGGTCATGGGAGGCCACCGTAGCAGCCTCTTCAACATCATGACATCATCATAAATGCTGCTGGACTGTCTGATGGGCTGACGGTGAAAAAGCCGTCGGGAAGGAAACAGAAGACATTTCAGAGGCTGCAGCAGATTTCTTTGATTCGGGGCCTTTTTCAGCTTTATTGGACAGAGCAGTGAAGATAAGTGACAGCAAAGCAGAGAGAAAGGGGGCGTGGCCCGGGTCAAAGCCAGGCCAGCTGCTCTCCACCTCGTGGTCACCTGCTCATCCTAGTGAGCTCCACCAGCAGCCCTTTCACACACTTTACACTGTCAAACACTGTGTGTGGACCTCAGCTAACAACAGGCTACATTTAAGTCTGGACTACATGCTTTTATATTGTTTTTATTCCATCAGCAGCTCAACATCATGAGCAGCTTTGACATAAAGACATCAAACTCAAGCTGACTTTAAACTACTTTTAATACAGGGGCTCAAAAACAACAACATCTTTATTATATATCAGGACACAAAGTCATTTCATCTCAAAGGGAAACAGCTTTATTTGGAATAACCAGCACTATCAACTGGTTTGGGATCTCCACCAGTTTCATGTCTTTGCAGCTTCTCCAACAAAGTTCCTGTAAAATCAGCATGTTTGTCTTTATTGGTTTGATAGTGATTGATTATTCAGTCCCAATCTGCTGTCATCTAAAGAACAAAATGATGTTTCTATGAGTCACAAAGCTCCAGATGTTGTCGGCTTCACAAAGAAAACAAAGAACTTAAACACAAAGTGTTTGGAGCCAAAATGTTCCCAAGCTGCTCTTTTTGAAATGGCAGAGGTACAGTGGTGTCTAACAGCACACTGTGGAAGGCAAACATGTTATTGTTGGATGAAACTTCATGAATCCTTTGTAGATTTGAGCTGTTGGAGCCTTTCTTTTCTCTTCAGGTGTACAGATGCTGAGGAGGCAGGTGAAGCAGGTGGAGCTGTTGTGATGCTGGCAGAGGGTGTGTCTTAGTAACTCTGTGAGGCAGAACTGGATCCAACATTGTGGATGTGTTGATGTTGGAGCCATTAAGAGTCTCTGGCCACACTGTAGGATTTCCCTTTGATCCACTGTGGGGGCATTTTGGAGTCTGTCAGTGAAACTCTTCATGTTTGTGTTTGACTCCAGTTTATAGAAACAGAGAAATGTGTCATGCTTTTGTTCGGCCTCCACAAATACACACATTTGTTCATTGGTTGGACTTTTTGGAAGGAGACACATTGAAAACCATGTTAATAAGATCTTGTTGTTTCCTGTGGATCCGACACAGAGAGTGGACTTCAGACAGAAAGCGTGGAAGAGATTTTAGAGGCCGTGTGTGGCAACAGGAAGTTTCTGTGTGTTTGCTGATCTTACATGTGGAAAACAACACGTGATGTTTGTGAAGTTCTACAATGATCATTGTTCTCACAGCATTTTGAGTGGGAACAGTTCAAACTGGGAGTAGTGGGAGTTATTTACTGATTGAAACAAGCTGAATGTTTCTGTGACGATGAAGATCAGCAGCTCAGCTGATCAATGAACTGACATCTATCAGTCGTTTCATGAGATGAAGTCATCAGCAGACATTTGTTCTGACTGTGTGATGAATGTCAGAACGTCAGGGCTCTGCTTTAGTCACTGCTTGATGATCATTGGCTCATTGTTGAATCCAGGGCCCAGTCTGACCTCTGACCTTTGCTGCAGGTCTTCTGTGTTATCTCCACTTTCATGTCTGATCTTCTACTTGTAGTCCTGTGTCTACATATACAGTGGCTTTCAAAAGTATTCGGCCCCCTTGAACTTTCCCACATTTTGTCACATTACAGCCACAAACATGAATCAATGTTATTGGACTTCCAGGTGAAAGACCAACACAAAGTGGTGCACACGTGAGAAGTGGAACGAAAATCATACATGATTCCAAACATTTTTTACAAATAAATAACTGCAAAGTGGGGTGTGCGTAATTATTCAGCCCCCTGAGTCAACACTTTGTAGAACCACCTTTTGCTGCAGTTCCAGCTGCCAGTCTTTTAGGGTCTGTCTCTGCCAGCTTTGCACATCTACAGACTGAAATCTTTGCCCATTCTTCTTTGCAAAACAGCTCCAGCTCAGTCAGATTAGATGGACAGCGTTTGTGAACAGCAGAAATTGAAATTGAAATTGCAGTGAAGTCAGCTAGAAACTTACAGTGACGTGGACATCATGCAAAGACTGCCAGACTCTGTAATACTGCAAATGATCAGTGACTCAGGTTAACACTAAACTTTAAACGGCACCTCTGTGTCTCTGTGTGCTGAACATCTAGGATTGAGTCAGGCTGCATCAGCTGAAGCTGTTATTTGTATATATCAGTATTTTTTTATTCAGGTGTGGGGAAAATACGTAAGACTGCAGTGAAGCGATGCACCAGATGAATCCCTGGCCAAAGGTATCGTACTCAAATCAGACTACTGATCCAGCCACATCAGCCTTTTGTGAGGTCTGTTTAAAGTAGACTAAAAGTGAACTGCAGGTTCCTGAGAGGTGGACTGTGAGCACAGAAACACATGTTCATACATACAGCTGCAGCAAACTTACATTAATTTTAAATAGATTTGTTACTCTGATGTCTGTCTCTGTGTTAGTCCTCTGACAGACTGGTGACCTGTCCAGGTGTGCTCTACCTACTACTGGGACAGGTTCCAGCCTCTGTAATAGAAATGTTCTGTTATTCTCATTTAAAGTGTTTAAGTGCTTATGCATATGCTTAGTTGTGACACTGTTACTGTTCAGTGAAAGTTGCTAAAACTAGATGAACTTACTTCAGCAGTTTGAGAAAACAACTCCCTTTACAGGTGCTGATAAGGCCAAGGGCACAAAACAGCACAACCATTGATGCGTTAGGTTTCATAGCGAGACACGTGAAGTGTGGTAGGATCAGTTTGTAACTTCCTCCCTCTTCCTTGGAAGGCGTAAAGGAGGAGGAGCACGACCTCTGTGGCAGCGCTGACATGACTGAACTGTGATGTTTGATGTGTGTTGGCGCAGTAATAAATAGCTTGATCACAGCTCTTTCTGTGTTGCAGACTTTATTTAAAAAATTCCACGAAACCCCCCCCCCCCCACTGTGAACCTGAATTGAATATTCAGAAGACATTTGTTTAAATAGTTCTACAAATCTGAGCTGTTGGTGTGTCCTTGGATTGTGTGGTAATAATATTAGAGCCTCAATCTTTCTTACTGGATCTCTACTATGAGTCATGTTACCTGAGATTAGTTCTATGTTTACCTGTCAGCCTGGACGAATGTGCTGTGTGAAGAATGTAAATGACATCAGATCTGAACTGCTTACATCTAAGGAGCCTGTTCATATTTAATTGTAATATGAACCAATGATTTTCTGATTGATTGCTGATATATACAGTGGGGCAAAAAAGTATTTAGTCAGCCACCGATTGTCATCATTTTAGGTGGGGGAACTTGCACAGAGGTCAGTAATTTGCACCAGAGGTACACTTCAACTGTGAGAGACAGAATGTGAAAAAAAATCCATGAATCCACATGGTAGGATTTGTAAAGAATTTATTCGTAAATCAGGGTGGAAAATAAGTATTTGGTCAATAACAAAAATACAACTCAATACTTTGTAACATAACCTTTGTTGGCAATAACAGAGGTCAAACGTTTACTATAGGTCTTTACCAGGTTTGCACACACAGTAGCTGGTATTTTGGCCCATTCCTCCATGCAGATCTTCTCGAGAGCAGTGATGTTTTGGGGCTGTCGCCGAGCAACACGGACTTTCAACTCCCGCCACAGATTTTCTATGGGGTTGAGGTCTGGAGACTGGCTAGGCCACTCCAGGACTTTCAAATGCTTCTTACGGAGCCACTCCTTTGTTGCCCGGGCGGTGTGTTTTGGATCATTGTCATGTTGGAAGACCCAGCCTCGTTTCATCTTCAAAGTTCTCACTGATGGAAGGAGGTTTTGGCTCAAAATCTCACGATACATGGCCCCATTCATTCTGTCCTTAACACGGATCAGTCGTCCTGTCCCCTTGGCAGAAAAACAGCCCCATAGCATGATGTTTCCACCCCCATGCTTCACAGTAGGTATGGTGTTCTTGGGATGCAACTCAGTATTCTTCTTCCTCCAAACACGACGAGTTGAGTTTATACCAAAAAGTTCTACTTTGGTTTCATCTGACCACATGACATTCTCCCAATCCTCTGCTGTATCATCCATGTGCTCTCTGGCAAACTTCAGACGGGCCTGGACATGCACTGGCTTCAGCAGCGGAACACGTCTGGCACTGCGGGATTTGATTCCCTGCCGTTGTAGTGTGTTACTGATGGTGACCTTTGTTACTTTGGTCCCAGCTCTCTGCAGGTCATTCACCAGGTCCCCCCGTGTGGTTCTGGGATCTTTGCTCACCGTTCTCATGATCATTTTGACCCCACGGGATGAGATCTTGCGTGGAGCCCCAGATGGAGGGAGATTATCAGTGGTCTTGTATGTCTTCCATTTTCTGATGATTGCTCCCACAGTTGATTTCTTCACACCAAGCTGCTTGCCTATTGTAGATTCACTCTTCCCAGTCTGGTGCAGGTCTACAATACTTTTCCTGGTGTCCTTCGAGAGCTCTTTGGTCTTGGCCATGGCGGAGTTTGGAGTCTGACTGTTTGAGGCTGTGGACAGGTGTCTTTTATACAGATGATGAGTTCAAACAGGTGCCATTCATACAGGTAACGAGTGGGGGACAGAAAAGCTTCTTACAGAAGACGTTACAGGTCTGTGAGAGCCAGAGATTTTCCTTGTTTGAGGTGACCAAATACTTATTTTCCACCCTGATTTACGGATAAATTCTTTACAAATCCTACCATGTGGATTCATGGATTTTTTTTCACATTCTGTCTCTCACAGTTGAAGTGTACCTCTGGTGCAAATTACTGACCTCTGTCATCATTTTAAGTGGGGGAACTTGCACAATCGGTGGCTGACTAAATACTTTTTTGCCCCACTGTATGTATGTATATATATATATATATATATATATATATATATATATATATATATATATATATATATATATATATATATATATATATATTTTTTTTTTTTTTTTTTTTACATACATAGTTTTTTGTTGCCTTATGGTTCCAAGCGCTGTCACCAATCTTTGCATTTTGTTATTATCTCATGACACTTGTTTAATCAGCTACCATCTCTCCTGTGGACTTTTTAATGTCTACAGTCTCAGACCAACACAGCCCTGCCCTTCCCATATTAGATTCTTGATGAATGTGTGTTGTTGTTATTCAGCCTGGTTCAATGTGCCCCTTTTTAACTTTGAGCACCCGCCCCTTTAAACCTCTCTGCACAGCCCTGCACTGAACTCACTATCTTCTCCCTCTAACAGCCTCCACATGTTCTCACTGTAATTTCCCCTCATGAATGAATTTATGCTGCACTAATGTGAATGTTTGCAGGGAAATCAAACGCATTTCACACGCAGTACTCGAGCTGACTTACCTTTGTTTGAATGACGACTTGTACGCGCTGACTCCACAGATAAGGTACGAAAATATATCAGGCTACGTCTTCAGGGTTTCTACTCCACGGCCGTATTTCATACGGGTCCACATTTCCACTGCACGCTATTTTCTGCAAGTACCGCCGCTTCGCCTCTGGACGCAATCGGTCTCTATACAGTCCATTCTCTTTTGAGCTGCTTTTAAGCATCTTGTAATCGTCGTTCCAACACAGTGTGTTTGTTTTGATTCGTAGACCTCGAAAATGGTGCCGCGCTCCCACAATGCATTGCGGCGTGAC
The DNA here is from genome assembly GCF_057382095.1 of Aulonocara sp. 'chitande type north' Nkhata Bay. Taxonomy (NCBI): domain Eukaryota; kingdom Metazoa; phylum Chordata; class Actinopteri; order Cichliformes; family Cichlidae; genus Aulonocara; species Aulonocara sp. 'chitande type north' Nkhata Bay. The sequence goes on along the minus strand of NC_141346.1, from coordinate 76,455,995 downwards.
GTCAACTCCAAAGCCCTATAGAACATGTTCTTTTTCATTGTCAAAATTATCAGGAATAAAGAAGAAAACTGATTCAAAACCTGTGGAACCTGCCAAAAAACAAGTTTTACTGCAAAGGATTTCTAGATGTGAAGGTTTTGTGGCTTTTTTCAGTTTCTAAAACAAACTCATTTGTACAGAAGGATATGAGGATGTATATGTCCGGTGGTGGGTTTTTTTCTTCTTGATTTAATGTATTCATTTATCTCTTCACTTAATCTTTCTTTATGTTTTTTTTTTTTGATTTGGCATGAGCGATTTCCGGTCCTCACTCCAAGCCAGTTGGTGGCGGTAATGCACCACATGTTCTATCACAGCTGCGTCCGAGAGGACAGGAAACGTCTGTGTGCGTCTGCAAACCAGGTAACTACACTCAGCTGAGCCTCTCTGCTAGTCGTTATTAGTTGGAGGGTTTTGCGTCACTTTCTCTCGGCTTGATAAAGGGCTGTATAGAAATCTCTGGTACGTAACACGTAACGTCATTTTTAGGGAGCGTCGCAGAGAAGTGAGGCTGTTTCTTTGTTTTTGTCGAGTTTTGATTGAAGACATGTTTCCAGTCCGTTTTTTACTCGTTTGTTTTTTCATTAATAACTTTACATTATCACAGAGAACAAGAAGGCGCTTTGTTTGTCACATTCACCTTATGTCTGTGAAGGTTCTCAGTCATCCAGGTCATCGTAGTCAAAGGAGCTTGCAAAGAAAAGCGTCTGGACTTCTTTAAGTTACTTGAAGACGTTTCACCTCTCATCCGAGAAGCTTCTTCAGTTCTAAGGTCAAATGGTGGAGAGTCCCAGATATAAACCTAGTGGGAGTGACCCCCCACAGAGGGACAAAAGGACCCCCTGATGATCCTCTAATCACCTGAGCCAAGGTGTGAAACTGGGTGTGGGCCCCAATCAGCCAGTTTCGGGTGAGTTCATTGTGAAACCTGGCCCCACCTTATCATGCGAATTCCTGAGGTCAGATGGCCGAGGATGTGAGTGGGTGTTAAGGCGTCTGGGAAGGATCTCAAAACTGGATTATTGATGGCAGAGAGTTGGTGTCGTAAACCCCGCCTCTGTTCAAAGATGGTTGCTCACAGTGGACATAGATGCTTCTTTCACTCCTCTTTCAAACCATCTGTCCTCTCTGTCCAAAATGTGAACATTAGCATCCTCGAAAGAGTGACCTTTATCCTTAAGATGCAGATGGACTGCTGAGTCTTGTCCTGTGGAGGTGGCTCTTCTGTGTTGTGCCATGCGCTTGTGAAGTGGCAGCCACTTGGCAGCCACAGTGATAAATGGCTGAGATGGCTGCAGCTGTACGTGTGAGGTACCTACATGTTTCAAGATGAATTTGCAGAGATGTCATGTTTGGTGCTTACAGACATCACACTGCATTTTGTGATTTCGTAGCTATTGTTGTGATATTTCGGAGCTTCCCATGATCACCGTGACAGTCATTCATTTTAACATAACCTTTCTATTCCTTTCAGGGATCCTCATTTTTTTGGTGAGGAAGATCAGCAGCTGTGTCGACAGGCAACAGGTAACGGCATGCTTTTCTGTTAGTACTGTAGACCTTGGTCTGGTGCTCTTTTTTTAGTTTAACACAGTATTTTCATTTGCCGAAGTGTAAAAAGCTTGTTCCAGGAGAAACAAACTTTAGTGAGTTCTGCAAAATGATTCCCACCATTGCACACTCTGTCAGCCTCCAGTGTGCCCTTTTTTTGTCCTTTAACTGAAGAAAGTCGGTAGTCAGAACATATGAGATAAGTGAGATCCTCATTTTGCCTGCTTATTTCAAGATACAACATTTTCACAAACTGCTGTAGGATAACCTTGCTATTTGTCTTTTCCAACACTTCTACATTCATCCATATTTCCTTGTCTGCTTCTTTCCAGGTGAAAAGTACCTGAAATGGGTGAAAGATTTTGTTTCCAAAAACAAAAGCATGTGCGTTCACCTGAAGAAGCCAAGTGGTGCTGACCTGTGGATAGAAGAGCTTGAGAACACCAAATACAACGGGGATGATGATGAAGTTAACGCCTGGGGAAAATTCTACCTTCCCGAGATTGTAAAAATGCAGGTTATTGGTGTGGTAAAGGGCACCTCATGTCCATGTGACGAGCTTGTGCTGATGACGTGTGAGGACAAAAAGCTGTACGGCTATGACGGAGAGGAGCTGCATCTGGTGGCTTCCAGTTTCCTGGAACTATGTGACAAAACGATAGAGTATCCAGCATCCAAGCGCTACTACAATGGAGAGGCCTTCAAAGATATGGTGAGAAGTTAGACTGCTAAGAATAAGACTGGGGATGCCTAGTGTTAGAGATCAATCACCTGAGCTTTTCTTTGTATTGTTGTGTGTTCTGTTTACACTGAGGAGGACTGGAAAAAAGTTAAGATGAGTGATGTGGGGAGGAAACTGCAGGAAGAACATAAAAAGCTGGTAAATGAAACCCAGTCAGCGTTCGTCAGCCTAATATCATAGGTGGGTATTGGAGCTGAGTATCATCACTGATTTCTAGAACCTGTTCAATTCCAATTCACAAGGTCCCAATTAGATTCCATTTAATTCTTACTCAGAGAGTCAGAAACATTATAATTCTGATCATTTATCAGTACTGACACTTGTGAAACTTCATCAGAGGTGTGAGCATCACAGCAGATGCTTTTGTGTCAAAGTAACTGAGGATAAAACACAAAACCATGAAGCAGATTTTCCTGGCCTAGCTTTTTACAGTAGATAACCTTAAAAATATTATTCTGCAGTAGAACAAAAGCAGACGAGAACCACGACTCAACAAATGTACATTGGCTGATGCTGCTGAAGTGATTCAGAGGTTTTAATAAGAGGTTTTAATAGAGACACAGCAGAGCATTTTGCAGTTTCACTTAATTTGAAAAAAATAAATAAAATTTGGTATTGAACAGCAGAAATGAGGCTGTCTTGTCGGAAGTCATTAAAAAAAAAATGGCTGTAAGCAACGGTAGACTGCTTCATAACAAGCAAGCGAATAATGCCAAAAACAGAGATTTGAGATGGGAAACGGTGTTCTTAAAGTACACTGAGAGAGGCAGAGAGCTGTGCTGTGTTGTTTTTCTGTGTGTGTTTTAATGGTGGTGGAAGCAAACCAGCAAAAGTAAGAGGGAATTCATGACAATGTTTATGTCAAGCGAAATGTGTCTTCTTTTGCTGCTGGTTTGGTTAGAGAGAGACAAAACGTGCAGCTTCAGGATCTGAGCAGCTTTCAGCACCAACGGCATCACAGCTCAGACTTGGATTCAGGATTAAGCCCTTTATGTTTGACTGTAGTGATTGTAGCTCTGTCCTTGTTATTAATCGCTTTAGTCAAACACAGCTATTGTTTGCTGGGATGTGTATATCCTTGACAGTTTGTATCTCAGAGTTATCAAAGACACTGTGGATAATCATCAAGAGATTGTTGTTCTCTTAATAATGACCTATTTGATTGTTTGTTTTTTCTTCTTCTTACAGATTCTGGTATTTGGCCAAAAGAGAGCTTCACAATTCTTGGCTTCACCTGTGGTAGAAAAATGACTAAAGTTATGCAACACTCTCTAAAATTAAAGCTATGCAACGCTTTAACATGAATGGCGAAGGAGTGCATCTCTTTCACTGTCTCTTCCTGTCCTCTTCTCAGTCTTTGTTGTGGCACCTCTGCTATGTGTTATAGAAAGCACTTGGAATCATGTTCAATACAAAAACACCAAACTCGTGGGATTGCCCTAGCAAGCAGTTGGTAAAAACTAATTAAAACTGATATATATCAGCTTCACTTTCTAGCTGCAAAAGCACGTTTCTGCAAAAGCATGCAGTTTCCTGTCAGCACTTTTTGGCACAGAGTGTACTCAGAGTTAGGCCTTTCTTATATAAAGCAATATAATCAGCATATAAACATTTAAGATGATAAATTTAAAGCTCAACAGTAACTGCTATAAATATTATAACTACACATGTAGTGCTTTTGCTTAAGTAAATTATAGTTGGGATCATAATAAGAAAACATGTGTTTTTATTTTCTGTGTACCCTGGGTACAGACCAGTATAAACATGGGATTCTTCCCAATAAATGCTGTCTGATAATGCTTCACATTGCATTAAACACTAGATATGTAAGCAAACAAACAAAAACCCATAGAAGCCAGTTTTAATTATTAAATGTGACAATTACATGGAGATGGAAAGTAAACATGCTTATACACGTCTCTGTGATTACAGAAAATCCACACAGATGCTGTCAGAGCAGAGAATCTTTGATTTATCAGAATGATGAATGCAAATGATTTCATGAAATCTCACTCTTGTTCTGGGTTGTAAAATTCACCTGTCCAGTTAAACCGAATCCTTTGCAACACGGTTCTAAGAACCCTACCAACCTCATCCTCAGCTCTCTGCCTGTTGTCCTTTTCAGCTGAGTATTCATCCACATGTGTTTCAACTTCTCTCTCATTTTCAAGCAAATTGCTCAGGCTCTCAGCTTCAGCACAGTTACCATATGGCCACTCTCTGAGGTCTTCTGTGTTCAAGCCAAACAAATTCTTACATGATCTGCAAGGCTTCATTCTGGCACCATCACGGAGACAAAAAGCCTCACACCTGATATTTCCAGGTACTTCAATTGTTCCATCAAAGTAATCTTTCTGGACTGTGTTTGGATAATAGGTCATCACCGCACCAGATACATATTTATGCCATTTGCTAAGACAGGAGGCAGCAATCATAATTTTCCCAGCGTTAGGACCTTTGGTGGACATGGAGACTCCGCAGGACCTTTCTGATTTGTTGGTTTGGGATTTTTGAGAAATGCAGATGGTGGACGAGACGAAAGCTGTTTTTTTATTATTCTCTTCTAAGTCCAAGTCTGTGAGGAGATCTTGCAGACTCTGCTTTATTTGCTCTTCATTCTCTGAGTTATTTTGCAGGACGATCTGAAAACAGTTACAGATCTGGTCAAAGTGTTGCACCTGATTATATAGTTGTTTTTCATAGAAAGTTGATCAACATGTTTGTTTTGCTGCTTGACTTATTTAACTATGCAGGACCATTGGATGCTTTTGGTTTAGACATTTTAAGATAGGGGGTGAAACAAGTCACAAAAATCTATTTAATTTTAAATCAATAAGCAAAAATCCATCTTTGTTCTCACTAATTTATAATTAAATTTGCTAATTGACCTTTTTTTTTCTATTTTGCTATGCCGGGCTGTCAAAACACGCTGAATTTAGAGTCTTTGAGCTTAACAGATCCAGCAGCTACACAGTGACAGCATCATATACGCCTTGAAGACTGTAAGTATCTCCAATAATGAGTCTGTTAGACATTATTTAGAACTAACAAATTCTGAAGCAAGTCTCCAGCTCTCCTGCAGTCTCTGTGTTTGGTGGAGAAGTATAGCTAGAAGCATATGTTGAAGTATAAGGTACAGTATGGATTTTCTTTGGATTTCTCAGTAAAAAAGCACTTTGCATTATACTTTCCTAAAAACTGGAAGTTTGTCAGATTGACTGAAAATGTGAGAAGAGTTATCTTACCATGTCGAGCACACAGGAGAAGGGACTTCGCCTGGGAAGCTGAGTCGAATACAACTTTAAAGGCCTGGGATATCTTCTCATTAAAGAACCCAAAACAAAAGGATTAGGGAAGATTTCTTCTGGAGAAAAGGGGATGTTGTTGATTTTGCCCAGAAACAATATGCTGTGAAGGATCTGTTGAGTGAAAACATATTTGCTTATTGTTAGTAGTGATAAACAGGACTGTCTTAAAAGTGTCAAAGGTAACACACCTCATCCACCAAGTGTTGACTTCCCGGAGTCATGTAAGAGCCCCGAACCATCCTCTTGGTAATCTTGTAGGCATTAGTTTTGAACCTCCTTTGAGAAATTGTTGTCTTCTAAAATGATAATGATCGAGCAGTTAGGGATTTAAAAACACAGGAGATCTGATAACTTTGGCTACAGCAGAGTCTGCAGACATACCTATTTTGCTCTTGGTCGGCCTATTTTAAACATGAGAGAAAACATAGTTAGTGAAATGTTGATAACATACAATGACTATCATTGGTGGCTGAAAAGATGCCAGGTAACATGATTATTGTTATGTGTTGCCTTGAATTCGGCTATGCTGTCTGTTAGACAGCTGTTTTCCTTTATTGTTGTTTTTGTATTGTTTGTAGCGAACGCTACTGGAATGTATAGATTAAGCTACGTAGCCAAGATGATTAATAATTTAACTGTTGTACATTGGTTGATGATGATTTGCATTGTTACATAGGCTTGCAGAAAAATATTTGTTTACCGGTAAACTGAATCGAACTTGATGTGCTAATGGACGTTTTTCTGACCTACAGGTCAGGTTTTGTTCCCTCCCTTTGAATTAATCTTCTTCATATTGAAGTGGCGAGCCGGTAGGACCATTCTTTGTTTCCCCTCTTTCCCCCACTTAGCCGTCTTTGGATTACGGACATATTTCCCCATTTGTATGAAGCTGGACTCTAAGGAGGAATACCTTAAAAGTGAACTTTAAAAAGAAGAGGACCAAAAAGGACTTTTGCACAGAAAGATCACAGCATTGATTTATTATTTAATTGTGGGCATTTATGTTGTGTGTTGTGTTAATTATTTTGTTCCATTTCCCCTTTCCTCCATTTATTCAATATATTTTTGGTACAAGATATTGCAGTCTTTGGTCTCATCATTCACACCATCTAGGCTCCATAAAGAACTATTTCTTCTGCGCGTCAGTCAGTAAACTCATCCATTGAAATAAACTAGTCCTTAAATAACTTTGAGTTACACAGTGGCAAATGTAATAGAGAAAGACACAGGGCCACCTGAAATCTGTCGTCCTATCTGATTCAAAACCAACATGTAGGAGAATCTGGAATCTTTGATTTTGAGTTAAAAATAAAATATGGGTAAAATGCAGAAATGTTTTTACTAACATGTACTAACAGAGACTTGGAGGAGAGAGACCTAATGTTTAATAATCCACATTTCACTGTTTTACTCTTTGGTTCAGATGTGGATACTGTATTGTTCTTTCTTTGTGATTGTTTATGTTTAAGTTGTTTGTTGCTGGTTTTTAGTTAAAGTTAAAGTGGAGCGACGGCAGGAGACACACAGCAGTAACCAGCTCTGTCTGCCAGGGTCAAAGGTCAAACAAGTCCTGCAGCTGACCCACACACAGACTTACACTGATCCACAGAGAGTGATGAATCCACAGATCAGTCGGCTGGAGGAAGCTGGGTTTCCACACCGTCCAATCAGAAACCAGCATTGACGCTGAGACCCGTCTCTGTAACAGGAAGTCCATGAACAGGCAGACCCTCTGCAGCAGGCTGACCTGTGACCTCTGAGACAGAGGGAGGAGTTTGTGTCAGCAGGGGGCGCTGCAGCATCGCCTGAGAGCTTTAAGAACAACAGCAATAAACAGGAAGTGAAAGTCACACTTCTGTTGGTGTGCGTTATCAGCAGACCCCACCCTCTGCAGGAAGCTGAGATAAGAAGCAGCCAATCACAGAGCAGAGAGCATGTGACTTCCTGTTCCTGCTGTTACTGTGACAACAGCTCCTGGGACAGAGAGCAGCTTTCTAAAGAGGAAAGATGCTGCTGTCACCCCTGGGTGTCATGTGACCCGCCTGATGTACCGATTTAAGACTGTAAGAACAATAATAACAACATGTTTTAGTCAGGTGATCCATGCAGAGCAGATCCATGTGACCAAACACAGCTGGATCACATGTTTCCTCTCCTGGAAACAGAAAGCCTTCATGTATAAAGGCTCATGTACCCACTGAGCCCTGCTCTCAGATCTGTGAGGCTTTAACAAACAACAGTTTAAAGTCATGTTTAGCATCTTCTGTCAGTGTGGAAGGTCACACACTTTCCTGAGTGTTGAACCCTGAACTACTAGCTGTTCATGTCAGCCTGGACATAAATACAGACCTGCCTGCTGTCATAGACCCCAGCACTCACATGTTACTTATAAGTGACTCATATGTATGCATGTATATATTGTGTATATTGTGCTATTTCTTACTTAGTGTGTTGTGTCTTTGTTCCTGTTTGTGCTGCAGCACTGTAACCTAAATAATTTCCCCTGGGGATCAAAAAAGTATTCTGATTGTGAGTAAATGAAAGCAGTCAGAGCAGAGGACGGTGATGTAAGGAATGGGATTTTAATCAGCCAGTCTCCTTTAACTCTCAGCATCACAAAGTAATGTGGTAACATCTGGACTGATGTGTTTACTGTCAGCTAGTTTAAATGCTGTAGGCTGCAGCCGCTGCTCTAACACTATAACTGTAACAGGGCTCAGTGCTGCTTCTAACAGTCTGAGCTGCTTCAGGCTTTATTTGTGAGGAGCACAGCAGCTTACAAACACGTGGCTGGGCCTGGACCCAAAGGAGTGTTTGTTAAAGCCTGCAGTGAATCCAGCAGCAGAATGATGGAAATGCAACACAGCAATGATGAAGAGGAGCAGCATTAAAGACAAAGTCCAGTTCATACAGTTAGGTCCATAAATCAAATAAGGGAAAATAAAATGTTGTTGGATGCACCTGTCTGCAGCCTTAATGCTGTCTGGTCGCTATGGTAACGCGTAAACATTTCTTTCAAAATAAGACACACGACTACAACACGGGAAAAGACCCAGGGAAACGAAGTTAAGGATAAAAACCCTGAAAACCATTGTTGGATTTATATTTTATCATTGTCATTGTTATTGGGGAATATCTAACCATATATGCTTAGAGGTGTAGAACCAATTGTGTAATGATAGTAGTCTTTAAAGACTTTGTGTGACTCCAGAGTGTTCTGGCATTCACACCCACGTCCTGGGATCATGGGAGAGGTGCTACCTTCTTATTGTTTTGTGGTAGGATGTCTGTTTTAGTCTAAGTGCCTTTTGTTTAGATGAACTGCTGGACTTCCAGACCAGCAGGTTTAGGGAAGTCGTTTATGGGTCACACTCTGACTCCACACACACACACACACACACACACACACACACCAGAGGTGTGGACTCGAGTCACATGACTTGGACTCGAGTCAGACTCGAGTCATTAATTTTATGACTTTAGACTTGACTTGAAAAAATGTTCTAAGACTTGTGACTTGACTTGGACTTTTATACCAATGACTTGGGACTTGAACCGGTTTACTTGAAAAGACTTGATATTTCACCTAGAGCTGGGCGATAGAACGATAACGATATGTATCGCGATATAACTTTTACTCGATAGAGAAATTAAGCTATCGCGATAGACCTCGCCGCTCTTGTCCTCAAAGAAAAAAAAAAAAAAGGTCAGCCAATCCAAATTAAGTAGCGCAGAGCCGAACCAATCACAGCCGCAGCGTCACGTCGCGTGACTTGTTACGTACAGCACAAGTGCCAAGCCGCACGTGTGTTTGTTTGGGAAGCAGCCAGCGGGTAATGGAGGAAATGAGTGTGCCGACTAGAAAAATCAACCGAGCGTGACCGAAGAGAAAACAGATGATGGTTCCAACGCCGGAGAGATTGTCGAACGGAAGAGCCATAGAAGTTCCGTAGTGTGAAGGTATTTCGGCTATTTCAAGTCTGACAAAAAACAGAGTAGCGTGCACTGTAAATTGTGCCGAAAGCAAGTCTGGAAATACAATAAACTGGTGCATGCGTCACACTGTGCGCCACGTTATTGTTTCGGTGAAATGAATTTCTACAATACTGTTAATTCTACTCTCTGCAGTGTTTAAATGCTTACATATACACACAGTTACTGTCCCTCCACACATACGACTCTGTTCTGCTTCTATGCCCCAGCTTTGTTTACTTTTTCCCACCGAGGCTTCTAGACTTCTGATTGGCCAACATTTCTGCACGGTTAGGAATCTAGCGCCACCTGCTGCTTTGGCATGTTCATAGCAGCGTTTTCCTTCATTTCTGCCTTTATGTGTGGACGGGATTATTTTTTAAAACGAAAACGGAAAATCTCCGTTTTCAAAAATACCCGTGTACGTGTGGACGTAGCCTCAGTCTCTGACTGGAAGCGCTAATTCGTCATTCGGCTTTTGTCAGACTAAAGTAACTGTTAAAACTGTTTGAAAAGCTCAGCTATACAACAAGGAGAGATTGAGAATTTCCTTTTAGTTCTCAGTTTATTTGATATTGACAAAAGTTAGTCAGTTTTGTCTGTTCTTCTGTAAAACAAACTAAGATTTATTTTTAGAATTAATATTTTGTTTCTAAGTGGAATTGACAATTTAGTCTGTTTCGTTTGTTCTGTTTTGAAACTTAAACGCTTTAGCGGCTGCCTTTTGTGTAGTTTGCAATATTTGCCTTTATTTATCTGAAAAAGTCTCATGTTCCTTAAGTACATCTACCCTGTTGAACTTATTATGGGAAATAAATATTTAAATAAAAACAAGCTGCTGATTATTTCACATTTTACTTGTGAGCAACGGCACATTTAAATCTTACAAATATAGTTATTTGGCTTATATCGTGATAGATATCGTTATCGCCTGAAATGAAAAAAACATATCGTGATATGAAAAAATCTCATATCGCCCAGCTCTACTTCAGGGTCATACGTCACATGAAAACCAAAATAGTTCCAAAGGCCAGATCTGAATGAGGGTGGGGGAGGTTCAGTTTGCCATGTTGCAACGAGCTTAGCTTCTGTCTCGCTAGCTTGCGCTGCGCTCAGTGGATCTGTGCTCGACAGTGCAGCCTAGGCGGAGTAGTCGAACACAGATCCACTGAGCGCTCAACACAGACAGCATCGTCAGAAGGAAAGTTGATAAAATAAATTACAAATGTTGTATTGTTCGATACATATGCGTACCGAACCGAAAGCACTGTATCGAACGGTTCAATATCGATACGAATATCGTTGCACCCCTAATATATGTGTATATATATATGTGTGTGTGTGTTTCTGTGGTTCAGCATTATGATGCTGAACCACAGAAACACACACACACACACACACATATATATATATATGTGTGTGTGTGTGTGTGTGTGTGTGTGTGTGTTTCTGTGGTTATGATGCTGAACCACATCATAATGAATAAATGGATAAATTTCCAAAATCCCGGAGCAATGCAAATTAGCCGGTGCGAGGTAAGGAGCTCTGTCATTGGTTAGACAGTCTTAGCTTTGCACCTATACCAAAGGCCATTCAGCCTCTGTGTTTACACTCTGCCTACACAGATGTTGGACATGAGACGACACAGGAAAAGGATTTTTGATGTGAGGTTTTTATTGAGATTTTATTTCTTTTTTTTCTGATTTGAAGTATTTATTAATGGAATAATTATTTATTTTCAAATACTGATTTATAAATTTTTATTTTATTTTAAATTAAATTACTAGATAATAAATTACTTTTGTATTGAATAAATAAAATAACTTAAAAATGAATTTGTAAATTAATATTTTATCGCACAATTCATTGTTTAAGCAAAGAACTTTTTATTTCGATGCGCTGGATCTTCTGGTCCTCTGCACATAAGTGGATTTCCATTTAGACTTTATATAGACAACAACTCAAAGTGCTTTACAACAAGTCACATTCACCCATACGATCATCTAGTGCTGTACTTTAAACACTTTAAACACAAACACAGATACTGTGGGGAGAGGCCACAGAGGCACAGGGAGAAAACTCACACAGAAATCCAACAATTAAAGAGGAACCTTCTCGATGTAACACTACCATCCTGCAAGATGACCTGGTCCTGGGCCATCTTAATAAGCATGCTGTGCACAGTAGTTTCATATTCCTGCCAGAACAAACACCAGACAGTTTGTACACAAGGCTCAGATTCTCGCTTTGCCAGATACAGACAATAGTTTAAGATCCTAATGTCTCTGCACAGCTCTGTATGTACTGAAATATCCAACCTCAGATATTTCCTGCTCACACTCTGCACCGCCTTAGACAACAAGTAGTTCATGCTATACATAGCATTGACTTTTCATTCCAGCCATGTGCACTCATCAGGGCATCAGTGCTGCCGTAGTAACCACACTAACACTTCCTTGCACCTGTTGAAATGGCCTCAGTCTGATCGTGCCCTGAACAAACTCACCTTTAACATCCCACACACGGACTAAATATGTGCGTGTCAATAACACGTGACAGGAGAACATGCTGGTTGTCTGTCATGGGGCTGAATTAGAAACAGAGCAGGAACTACAGTTTGTCAGATTAAGACTGATCAGGTCCAACATCCGCTCCCAGCACTGATTTACACGTTTGGTGTCACATTGAAGGAAACGCCTACTGGCACAACCTGCATGTGTTAAACTGCTCCTGCGTGTAAACAGCGTGTCACTTACGGCTTTTTGCATCACAAGGACGCGCACTGGCGTCTCAGGGTGACTCAGATGTTTGCTGAATGAGGTGTAGACCGGACTAGGCGGGACTCATTTCACCAAAACACGAGCTTTTCCACCCACCAGTGTTTATCTGTGTGCTTATTTTAAAGAATTATTCCATCGTTATCAAATACGAAGCATTACACGCACGTCGCGCCGTTTCTGCTGAGTCAGACACCAGTGCTCCCGTGTGCTGATTCTCGGGTCCATCTTAAACTGGTGTGTTTGCGAATGAACTTCGGTAAAACGTTACAACGTTACCGGGCGCGCAGAGGGTCTCGGAGGCGTGTCGTACCTGTCGGGTGGTCGCGGGCTCCTCGTTCCCGGTGGGTGAAGGTGTTTCTCCTTCAAGCGATGCTGGGGTGACCGGAGAAGAAGCCATGTCCCCCCGACATCACCTCTCACTAAGCGCCGCTCCTACTGTGACTTTCCTCGGTGTCCTCCAGCGTGCAATACGCTGCCTGGCGCAGTTTGCACGGACGGTGGACCGGTTGCGTCGCTCGTTTCCTGCGCGATCAAAGTGAGTCTTCGGCTGCACAGTGCAGCCACTGTCCCTCCTCCGGCCGGCGGACTAGTCCAGGCGAGGCGGATGACGTTGTCCCGGGTCTCGCTCGCTCTCGCACATGCAGGACTTGGCCCAGTCTGTCTTCTTCTGCCTCACTCTGCGCTCTGCTTTTCACTTCATGTCTTTTTGTTTTGTAAGGTGGCTAACACGATCACTCCTCTTCTGCCTGCAGGACTCTGTGACTGCTCTGTGCTGTGGCAGCACACTCCAGCCTGATAGTTCATTTTACAGCTTTTGGCACTGCGACGCTCTCCTCGGCTCGACAGACACAATCTCACCATGTCGGCACAATATACTGAGTGCAATCCATAACATGATTTTATCTCACTGTAACTTTGAAATCTACCAAATGTTGCGTAAATGACGTGTCACGTGACTTGAGCACATGCACACCCCCTGTCCTCACAGCAGACATTCATCTTAGCCCCCCCGTGTTTTGAGATCATTGCTGCAACAAAAGGTTGCCACACATATTTCTACATGAAACGTACTGAATCAGTTGGCACATATTTAATATATATTAAATATAATATAATGTTGTTTTGTTGAGTGGCTGAAATAAAGCTGAATCGCATCACAGGAACGACACAGCCCTGTTCCTCCAGGCTGTTAACCTGTGAATCAGCAAACATGTGTGATTTATTGTCATTCATTTGCTGAACAAACTTTCCTCTGAACTTTGACCCTGAAAATTCAATTCCATTTTATTTATATAGCGCCAAATCACAACAAAAGTCGCCTCAAGGCGCTTCATAGGTACAGAGAAGAACCCAACAATCATATGACCCCCTATGAGCAGCACCCTAACCATGGATTGGAGAAGAATGTGAGATGGTAACAATGAGAGCTCAGGAGATGGCAAATACACTAGAAGAGCTACCTTTATATCACGCTGAGCTGAGGGTTTGTCAAGCCCAGCTCAGATTTTCAGGAGAAAGGTGATCTGAACCAAAAGCAGGAGGAGATCATCACTGCTGGACTGAAGGCTAAGAAGGAAGAGCTTCTGCTGTTTGCAGTGTATACTGCTGTGGATGCTGTATCGTGTGACATGCACAAGATGTTTTATTCAGACTGAACTCTTTCTTTGTAGTGTTTACCTGGAGAAGATCGGAGGGGCTGGCTAAAATGATGAAAGCTCGAAGCAGATTAGAACACCACTTTGAAAACTTGTACGTGATGCTGTGGGGTTGATTCAGTGACCTTGTGGGGCCATAACAGAGAAATGACAGCAGTGTAGTGGATCAAATAAAGAGTGATGATGTTATATTTGTGACTGTAGCAGGACCAAGGCTCAAAAGGTTGCAGGCGTTGTTAATTGAGCAGAAGATGGACGGCATCAAGCCCTCTCCTCGACAGCTACAGGATCACAGTCTGCAGGTTCAGTTATGCAACGTTTTAGCATCGATGCGTGAAGTTAAGAGCAGACAGGGAGGTTATTTTTGCACTGGGCTGGAATGACTCAGTTTACCTGTCAAAGGCTATCACGGCTGGGAGAAAACCCTCAGCATTAGTAAAGAAGGACCACGGTGGCCTCTGGGTAGAAACACTGCAGAGTTCATGTGGATACGCTGCTGCATTAGGTCAGATAGAAATATCATAAAGCATCATTAAGTAAAAACGTTTATTAAGAACAAATGTTTAAATATTGTTAACGTGTTTCCCAGAAACATCTGTAGAGACAAAGAGCTTTCTGTTGTTGCTTCGAGGAAACAAGCTCTTCTTTTTAGTTTTGTCCTGGTATTTATTCCAGGACGGACTCATCCACTGAGCAGTGTTTGGGTTTCTTCCTTTTCCTCGTTCTGGATGCAAACTATTACAACTCGGGCTTTATTTCAGTGACAATGGCCTTAAGCTGCAATACAACAGGAAGTTACTCATATATAGTAATTTCCCAGACCATATTAAAAATCCATTAACAGGAAATACAAATGATGGGACAATGCCACAGCATGGACATTAGAACAGTTGGGAAAATTTACCTGGAAAAAGGTGAAAATGAGGCTTCATTGAACTGGAATTACAAAGACCAGGAATGTGAGATCCACCAGCCACAACTGAGGGTTTTTACACATCATATCCTCAAAGTAGAACCACAGTGATCAAAAGAATCGACTTTAATGTTATTCTTTCTTTATTTATGTCAGATTTAACCCCCCAAAAAGCTTTAATCTTTAACTAGTCTTTGGACGTAGCTACAGTACGGTCAGGTTGACAGTTTATGGGTAACATGTGGCCACCAGGCACTGCGACACACTTCCATGTTATATTACCTTGGCGTCCCGTAGGAATACAGGAGAATCATGTGAGGAATCTAAGAGTTGTTTCTTAATTCAACTCAGTTTTATTTACACAGCACCAAATCACAACAGCAGTCGTCTCAAGGTGCTTTATACTGTAAGGTAGCTCGTACAATAATACATACAGAGAAAAACCCAACAATATGACCCCCTATGAGCAGCACTTTGGCGACAGTGGGAAGGAAAAACTCCCTTTTAACAGGAAGAAACCTCCAGCAGAACCAGGCTCAGGGAGGGGCGGGGCCATCTGCTGTGATTGGTTGGGGTGAGAGAAGGAAGACAGGATAAAGACATGCTGTGGAAGAGAGACAGATGAACCGCTGAGTGTTGTCCCGTCGAGGTGGCTCTTCTATGTTGTGCATTTATGGCACCAAACCACAAATGCAAAGGAAGAAAGGGTCGAGGCACAGCACCCAGCTGCCTGACAATATTCAGGCAACGTCCAAAGCCCCACAAAGGACCTACCCACACCCCACTGGCCCCGCCCAGATCAAGGAGCTGTCACAGCAGACAAAAATGTGAAGTCCGCACATAGTCGCCATGGCACCCACCAACCCACCACACCATCCCCCATGGAGCTACCAGGAGAGGCATACTGGCCCACTGAGGATCACAGAGGAGCAGACCCAGGGGGGCTGACAGCACAGCCCCCACCCACCAGTCGTGCAGCTTATTTTATCTTGTCAGCGTGAGCCCCACCTAAAGGGGACAGAGGGATTAGTGAGTTGCATTAGTGGGGCAGGAGAGAGTGAAGCAGAGGAGCCAATGTCACTGCGATACGACTCCTCAACACCATCCAGCCTGCCCCACCACTCATAATGAGTCCTGCTGTGCTCTGTAGCAATGATGCATTTTATGTGTGTGTGCCAGGTTAGTGCTGTGGATTCAAAGGAGCACAGTTCCACTAAACAGGAGATCAGGATAAACCCCAGTAACCAACCCTGCCCCCGCCATCACATATTCTCAATCCCAACAGAGGCCAGCCCCACAATGACATGCCACACGTGATACACAGCCAACATTACTGTTATAATTACATCTTTATTACTTTCCTTTCAACCTCTTTATTTTGCACCTTAAACTTTCTTCGGTTGCTACAAGCCACAAAGTCCTTTATGGTTTGTCTCTGTTGTGTGGAGGGCTGTTTTTAAGAGCTCAAAAATGGGTGTATCAGAGTCAAACAGGCAGCACAGTGGAAAAGTGGTTGGCACTGTTTCCTGACAGCAAGAAGGTTCTGGGTTCAAATCCAACATCTAAGCTGTTTGCATGCTCTCCCCATGTCTGGGTCCTCTCTGGGTTCTCTGGCTCCCACAGTCCAAAGACGAGCAGTTAGTGGGGTTAGGTTGATTGGTGTATGTGCCCATGAGTATGAGTGTACACGGGTGTTTCTCTGTGTTAGTGACAGTCTGACAGAAGGCTGCATCCCTCAGCCTCATGTGGGCTGTGTAGCCCCTTTACCACTGCAGTGAGAGCTCAGACCTGTTTCTGGTGGGTGGTGGACTCCTCCAGGGCTTCCCCTGATTCCCCTTCTGCCACAGAAGACTGTGGCCTCAGAAACTCATATCTGCTTTTTGCAAATGAAGCGAACCTGTTGGCTTCATCAGCAGGGGCGGATCTAGAAGGGTGGCATGGGGTGGCAAGTGCCACCCTAAAATGATCCCTTGCCACCCCAAGTGCCACCCTAAAATGATCCCTTGCCACCCCAAGTGCCACCCCAGTTTTGCATATGACAGTGTTGTTTATTAAAATAAGTTTAACAGTTTGAGCGTAGTTACAGTCAGCAGTGAATATAAATGCTAGAACTGGATATATTCCATAGTGTCCCCCCCTCCACATTAACAAATGGTTCAGCCCATAGCAGGACTGGCTTTCTTCTTGTTTTCAGCAGCAAGTGATGCTCATGATTGTGTCAGAGCACATTTTGAACAACACCATGGGAATTTCTGATTTTACACAGGTGGGTGGATGTTACACTGTGGAAATGAAGGAAGGTGAGTGCTATTTTAAATGGTTGTAGAAAATGAAAAAACAGCAGGTGTATTGGCTGCATTTTTAGATAAATAGTTGTATCTGTTTACAAAATGTACAATTTATATTTGCATTTCAAGTTATAAACATTTACCCAACACGTCTGTGGTTTTTTTACAGTAAAAAATACTGCTAGGATTTTAGGTTCTTTGTGTGATTTCAGATCAGTAATAGTTACATTAATAGTAATAGTAATACTAATGCAGTATGTCAGTGAAAAAACAACTAAATTCAGTTGAGCTGAAAAGATACCAAACAAAGCAAGAGGAGGAAAAAATAAAATGAAACAATCTGAGGGTGAAATACAAACGTAAACTCAAAGGAGTCACAAATGTCCGGTTGTGTTTCAGACCTCAGAGGGTGAATCCAACAAATCATGAAAAATGAGGTTTACATGTTTGTTCATGACAGTGCAGATTTCTGACATTTTGTGTCATTTAAGCTGCAACAATGTGACAGTTTTCTAACAAAAACAGTGAAACTTAAGTTAGACTTGTGTTTGTAAATGAAGCGCCCCATGTTGTGTAGCTTTCTGGAGTTTATACTTATTGGGCTACATATGTATTTAATATACAGGCTGTACAGTACATAGCATCAAAACTCACATGTTTCATGTAACTAAAGTGTGTAATCATGTGGGTACAGACAATAATTAAGTTATAGACTATATTTATATGAAAAACGTGCATACTTACTGCATTTGAATCATTTTAACCACATGTAACCACCTGCATATGTGTTTGGGGGGAAAAGGCTTTGATTTTGCCACCCTAAGAAAATTTCTCTAGAGCCGCCCCTGACCATTTCACAGGATTTGCATTTAAAGATGCAACAAGACTAAAATGGTTAGGGTCAGGAGGTCAAAGGTCAGAGCTCCTGTGGGTCTGAGGGCGGCCTCACGCTGGAGAAGGATGAAGGAGTCTGACCTGAGCCAGTGTTTGACATGAACACATCAGCACTGCTGTCAGTGAGCCTAACGACAGCCGTTAGCATCATTTCAGTGTTTCAGTCATAAAAACACTTCCTGTCACTGTGGTGGTTACAGTGACATCATGCAGTTTGTGCTTTGACCTCCAGAGGGCGACAAATCAGCACAGACAGAGAGCTCCATTCAAACTTTGCTGCCATCAGGAATAATTCTTCAAATATAATCATCAGTGTTTGAGCAGTTATGATATCAGGGACAATCTAGACATGTGTGACAATACTGAACATGTCACATGACACACCTCAAACATCATGTGATCCACTCTCAGTCTGCACTTTCATTCATGACTTCAACAGGTTGAAATGAGCTTTGAAGAAACATCAGTTCAGTGCTGAAATATTTAAACGCTGCAGGAAGAACAACAACAAATTGATGACGGATGTTTGTGCTTCAAACAGGAAAACCAGCAGAAATAAATCACAGCCTGCCAGAGGTTTGGAGTTTCCGAGGTGCAACTGAACGCAGCACAGTGTTCCAATGCTCCTGATTGTCCTCAAACGTCTCTTTGGGTGTTTCCTTCCTGCTCAAAGTTTTCTTTCACTTCCTGAACTTCGTGGAGTGGAGCTTGTTGTTGGTGTGTGAAGAAACTGTAAGTTTGCTTTGTTTCCTCCTTTAACAGTTTGTCTTTAGGAACTTTACTGTTTGTTCAGCTCGTGTTTGATTTCTTCACACAACAAACTGTGTGTGTTTGTATTTCCGGTCTCTCCATTAAAGTCAGTGTGTAATGTTTCCTGGCTAACATCAGCTGTGTGCAGCTTAGTTCAGCACAAATCTGCCGCTCCATAGTTCACGGTAACGGACTCACAGCTGGACCAACGAGGCCGAGTGTGTCCGCCACTCTGAGCTACGTTCGTGTTTGTGTACTTGTAGTTTGTACTTTGAGTTCACTCAGAGCCCACAGAGGACGCAGCGTACGTGATGACGTCACAGCCCTTTACCTCCTTTACTGTCACTGTGATTAATATTTACACACGAGACACCTGCAGAGCTCTGACGCTAAGCTAGCACACAGCATGCTAACACTAAGCTAAAGCTAGGCTAGCCAAGAACCCAGAGTGAGGTTAAAGCTAGTGATGGGCAGATGAAGCCTCATGAAGCACTGAAGCTTTTCATCCAATTGGTTCACCCCAACGCGAAGCTTCTTGAAGCTTCATTTGCTCTAGTAGGACACCTACTGGACGTAAAAATATTAGTTGGCATGAATTTGAAGAGTGTGGCCTTTTTGCACACAGCCTGTAAATGTCAACAACAGAAGGAGTGTGTAAAACATGTATATTGTAGTGATGCAGTGTACTGTGTATATTTATACTGGCAGTATGGAACATGATTATTTGGAAATGCCTAAAATGGAAATGATCATATACTGTGAGGTGAGGTGTGGACAGTGGTTGTGCTTTTGTAACATTGAGGCAAGGACAGTGATTAGTGTTTAGGGGACACATCATTGGTTTTTGTTAAAAAGAAACAGTTTCTCCACTGTGGCAGGTCGTAGGCGATTTTTTTTTTCTAAACTGTCTCTAACTCTCACTAACCGCAACTCTCCATCAAACGCCCACATTTTGTCTGAGGGGTTTATATCGCTGTCATAGCTCGCGGCAAAGTTCGAACCGCTTCCTGAACCAGTCACGTGGTACAGCCGGGCAGCGAGGCTTCGGACGTCATCATTTTCAGCTCCTCCCATAAATGAAGCAAGCCTCGATACGCGCTTCGCGGAAACGCCCCCTCCATTACTCGACACACGCTTCGAAGCCTCGATACAGAACGTCACATCACTAGTTAAAGCTGAGTAAACACTGACCCCAGACCAGCACCGTGATAAAGTGAGCTGCTGCTGCTGAACTTGAACAGGTAACAAAGTGATGAGCAGTCAGGCTGCAGGTTTCTACCTGTTCATGTTTCTACAGTAGAATCACTTTGAAGTGTCTTTGTGCTGTTTCATCTTTGATTTGTGTTCATAAACACTCAGAGAAACATCACGTGACCTCATCAGGATCTGTGTTGGTGTGTGGGGCTGTACCTCAGCTTTATGTTGTTACATGCTCATTTGTTCATTTTAACATCAAAGTAATGTTATGAGGAGTAATGAAGTAACGTACTCCATTACTTTTAATCAAAGTGTTCTGTGTAATATGTGTAATAATGACTGTTTTGAGTAATGACCAACACTGATCACAACAAAGAGGAAATGCCTCCAACATGCACAAACATTTGAGCCACAACATGCAGTTAATGTGCACAAATGTCTTTGATATGCTGCTCAGTGATGGTGGTGACTGTCAGAGCAGAGCTACTGAGAATCAATAAGTAATATCAATGATGGGATCAGAATCACTAAATTCTTCTCATCCCTGTCAGTATCATACATGTGCTGTATAATGTGATAAATGTAGAGGTGCTGGCTGTTCTCTCACTCTGCTGTTTAGCTGTAAAGGACGCCTCCCTGCCTTTGTCTCATTCATGACCTTTAATAGTCTCTTCTAACATGCAGAGATCTGTATGATCTGTTTCATAGAGTCTAACCAGCCTGTACAGGTAACAACAACAGTCACTGCATCACTGACACACAAACGTCATCTCTGTCAATAACAACATTCATACATGGAATAAAAACACATCAGTGGATCATTGCTGGAGCTGATGTTTGTGCTCCTGGTGCAAAGGCTCTCAGTTTCCTCCTTGAAATAACATCAGTGGTGGGTCAGCGACATGCTTTCTTTCCCTCTCAGGTTTAAATATCTGGGACTCTCCACCGTTTGGTTTTAGAGCTGAAGAAGCTTCTTGGATGAAACGTCTTCCAGAAACTTAAAGACGTCTCTTTTCTCTCCAAGCTCCTTAGATCACATGACCTGGATGACTGAACCCACAGACACATTGACCTGGTTTCTAGGTAGAGCTGGGCGATAGAACGATAACGATATGTATCGCGATATAACTTTTTCTCGATAGAAAAATTAAACTATTGCGATAGACCTCGCCGCTCTTGTCCTCTTAAAAAAAAAAAAAAAAAAAAGGTCAGCCAATCCAAATTAAGTAGCCGCACGTGTGTTTGTTTGGGAAGCAGCCAGCAGGTAATGGAGGAAATGAGTGTGCCGGCTAGAAAAATCAACCGAGTGTGACCGAAGAGAAAACAGATGATGGTTCCAATGCCGGAGAGATTGTCGAACGGAAGAGCCATAGAAGTTCCGTAGTGTGAAGGTATTTCGGCTATTTCAAGTCTGACAAAAAACAGAGTAGCGTGCACTGTAAATGTGCCGAAAGCAAGTCTGGAAATACAATAAACTGGTGCATGCGTCACACTGTGCGCCACGTTATTGTTTCGGTGAAATGAATTTCTACAATACTGTTAATTCTACTCTCTGCAGTGTTTAAATGCTTACATATACACACAGTTACTGTCCCTCCACACATACGACTCGGTTCTGCTTCTATGCCCCAGCTTTGTTTACTTTTTCCCACCGAGGCTTCTAGACTTCTGATTGGCCAACATTTCTGCACGGTTAGGAATCTAGCGCCACCTGCTGCTTTGGCATGTTCATAGCAGCGTTTTCCTTCATTTCTGCCTTTATGTGTGGACGGGATTATTTTTTTAAACGAAAACGGAAAATCTCCGTTTTCAAAAATACCCGTGTACGTGTGGACGTAGCCTCAGTCTCTGACTGGAAGCGCTAATTCGTCATTCGGCTTTTGTCAGACTAAAGTAACTGTTAAAACTGTTTGAAAAGCTAAGCTATACAACAAGGAGAGATTGAGAATTTCCTTTTAGTTCTCAGTTTATTTGATATTGACAAAAGTTAGTCAGTTTTGTCTGTTCTTCTGTAAAACAAACTAAGATTTATTTTTAGAATTAATATTTTGTTTCTAAGTGGAATCGACAATTTAGTCTGTTTCGTTTGTTCTATTTTGAAACTTAAACGCTTTAGCGGCTGCCTTTTGTGTAGTTTGCAATATTTGCCTTTATTTATCTGAAAAAGTCTCATGTTCCTTAAGTACATCTACCCTGTTGAACTTATTATGGGAAATAAATATTTAAATAAAAACAAGCTGCTGATTATTTCACATTTTACTTGTGAGCAACGGCACATTTAAATCTTACAAATATAGTTATTTGGCTTATATCGTGATAGATATCGTTATCGCCTGAAATGAAAAAAACATATCGTGATATGAAAAAATCTCATATCGCCCAGCTCTACTTTAAAGGTGATCGTTTAGGACTTCAGCAATAATACAGACAGCAATGTAGTTAGCAGTAAAACAGCTTTATTGGGAATTAACTTAAAAAACAAACAAACATCTGTCTCCTATTTTCTGTCACACAGGAAAGAAGCATCAATATCTGATGAGAAGACTTATTTATTTCTTTTTGGGGGTTTTTTCAACAGGAGAAGAATATCTAACAAGTTGATTTGTTCACATCTTAATTTTTAAGTGACATGTGCATTTTGAGTTTATACACTCTTTATATAAGGCAACAGTTTCCTTTTGCAGTATTTTTGTGTGGAGTGTTTTTCTATTTCTTAACAAAAAGGGAACAAAGGTGTTTAAGTTCACCTAGGATGATTTGTCTTAACTTTCACATGGTCTTACTGAGGTGATGTGAATTGAAACATGCATTTTTTTTTGGCGGTGAGGGAGGGATGTGCTGGAAAAGTTTGAAAAGGGACCTTGAAAGTGCTTAAGAAGTGCTTGAATTTGACCCTGAAAAAGGCATATGAACCCTGATCATTATCATTAGCCTGTGTAAGTCCTGAGTGTCCTCCAGTTCAGTGTCTTTGTCAGTCCTACATGTGTCGTTTCTGTTCAGCTGGTCTTCCAGTCAGTCATCCATCTCAGGCTCTGTCATTCTGTCATAAACACCAGCCTTCACCACCTGTGAGTCCTGCGTTTGGGTCCTCTCTTCTCCACATCCACACTGCGATGCTGTGACATATACAGTACATAAAATCAAAATTCACGTTTTATGCAACTAAAGTGTTTCATTATGTAGGCTACAGAACATAATTCAGTTATAGACGATATATGAAACATGTATACTTACTGCATTTGAATCATTTAAACCATATGTGATATAAACACCTGCACGTGTGTTTGAAAAAACAAACGCTTTGATTTTGACACCCCAAGAAAATCTTCCTAGATCTGCACGTGTTCAGAGTAAGAGCCGAATAAACAGCAGCAGAAGCTGATTGATGAACAGCTGAATGACATATCAGCTGTAGCTGCAGCATCTGCACAGAGTTTGATTGGCTAACGCTGATTTGTTTGTTTTTTTTAAACAGGACAGCAGAGAGAGAGGAGGAGATGAAGAGTGCAGCAGATTGATGAAACAGTGAAGAAGAGGTGAGCATCTGACAGAGCAGAGCCAGTTTAAAGGAGCCTCACAAGCTCACACATGACAGCTTCATCAACATGGAGCTCTGAGTGTTTATTAAAGGATCATTGGACGCTCTGACACAGCTGACTGCAGCCTTTAGCTGTGAGCACACAGTGTCTCACATTTACATTCACTTCCCTGTCAAACTCAATAACTTTAAACAGCTGCTGTTATCAGGTGAAGATAGCAAAGCTTTCAGGGCTGAGCCCCAGTGTTTCAGGATAATGGCCCCAGAGACCACAGTCACATATGTGGGGAAGGATTTTAAGTTTAAAACTTCCTGTAAGCACTAACAGCAGAGACGCACAAAGTCGCAGACAGGGAACAAAGTATTTTAGGTTTGTATTGTCAGATTATTTAATCATTATACTGAACAAATATGTGAAAAAGTAAAAACCTCTATTATGATGAGGTTATCACTACATTCACATGTCATCGATGTGTTCTTTCACACAGATCAGTTTCAGTGTGTGTGGCCCGTACACTAAACCATGACACAAATTCATATGATGTGACACCCAGACTGTGTTCACTGTTTCTTTTGGTAAAATCATCTTCTCGTGTTTTTATAGAAAGATGATGGAAGAACCTAAAGAACAGCCAGCCAAAGCAGCTCCATCAGCAGGTAGGAGATCAGTGCTTTGTATGATGAGACGTATGGATGTATAGACTTCAGGCAGATTCTTTTTTGTAACTGTGACAAGTACATGAAATTCACGAGTTGTAACCTGTCCTAATCTTTGCCTTAATCTTTCTGTGGGACATTAATATAACATGAGAACTTCCAGTCTAAGGAGTTTGGCAGAGAAACAACTGGACTTTTTTGTACTTTGAACCCACATATGAGGTTAAAACGATGCCACCTTAAAATGAAACTGAAGAAATATTGAAACTGAAACAAATGTATTGAAAGTGAAATGATAGTGAAAAAACATAAATATAGAAATTTAAAGAAAAACTCACTGTTCATGTGGTTTTCACACTTACATCGTTTTTTTCCACGTACAGTTATTTTTTCAGCTTCAATTAGTTGGCACTGCTTCGGCATCTGAGGGTGCGCTTGAGGGGCGGGGCTTCAGAGCCACATATATGAGCCACATATGTTTGCGCACATTATATTGCTGACCAGTGACTGTAGAAATCATGGACGACCTAATATCTGCAGCAGCCGCAGTCATGAAGAAACTTGCGTTCTCTGAACGGCACATAGAGCGGGGACGCTGAGAGGAGGTCCAGCGTTTACCGACTGTTTCAAACTGACAGACTCAGGTGTTCTTCAGTGTCTGCCTGACAGAAGGACCTGAGAGCCGCCACAATATTTTTGGTAAGTGAAAGGTGTTTGTAAGCTAATCTGTAGCTAACATCCTTAGCTAGCTAGCTAAGATGGGCACTCGGCTATCGGCAAAACTTGTTTTGTAAAGTTTGTTTAGCTAACCCGTGCAGGTGAACGAAATGAGCAGAAACGCACCGGGCTGCTCAGTCAGTAACTAACCACAGTTACTGTACTTTTATTATGAGTATTACACTGTAAGAGCAACAGGCTGCACTCTGCTGCAGCTCCTGTGCAGAGCTGATTATTCAATATGTGCAAACAGCAGCATGTTTTCACTCTTTTGCCACATCTGTAAGGATATTAACACATATTTTAAAAAAGGCTTGCACTTCAGTAACCCCTCATTAATCATTAATTACAGATTAAATAGCAAAGCCTAATATTTATGTACTCAAACCAAATACTTCTGCTTGGCAGCTTAAGTTAAAATGTGTGTTTCATTTTTCCTCGGATTACATTTTTAGCACTGACTCTGTGTATTGTTTTTACTAAGTTTGTTTCAAATATTCAGGTTAAATAAAACAGTCTGAATCATTCTTATTGAGGTAAGTTCACAAAGTTACATGTGCAGTACAGCTTACATCCTTTGAGAGGGAAAAAAGCATTAATATTTGTTATGATACCTCTGTATGTTGGTGACCACGGTGCAGCAGCAGACTGAACCAGGACTGAAACCTGCTCCGTCTGCTCATGTATGCAGATTCACATTCACAAAGCACCAACAACTCAAAGGTTAACATTATATTGGAAAATCTGTTGGTATATACGGCTTTAAGAAATAAACAGCTCATATGTGAGCAGAGCTGAAGAACTAAAGAAATGTAAGAGAAGAACTTCAGATCCTGGGTGTGTGAGGACAGAAGGATCAGCTCTATTTCAGATTTGAGATAAACTTTATATTTCAGTTTGTGATGGTTCAGTTCTCTTTGTGATTACAGGAGCTGCCCTCAGATTCAGACCTCAGCACCACCCAGTGACAGCAGACAGATCATCCAACATGTTCACATGTTAACTGCAGAATGAACTGATGCAAACAGTACAAAGGTTAAAGCACCACATGTGCTGTAGTGAAAGCTGCAGCTGTTTTATTGATAAAAACAAAGTCAAAAGGATTAATCACCCATGTATCATATGAATGTTGGGTTTTTCTCTGTATCTGTTATTGTACGATCTACTGTACAATATAAAGCACCTTCAGGTGACTGTTGTTGTGATTTGGCGCTATATGAATAAAATTGAATTAAATTGAAATGTAACTGTGTCACTATATATCAGCATTAACAGGACCTCAGCTTGGTGTTTCACAAAGCTGCTGATCTCAGACCTGCACAGCTTCCGTTTTAAACACTGAATGTACTCAGCTGCATGAAGAGCACGTTTGAGTTTCTCTGACACAATTAAATAAAAACTGATGAAGGTCAAAGGTCGTCACTTGTATGTCGAACTACAGACTTGTCATCTGGAATTCTTTCACAGTTTTTTATTTTTGCCAATAGTGTGTTATTTACCATAAAGTGATTCAGAGTCATTTATACCAGAGTAACCATAGAGGATAATATATTTTTAAATATATAACTATCCACAGGACTGAATATAATATCTCTAAGTAAAAGTCCAGAGACTCTGAGGATTATCCAAGTATTTATAACATTACACAAAGCAAAGCTCAAAAAGCTGCTGGCCCTGATGCATTACAGGGCATGCTTGCCCCCCACACTGGATCCTCACCAATTTGTCTCAAATCAATGGAGTACAGAGGATGCTGTATCCACAGCTCTTCACTGTGTACTCTCACACCTGGACAACAAGAGTACTCATGCAAAAATACTGTTAGTTGACTTCAGCTCAGCATTCAGTACAGTTCTTCCCTCCAAGCTGATCACCAAACGTGTGGATCTTGGACTCAACAACTCCATCTGTACCTGGATCATGGCTCATGGACTTTCTGACCAACAGACCTCAGCATGTTAGGTCAGGCCATAACAGCTCTACCACTGTCACACTCACACTGGCACTCCACAGGGCTGTGTGCTGAGCCCGTTCCTCTATGACTGCAGACCTTAGTATGCATCCAACTCCATCCTTGGACGGGTCTCCAGCTTCAAGTTCTTGGGGATCCACATCTCTGAGAATCTGTCCTGGTCAACTAACACCTCCAGCCTGGTCAAGAAGGCCCATCAGGGCCTCTTTTTCTTTAGGATACTGAAGAAGAATCAACTTCCACCGCTGTGTGATAGAGAGCATCCTGACCAACTGTGTCACAGTCTGGTGTGGGAACTGCTCTGCTGCTGACCGCAAGGCACTGCAGCGCCCAACACATCACAGGGATTCCACTTCCTGGCATTGAGGATGTCCGCAAGAAGAGATGTCTACGCCGAGTATGCATCATTCTCGGACTCCTCTCATACTGCCAATAAACTCTTCCAGCTCCTCCTCCCCTCCAGGAGGCGCTACAGGAGCCTTCAGACTAAAACCAGCAGGTTTAGGAACAGCTTCTTCCCCACAGCTGTCACCCTACTGAACTCAGTCCCCGCTGAGCCTTTCCATCCACACTCACCTAACCCTTCTACACTCCTCCTCCCAGTGACCATGATCCTTTCATTATCAACATTCACCACGTTGGTTACTGCTGTAGTTTTAGGACACTGACATGGTGTAGTCTCTGTTATAGTGCCTACACTGTTATAGTCTGTTCAGAGAGCTACGCTTCCACTACTGTAGATATTTTCATAGCACTCTGTAGATCTGTTTACCTCACAGTGCTTCATCTTTATATATGTATATTTGTTCATAGTATACCTGTATACCTGCCCGTCTGTATAGCAATACAGATCATCTGTGTATCGGTTACAATATTATTTTTCAGTTTCAATTTTTTCTTCAGTTTCATTTTAAGCTGGCATAATTTTAACCCCACACATCCTAAAATTCAGTATTTGTTGATGAGATGATGAAGTGTTAATTCAACAAAGTTAGAATATTTTTCACATGATGTCGACTGAGAACCATGTTTATGTCTCTTTCTTGTTTCTGTAGAGGAGGAGCTTGCCAGGGTGCGGTCAGCCTTTGTCTGGAGGGTAACAACAGAAATCCTCACACAGCTGCTTGAGGCCCTCGTATGTGACACTGTCTTAAATGAGTTGGAGAAAGAATCGATACTGGAGAAGAACCTAGCCAGAGCAGATAAGGCACGCAGCTTGATCGACACAGTGAGGAAAAAAGGAGACAAAGCATGCAAGATAACAATCAAACATCTTCAGATCAAAGATCCTTCTCTTTCCTCTCAGCTACGTTTATACTCTGATCCATCTGCTCAACAAGGTGAGGTCATGTATCATATACCATGAATAAAAATGGTCACCTTGCAGTTTGTTGAGATGTGAAAGTGAAACCTCAGAATTCACTGTAAGAAAAAGGAGAGGGCAAGAACGTCATTCTACGACGAATGTTTGGATTTGTTACATGCCTGCAAATGTATTTTCTAAACTACATGGACATCATAAACGTGTGAAACTACTTAGATCTAATGTGAGCTGTATTTAATTAAACACAAGTGTTCTTTACTTTTAAAAACCATGCAAACTGATTGCCTTAAAGAAGAAAAGCATGAGTCATTTGACTTAAATGCCACATTTTTATATAATCAAGTTCAAGTTCAAATTTTATTCATCACCTGCAGTGTCAGGTTGCCCTGCAGTGGAATGAACCCGCCCCCCGACCATACACACACAACACAGACATCACATGGGGATACAAGTCAGAGAACGTTGCATTATAGAAAAAACACTGAAATCTACACTACAATGGGAAAGTACAAGGGGAAAAAAGAGACCTCTGCTCATGCTGGGCTATAGAGGACAGCATGAGAACAGGAAACAAAAAAACTCCTCTGCACAGAAAGCACATAAATGTCCACAGTACAACATTATAGAGCACGTGACCAACAACAAGGTTGGTTAGGGGATAAGGAGTAATCCCAGGCAACACAGCAGCCATCCTGCCACTGCGCCGACTCTCCAGCGTGGGCCCAGACCCGCCTCGTGTTCCCAGGAGGCAACAAGCATCGAAGGCATTGGAAGGGGAGGGGGGATGTGTGAGTGCTTATCAGTGTAAATGTATGTGTGTGCGTGTCCATAGTTCAGCTGAGACAGTGTCCTCCGCCCTATCAGGCTAAGTAAACAGTCTACCAGCCAACCCAGGTGGCCTTGCATGGAATGGGAAGGAACAGACTCAACACAGTCGTTATCAGGGAGTTTTTGTTCAGCTCAGGCCTTGAGCCCACAGCTGGCGCCGAAGGGGTAGCCGCATTATATGATTTGTGATTTTTCTTTTACAAACAACTCATGAGAATTTCAAGCTGTTTTTAACACTCCGACACCGACACTGGTCTCTCAATCTCCCGCTGGATAGCTGCGAGCCTCTCAATTATGTTATTTACCTTCAATTCTGTGGTCTTTTCAGGCTTTTGCTCACAGAGCAGATTCTGAGACTTCACGACCGCAGCCAACTGATCCGCGATGTAATCCAGCTTCCGCCCCAAGGTGTTGTTCCGAGTGGATTCTTCCTTGATGTAATCCAATATACACTCAGAGGTGTTATTCTGAGCCTTCACTGCAGCCGTTAGCGCCTCCAAGCTCTTAACCATGCTGCATTCACTGAGCCCTTTCTGAGAAGCCGCACCTCGTCCCATCCTTTCAATCCCAGCGGGCAGCCTTGTGGGGGTTTGAACAGCCGGTTCCGCTTTCTTAATTCTCCGATAAACCAGGGCCAAGCCAGCTCCGATCAGCAAGAACCCTGTTATCATGGTTCCGAATAGGTACATATCTTCAGCGTCCTCGATCGACAGTCCCGCCAGGCACACGATCCTCCATGTCTGCCACTCGTCCATCGTGTATCCGGCAGGGAAAGTCCCTCCAGGGCACTCGGGCTCTCCCGAGCCCAGACAACTCGTTGAGAAAAGGGTGTCAATAGCATTCAGAGACCAGTTGATCAAATCCATAATTCTCTTTTAGGTTTTTAGACACAGACTGTGGGAGAGTGTTCCAGGGAAGTGAAATACACATGAGACAAGACAAAGACACAAGAGGCTAAGCAGGGAAGATAAGGGGAAGGAGAAGAGGAGAAAAGTGCGACTGCCTTCGCCAAGAGCCAAACGAGAAGGAACATGTTTAGTGTGGCCAGAAAGGGTTTACATTATCTTTCGCCATTGTAATTTACGACAAGAATTAAATGTGAATTACTGAATCTCTCTCAGATGCTTATTTAAATAACATAGCAGTGTTGTTATTTTTGGTGACAAAGTTTGGAGAAGAGGCACAGAAAGCAGAAACCTGTTTAGCCTGCACATGTTGGCATCAGGTACATATGAAAAGCTGCAAAGCAATACAGATGTGTAGGTTCAAAACATTTAATGTGGCTGTTTTCAGGAATTACATTTAGGAATTCCTGTAGCCCCTTTTTTCTGGTTTTCTGGTAGAATAAGTATATTAAAAACTAAAACGTATGATAGGCTCAACAAAGGACAAAGTACGTCAGATAGCTCCTTCAGACCAGATTTGTATTTTTCCTTCTTTTTTCCTTTTTTTGATTCAGATGCTCTTCAGAAGTGTCAGCCTAAACTTAAGTCTAAGCTGAAGAAGAAGTTCCAGCGTGTGTTTGAGGGCATCGCTAAAGCAGGAAAACCAACCCTTCTGAATCAGATCTACACAGAGCTCTACATCACAGAGGGAGGGACTGCAGAGGTCAATGATGAACATGAGGTCAGACAGATTGAAACAGCATCCAGGAAACCAGACGGACCAGAAACAACCATCAGACAAGAAGACATCTTTAAAGACACACCTGGAAGAGATGAACCAATCAGATCAGTGCTGACAAAGGGAGTGGCTGGCATTGGGAAAACAGTCTTAACACAGAAATACAGCCGGGACTGGGCTGAAGACAAAGCCAACCAGGACATCCAGTTCATATTTCCATTCACTTTCAGAGAGCTGAATGTGCTGAAAGAGGAAAAGTTCAGCTTGGTGGGACTTGTTCATCACTTCTTTACTGAAACCAAAGAAGCAGGAATCTACAGCTTTGAAGACTTCCAGGTTGTGTTCATCTTTGATGGTCTGGATGAGTGTCGACTTCCTCTGGACTTCCACAAAACTGTGACTGATGTTACGATGCCCACCACAGTTGATGTACTTCTCACAAGCCTGATCCGGGGGAATCTTCTTCCCTCTGCTCACGTCTGGATAACCACACGACCTGCAGCAGCAGACCAGATCCCCCCTGAGTATGTTCACAGGGTGACAGAGGTCAGGGGGTTCACTGACCCACAGAAGGAGGAGTACTTTAGGAACCGATTCAGAGATGAGGAGCAGGCCAGCAGGATCATCTCCCACATCAAGACATCACGAAGCCTCCACATCATGTGCCACATCCCAGTCTTCTGCTGGATCACTACTACAGTTCTGGAGCGTGTCCTGAAAACCAGAGAGGGAGGACAACTGCCCAAGACCCTGACTGAAATGTACATCCACTTCCTGGTGGTTCAGGCCAAAGTGAAGAAGGTCAAGTATGATGGAGGACCTGCAACAGATCCACACTGGAGCCCAGAGAGCAAGAAGATGATTGAGTCTCTGGGAAAACTGGCTTTTGATCAGCTGCAGAAAGGAAACCTGATCTTCTATGAATCAGACCTGACAGAGTGTGGCATCGATATCAGAGCAGCCTCAGTGTACTCAGGAGTGTTCACACAGATCTTTAAAGAGGAAAGTGGACTGTACCAGGACAAGGTGTTCTGCTTCATCCATCTGAGTGTTCAGGAGTTTCTGGCTGCTCTTCATGTCCATCTGACCTTCATCAACTCTGGACTCAATCTGCTGGAAGAACAACAGACAACCTCCTGGTGGTTTAAACCATCTCTCCACCAGAGTGCTGTGAACAAGGCCTTGCAGAGTCCAAATGGACACCTGGACTTGTTCCTCCGCTTCCTCCTGGGTCTTTCCCTGCAGACCAATCAGACTCTCCTACAAGGTCTGCTGACACAGACAGGAAGTAGCTCACTGACCAATAAGAAAACAGTCCAGTACATCAAGGAGAAGCTCAGTGAGGATCTGTCTGCAGAGAAAAGCATCAATCTGATCCACTGTCTGAATGAACTGAATGATCGTTCTCTAGTGGAGGAGATTCAACAGTCCCTGAGATCAGGACGTCTCTCCACAGATAAACTGTCTCCTGCTCAGTGGTCAGCTCTGGTCTTCATCTTACTGTCATCAGAAGAAGATCTGGATGTGTTTGACCTGAAGAAATACTCTGCTTCAGAGGAGGCTCTTCTGAGGCTGCTGCCAGTGGTCAAAGCCTCCAACAAAGCTCTGTGAGTACATTTGTACTCATGTCTTTACTTTTAACATCCAACTGTGTCAGTAATTTATTTCACCAGGTTTTCTGTCTCTGTATGAATTTGTATCCTAAAGTTTTGGGATTTCTCCAATACAACTGTGACCTCTTTGATGCCTCCAGAACTCGAGACGCTGGATTCACCATAAACTCTGATCATCACTGCTGCTGTTATGTTATCAGTCTTTGTTTAAACACTTAGGCTGCATGTGCCTGATGTTGTGATACTTTATATTCACATGCATGCTCCTAGATACATTTCTACTGCAGGTCTATTTTAGTCACAAATGTTGGTGAAACACTTGCTTTTACATGCATGGTGGGTCCTGCATTAAAGAAAGCATTTGGATTACTCAGTGAATCCTGGCAGCCAGAGAAACATCCTTAGTTCCACTTTAAACTAAACTCTGCTTCGGTCTTCCACAGTGTGTTTGTTGTTTCTTTGTTGTTGTTGGCCTGCTCTCTCCTCTCACTCCAATCTGGTTGCAGCAGATGTTTGTCCCTCCCTGAACCTGCAGACTTGGGTGCAGCACCTCAGTTCATCTTCAGTCTGAAACCAGCTGTTGTAGCTATATCCCCTCAAGCACACCTTCCCTGGTCATCTCTGCTGTGGTTGCTATAAAATTTAATCTTGATTTTAAAAAAAAAGAACAAAAAACTTCAAGTCAGACTTGATGCCATTTGTTGGCAGCATGGTGCCTGTTTGTCTTTGATGATAAACTGCAGCACAGTCTAAAGCAAACCTTCGGACTTTATTGACTTTATGCATGTATATATTCTTCCTGTTCACCTTGGACACACAACAGCTCTCTGTTTGTTGTGATTGGATCTAGAACAGCCAACATATCCTAATCTAGATGATTTCTAAGGTGGTATCTGGGAGGAAAAGTTAAAATCAGCTTGGATGGCCTGTACTGTATGATGGCCTTGGTTGCACCACATTGATGGCCATGCAGGGTGGTTCACTCCTTGTGCAAGAAGACCGAGGAGTGAGCCACCCTTGGTCAAAGCTTGGCCATTCAAGCTCACTGTTTTCCCCTTGTTGGTTGATGATAGTATTTTTTTTACCTGACTTATAGTCATCATTGTCTTCAAATTAACTCACACACTGCTGACTGCTGTAGCTTACCTGGCTGAGCAGGTGACCCATGCACTGAAGGTTAGAGTCGTGACTCCAGGGCCTGGTTTGAGTCTGCCCAAGACCATTTCCTGTGTGTTATTCTCCTCACTTCTCCCTCCCTTCCTGTCTTCTTTGTCCTATACAGTGAAAACAAAAGGCCTCAAGTTCTGAAAACTCTTCCCCTTCATCATCTTCCATCTCTCTCATCTAAAATCTCCAGTATTCTCTGAGTAGAGAATCTTTTCACAATCTTGAATGATAAGGATCCAAGTGGGTAAAGTTATTTATTTGTTGTGTTCCTATTTGCAGCTGGGATAGATTAAGAAAAACTATCGGCTGCCCAAATTACATCCAGTTTAGAAGAAAAACATTGAGTGAAGTGTTTGTTTCATCATCCTTCACAACTCATCAACCAGGTGTCACAAACTGCAGCAGGACAGTACAAAGCATGTCATACTGGATGGCTGCAACAACCAGAGTTTTACCTACCTTTGGTATTTCGTGACAGCATGAGCGTAATATTTACTGAACAGAGTCGTCTTCTGTAATCTTTTCAGATTCAGATTCAGAACACTGTATTTATTTTCAAGGGGCAATTAGGATACTGAGCTTTCCAACCATACATACAATACACAAACATCACATTGGGGAGACGGGTCAGGCTAGGTAGCTGGCCGGTCAGCCGCTAGAGCAGCGACCCGGAACCGAACAGCAGAAAATGCACAACATCAGGAAAGATGAGGAGAAAAAAGAACTCCTCCCAGACTGAGCTCCAACAGGGAGATCAGTTTGAGAACAGACAAAAAAAATGACCTTAGCGCAGAGCACACGAAAACTCTTAATGCACCATAGAAACACATGACAAGCAACAGGGATGGGTAAAAGGTGAGAGACAGCCGGTGTAGACAGCGCACCCGGGCCTGCAGCATTTGCGCTGGTCCCCTCGACCCACCGTCTGCACCGGGAGGGGATAAGCATGCTTAGGATGGGAAGGAACAGTCTAAACACCGTCTGTTATCAGGGTGAGATTTGTTCAGCTCCAGCCTTGAGACCACAGCTCGCGCCGGTATGTTAGCCGCATGAGATGATGGTGGCTTTCTTTGGTGCGAACAACTGCATGTCAATTTCACAGCTGATCTAACAGTCCGTCACTCGTCTCTCAATCTCCCGTTGGAGAGCCACGAGCTTCTCCGAGAGGTTATCAGTTTTGCGCTCAAAGAGCAAAGTCTGAGAACTCACGACCGCCATGAGCTTCTTCAAGATCTTATCCGTGCTGCGTTCAATGAGCCCATTTTGAGAAGTCACGACCCGTCCCATTGTTTCAGTCACAGCGGGCAGCCTTGTGGGGGTTTGAACAGCTGATTCCGCTTTCTTTAATCTTCAATAAGCCAGGGCCAAGCCAGCTCAGATCAGCAAGAACCCTTTGCTGCTGTGAATGTCCGTGCTGCTATATTTCAGGATCAGGCTCTAAATGTACAAATGGATCTGAGAAGATTTCCAATCATGTTTCTACTAGATTTACAGTTTGTTTTCATGTCTTCTGACTCAGAAGGTGGATCAGGTGGAGCTTACAAGGAGTAAGTGCTGCTATAGAAGAAGAGTTGTGTTTTAATGAAGCTATTTAGTTAACCAATAATTGTATTGCATGCTGGCATTAAAAATGTTTCATTTGACTGATTTAATTGTTTGTTTGTTTTCTTCCAGACTGAGTGGCTGTAACCTCTCAGAGAGAAGCTGTGATGCTCTGTCCTCAGTTCTCAACTCCCAGTCCTCTAGTCTGAAAGAGCTGGACCTGAGTAACAATGACCTGCGGGATTCAGGAGTGAAGCTTCTGTCTGCTGCACTGCAGAGTCCACATTGTACACTGGAAACTCTCAGGTCAGGATCCAAACATATCATTAAATGATATTATTGTACAAACAACCAAGCTTTATAGAATTGGCAGGTGAACTTTTCTTTATCTTTGGATTGCTTAGGAGATTCTTAATTACTGTCTGAACATTTTTTACAGTCACATATTTTGTTTTAATGGTCAAACAGAATTATTGTTCAGTTCAATGAGCAGGTAGCTGTGAGATTCATAATAATGAGGTATATTTGTATTAAAGATGACTAAACTTGAACAGTAGCTGTGAGTTACTTTGTTTACTCATGTGTGCTGATGTTGTGAGTAATTTAAAGCTGAAGTAAACTTGTAATGAGTTTAATAGAGTTTCTGAAGTAAGTGTACTTGCAGACATTTATGTGTTTACTAAAGTCCAGGAGCAGGAGGCTGTGTGTAGCATAGAGGAACCCAGACCTCAGCTTTGTCTCCTGGTTTCTGTTGCTGCTGTTACAGTTTCCCCTCATCGTTCCTTCAACAGTCTCCTCACTGTAACAAATCAAAGTGTTACTGTATAGATTCACGTCTGAATGTTGCCATGTGCTATTAAAACTGAAAGCGATGTTTCATACACCCACGTGGTTCAGTCACACAGTAACTGATGGTAAATAATGTTTGTGTTGAGCACATTGTGCAGGTCAGCTGCTCCACACAGATCTCAGGTTTACATGCAGGAACAGTTTGTGATCATGAAGGATAAACCTCACTTCCACTTTGTTTCATACAGATGTGACATGAACAATAACACATTCATGAAATCCTTTTAGGAACACAAACACTATTGTAGCTGGAGAATATATTTGAATGTAGGATAATGTAGGGGATCATAAACAACAGTAATAACTAACCACCACCTCACCATTTGGGTTGGTAGCTGCATGTTGATTGATGAAGTCATTTTCTTCTTCCTCCATTTCTACCTTATTAACATCAGATTAAAAGCTGCACAGAGACAGGCCCTGGACATGTTTAGCCTAGCTTAGTACAAGGACTGGACATGGGGGAAACGGCTCTCATCACTGGATCAAAACATGAAAACAAATCTGAAGTAAAGTCTTGTTGAAGTGAACTGTGGTGGTGCCCAATGTTCCCAATAAGCTGCGCTCGTGCAACTGCGCGCTGCTGGCACGGTCTCTGCACACAGAAAATCTGTGTTGCACACAAAAAAATCAAATCTCAATTGAAATAAAAATTAAATCTTCAACAATTCTGTTTTGCAGTGTTAGTCAGTGACTGGCTGCTCCCATATGGGATTAGAACGATGCCACCTTATCCGATAGTCCAGCCAATCACGCGATTCACATTCGTATATACGCAGCTAATCAACGTCGCTGACAGGCTATGACAGCGTCCTTATGAGCAAAGTGGCTGATGATGAGGTGAAGCCACGTTAATGACAACGTGTACAACCATTGGAGATGTGAGCAGGACAGACGGAGCAACTGAGGGAAAAAGTGTGGACTTTATACCAGTTTTTAAATTGTGTTGATCGACCACGTAAAACCTGAGCTATGATAAAATATCTGCAATGTTTGGTTTTCTTCCTGAATAGTATTGTTGTTTATAACAACGATAGTATTCAGTATTTATTGCAACAAACTTTGTTGTTTGCAAAACTCAGTTACTTTTTTGAAGAAGTAACTATATAATTAATTGCCCAACATTGGTCATTATATCCTGTATGTTGCAGACAGAGTTACAGACTCTCTCCCAGACCACAGACTCATAATACAAGTCAGAGCTTTATAAAAATAGAAAAAATAAAGTTGTGTTTTCAAAATTGGAGTTCAAGTTATTTTTACTTCCAATAGTGTTAACATGCTACAGGTCATGAACAAGGTTGTTTTTAATTTTCATTGTAAGTGGGCTAAAGCAGTTAATTAAAAGTAGTCTAACATAAATGTAAATGCTGTAATTTGATTACTTTAATAAACCATGTAACTTGGATGGATAAGATGCTGGCGTGACCACAGTGCACACGTCTGCTGTTGCTCACAGAGGTCCAAGGGACGCTCAGGGAGTTTGTGTGTTCGCTCAGACACATGAAACATTAGAGGGAACATTGGCGGTGACTGGCAGGGAAAAGGGGATTGATAAGACTTACTGTAAATATAATTATGTATGTATTGAAAAAGGAACAACTAAAATGTTCCAGCTGAAAAAATGAAATCAGTTTCAGTTTATGAGCTCTGTTTGTTTTCTTTACAATTCCAACCTTTTATTTTGAAATGAGCTGCTCGTTCCTGTTTAGGGTTGATGAGCTGATGTGGGTGAGAGGACTCAGGCAGCCTGACAGAGTTGATGTCCAGGTCTTCCCTGCTTGTCCTGATACACATAAACATGAGTATCCTTGCA
Source organism: Aulonocara sp. 'chitande type north' Nkhata Bay (assembly GCF_057382095.1). Lineage (NCBI taxonomy): Eukaryota > Metazoa > Chordata > Actinopteri > Cichliformes > Cichlidae > Aulonocara > Aulonocara sp. 'chitande type north' Nkhata Bay. Next base: position 76,418,260 of record NC_141346.1, on the reverse strand, counting down.
GGTCAGATCTCATCAGTCACACCTGTTAGTGCAGCTCTCCTCTACATTGTAGTGTTTGTTAAACTAGGATGATTTTAGGAGCCTGGACCGCAGATCTAAGGGAAGATATGACTTGGAAAGACTAAACAAACCTATTAGAGGTGTTCGGACTAACATAGATAAATACTCAGATTTACACCTTTAGTGTCTCACAAAGGGTTGAAAAGTGAATGTGCACAGAGAGGTTGGTGGTGAGACGGGCACTTCCAGCACTGTAGATGTGATCCAGATCAGTGTTCATGGAAATAATCCGGAGAGCAGGATTCCTTGATGAATGTTACATCTTCTTAAAGTTATAATCCACAGGGAAAACTGTGAAACTGTCGATCTGATATCTACTCAACCAATCAGGTGTTTACATGCCCTTCACTGATCTCCAGCCCCACCTTATTATCAGTTTCTCTCTCTTTTACATCTGAATTATCTTCACTTCACATTTCAGTCAGTTCAGATTTCATTAGCACGTTCACTTTAGCATAATCCATTTTAATCCAAACACCTTTCTCTTTAAACTCTGTTTGTCAGTCACAGTATATCCAGTACAATCCTCTTTTTCACTGCGTCACACACATTCAGAGATCAGAGTGTCCTGTGTGTGCTCTCATTCACTCACACTCACTCTCATATGGCTGAAGTCTGTTTGTACACAGGCTGTCAGCTGGCCTGAGTTAGGCCTGTCTCTAAAATCATTATTTTATTACTTTTATTCTGATTCATCAAAGCCAAACTCAAACATATTTATATTTACTGATTATGTTCTCATCAATAATTAACAGTCAGTACATTCAGATATGAATCATAATTCAGTGTTTAACATATTATCACAGAATGACTGCACAGGAGATCTCCTTTATGAAGAAACTGTGAAAGTTTGTCCAACAGTGGGAAACATTTCAGAGAACATCTCAGAGAATATCTGTGAAGCAGAAACTAAACATAATAATAGAAGAAAAGCCAAATAATGATCCAAATCCTGCTCTGAGACTATCAGACAGTAAAGGCTTCCAAAGACTGCTCACCTCTCAGACTTACTTAAAGATGCTGGTGCTGTCCACAGATCAGCTGACCTGCTGGGTCTCCATGATCAGCTTTGTTTCTTGGAGATAAAGGCTGAAGCCTTTAGAGCTTCAGTTCTCCAGAGCAGCAGGATGTCTGAGGTCCGCAGAAACACAAAAACACAGCAGCTAAAAATAGTTGTTCAAAGAAAACGAGGTGGGAGCTGCTGATTCCTGAGCTTTGATACTGGATTAGCTTCAGTAGTTATTCCAATCACTGCTGTAGGAGCTACATTTAGTCACAGCTGACTGTCTTCTTTGAACAATCACAATGACTACTGTTCTAAAAAACAAGCACACAAAGAACCAATGAGAGTGTAGAACAGGATAAAGAGCTCCTGTGATGGTGGCAAAGAAATGAGCAGCAGACGGCCGTCTACATGTTGTAGTGGTTTAGAGTCACCAGGGGGCGCCGTCACGGCCACGCAGTCAGTGGGCTGCTCTGCTTGTGCTGTTGTTGGTGAAGCTGAAGTGAAAGCGAATGTTAAAACAATGAAAAGTGTCCACTGCAGCCTCCATCTGAGCTTGTCATGTTCTTCTTCTTTGATCCTTCGTGTTTGTGCTGAACACTGCTGTCGCTCTCTTCCCTGTTCCCGCCCACTTTCTAACCAATCAGCATTGGAGCGTGCACAGCGTCGTCCACACTGAGCTTTGTTGTGAGCGCATGGACTCGTCTGCAGAACATTTGTATGGGCTCAAAATGTGGTCATAAATATTTTGAACTTGTAAATCAGGATTTGTATGTGTAAAAAGAATTTGTGTGTGTGTAAAAAAACTTTGTATGTGTAAAAAAAGATTTGTGTGTGTGTGTAAAAAAAGATTTGTGTGTGTGTAAAAAAGATTTGTGTGTGGACTTAGCCAAAGAAAAAACCTGCAAGTTACAAGTACGAATTTTGACCCTATTTTTCTTCCTTTCATCTGATTGGTCAATGTCATGTCAATCACAAATGTAACTATCCAATCAGAGAACAGATGGGTTTGGCTGTCGGAGGGGCACTTTTTTGACCTGACGTTCCCGTCACAAGTGTCTTCTAAGTGAAGCTACCAGGTTCAGGTCCAGCTCTGTTTATCTGGAGCTGCAGTAAATGATCCGTCCTCACAAAGCAACACAGACACCAGATATGCAAACACAGCATCATACAACACAACCAAGAGATCCAAAGAATTATCTCTGCATTTCTGTGGCTGATGCTGCTGGAACGAAGCTGTTTGAAACCTTGTTGTTCTGCACTTTGGGACCTGAAGAGGAACCTGAACCTCTGTGCAGAGGGTTCAACTCTGAGGATTCCTGTTCAGTTTTGTTATTTCACACGGCAAAACTTGACAACTTTATGATAAATGTACGACTTCAATGTGAAAAATTCATTTTTTTCTCTTGTTTGTTTGAAGCTGCTTCCTGTTGGCTTCAGCTGTTTGGAGTTTCCATTTTCTAAACTTCTACATTCTGAACCTTCTTCAGCTCTGAACAGATGATGAAACACTGAATGATTTCAAGCTCACACTTTGTCTAATAAACTTACATCTTTCATTTTTTATTCAGATTGAAGGACTGTGATTTGTCAGAGATCAGCTGTGATTATCTGGCAGCAGCGCTGAAGTCCAACCCCTCGTATCCCAGAGTGCTGGACCTGAGTGTAGACTGCAACAACCTGCAGGATTCAGGAGTGAAGCAGCTGTGTGTTCTTCTGGAGAATCCACGATGTCGATTTGAAACTCTGAGGTCAGTCTCATGGTTTAGTTGTGCTGAGATGAATATGATGTGAAAGTTGTGTTGACACTGTGGATCAGTAGGCCCACACACCTCTATACAGGAAGTCTGGTTCTACTCTTTGTAGAACTTCTGATCCCTGATCCTCTGAGTCTGACTCAGTAGATAATGCAGAGTTCTGAGCTGATGTGGGTGAGAGGACTCAGGCAGCCTGACAGAGTTGATGTCCAGGTCTTCCCTGCTTGTCCTGATACACATAAACATGAGTATCCTTGCAGGTCAGATCTCATCAGTCACACCTGTTAGTGCAGTTCTCCTCTAGATTGTAGTGCTTGTAAAACTAGGATGATTTTAGGAGCCTGGACCACAGATCTAAGGGAAGATATGACTTGGAAAGACTAAACCAACCTATTAGAGGTGTGTTCATGGAAATAATCCGGAGAGCAGGATTCCTTGATGAATGTCACATCTTCTTAAAGTTATAATCCACAGGGAAAACTGTGAAACTGTCGATCTGATATCTACTCAACCAATCAGGTGTTTACATGCCCTTCACTGATCTCCAGCCCCACCTTATTATCAGTTTCTCTCTCTTTTACATCTGAATTATCTTCACTTCACATTTCAGTCAGTTCAGATTTCATTAGCACGTTCACTTTAGCATAATCCATTTTAATCCAAACACCTTTCTCTTTAAACTCTGTTTGTCAGTCACAGTATATCCAGTACAATCCTCTTTTTCACTGCGTCACACACATTCAGAGATCAGAGTGTCCTGTGTGTGCTCTCATTCACTCACACTCACTCTCATATGGCTGAAGTCTGTTTGTACACAGGCTAATCTGGGACTCTCCACCATTTGACCCTAGAAATAAAGAAGCTTCTTGGATGAGAGGTGAAAGGCGAAACGTCTTCAAAAAACTTAAAGAAGTCCAGATGCCTTTTTTTCCTAAGCTCTTTAGATAACTGCGAACCTTCACAAACGCCTCATCAGTGGGACTCTCAGAGCTACCAGCCCTTTGCTACAATCACAAAGCTCTTCATTGAAATCAATGATATCAAAGCTGGAATCAAGCTATAGCCATATACACTGGTAAAGACTTCTTATCTCGAAATAATATACTGAAGTGGCAATGCAGAAATTGAAAATAGGCGGACGTGCTACCTATGCTATTAGTAGAATGGACATTGGCCTGCTGGCTAAGGAAGGCCCTGTCTCACATAGAGGTGAGAGAGGCCCCCCTCGAAGCCCCCTCTTTTATCGGGGCTTACTTAGGGTCATATCGGGGACCCCACAGTTAGAAGTCTTTTCTTTTATTTTTCTTTGACCAAATAAAGCTTATTTCTGTAGCTGTTGTTTTATACAGCTTTAATGTTAATATTAATGTTTGCTTATGTATGTTTAGGGAGTGGTCTGATGGTACATGTCGTTGTTACATTAATAATATTCAAATAGTAAGGGTATGCTTAAAGATAAGGTAAAAATCATATCATAAAATGTAAATGGCCTGTCGAATCCAATTAAACGTAATAAAATTTTAACTAAAATGAAGAAAGAACAAGTACAAATAGTGTATCTACAGGAAACCCATCTAGACTGTAAGGAGCATGAAAAACTGAAAAGAATGGGTTATACAACAGTTTCTCCTCTTCCTATAAAACTGGACGAAGGAGAGGAGTGGCTATCCTGTTATCAAGCAAATTACTCTTTGAAAAAATATCCGAGATAAGTGATAAAGAGGGACGTTATATTTTGGTAAGGGGAAACATTGAGGGGAACCCAGTCACGTTGTTAAATATATATGCACCCCCTGGAAGCGATATTTATTTCTTTAAGAAAATTATAGATGTGATGGTAACAGAGACAGTAGGTTTCCTAATTTGCGGAGGAGATTTAAATATACATCTACAACCAAAGCTAGATATTTCCAATAGAAAAGCACAGAATACTAAAACATTAATTAAGAATATAAATACATTGATGAAGGAGGTGGGACTAATTGATATATGGAGAGACTTGCATCCCTACCAAAGGGATTATACTTATTTTTCCTCACCGCACTCGTTATACACAAGAATAGTGTGCTGGCATTAGGCATTTTCTGTTCTGCAGCAGTTTGCCCTCTTGTGGTTGTTTTTGTGTATTTTTTTTACTCTGTAAGATCTAGCCAGAGGCAGTTTCACCTCCGTTAATCTGTTGCCATCCATGCCTTCACAAGTTGATAAACGGCATCATCTGTGAGTAATATTGTTTGTTATCACTGAGACAACTTGTGTGCATTATTATTTGTTGTGAAGGCGTGATATAGTTTGTAGTTAGAATTTAATTTGAATATGTATATAACCTAAGCTAGTAAGGTTAAGCTAGCTCACTTGCCATGTGGTTTCTTTAACGTTTTGATCATGAGTGTGATTTCATTTGATGTTTTATTCGGGCACTCACTAAGCAGATAAATATTGCGTTCATATTTTTGAATATGTGTTTGTTATACTGTATATTGATGCAACATTTTTATTGGTTTATTTCTGGTTTTGTCAACAGTTTCACACTTTTTCCTTATTAAATCATCCAACTCAACACATTGGCCTGTTCCCTGGATTTTGATTAGGAGAGTGTTTAGCTGTCTGTATAGCTGAGTCTACGTTCACGAGGACAACGCTTAGTGAGGACAGAACAAATAGATTATTTCATAACTTTTGGGAAAAATAAAGATAAAATAAGCACTTGTGCAATTGGAACAATAGAGTTAAGCGATCATGCACCAGTATACCTGTCTGTTGATTTAAACGTGCAACCAAAACTCAATAATTGGAAATTAAATTCAAGCTTACTGAATGATCCTCACTTTAAAGGACAAATTAAGAAAGAGATTCACTTCTATATGGAAACTAATGACAATGGTGAGGTGTCTCGTCCTATACTGTGGGATGCCTTAAAAGCTGTCCTGAGAGGGAAAATTATAGCAATATCCTCTTATAAGAAAAAGATGAGAAATAAGAAATTAGAAGAGCTACAAAATAAGAATTAGAGAAAAGGCATGAAAGAAAAACATCTCAGGATATATTGGAGGAAATTAGGAAAACAAGAAATGAAATAAATGATTTGACCACATATGAAATTTAAAAAAAATTAATGTTTCTTAAACAAAGGTATTATGAGGGAGGATCAAAAGCAAAGAATGTATTAGCCTGGAAACTAAAAAAGAAAATAGCAGATAATACAGTTCACAAAATTAAACATCCAGTGACAAAACTAATAAAAAATAAACCAATAGAAGTTCAGAGTGCATTTGAAACATTTTATAAGACTCTGTATGCTAATAACACAGAGAGTAGTATAGTTGAAATTAACAGTTTTTTAGATTCTCTTGATTTACCAGTACTGAATGAAGAACAGAATAAAACTTTGATTGAAGATATAACAGAAAAGGAACTAAGAATAGCAATAAGTAAAGTTAAAATAAATAAATCTCCAGGATCAGATGGATATACGGCAGAATGGTACAAGGAGCTAAAAGAAGAATTAATACCAGTGATGCTTCTAACAATGAATTGGATCCTAAAGAAGGCTCAAGTACCTTCTAGCTGCAAAGAAGCAATTATCTCTGCCATCCCAAAAGAAAACAAGGATAAATTAGAATGTGCGTCATATAGACCAATATCTGTTCTTAATACAGATTACAAGCTGTTTACATCTATCATGGCTCGACGATTAGAAAAGTTCTTACCTAATCTAATTCATAATGATCAAACAGGTTTTATTCGAGAGCGCCAAATACAAGATAATGTACGACGGACATTACAAATTATTAATCATATTCAAAAGAATAAAATAGAAGCAATGGTAATCAGTATCGATGCAGAAAAATCATTCGATTCAGTTAATTGGAACTTTCTTTACCGAGTCTTGCAAACATTTGGCTTTCACGAAAATATAATTAAGACAATACAGGCACTTTATGATAACCCTACGGCAAGGATTAAAATTAATGGCTACCTATCAAATAGTATTAAGCTGCAAAGAGGAACAAGGCAGGGCTGTGCGTGCTCACCATTATTATTTGCGTTATATCTGGAACCATTGGCTCAATATATAAGACAAAATAAAGAAGTAGAAGGTATTAATATCCATGAAAAGGAGCATAAATTAGCCTGCTATGCAGATGATATTTTAATATTTTTGGGTCAACCATCAAACTCTTTACCTAAATTAATGCAATCATTTGAATACTTTGGTCGACTATCTGGATATAGGGTTAATATGAGTAAAACACAATTGCTTAAGTACAACTATATTCCATCAGAAGAAATTAAATATAAGTATCAATTAGCATGGCAAACAGAGTACTTTAAATATCTAGGAGTCATAATACCTAAGGATCTTACAGAACTATTAGAACAAAATTATTTACCAATACAGAAAAAAATTAAGGAAGCTATAGCGAGATGGAATCTAATTCCATATTTAAGTTTATATTCGAGAATAGACTCAATTAAAATTAATATTCTTCCTAAATTATTATATTTATTTCAAACATTACCAATAGAAATTAACCAGAAACAGTTTAATGAATGGGATAAAATTTTGTCAAGATACATATGGCAAGGAAAAAGGCCCCGAATTAGATTTAAAACCCTACAACTTAACAAAGGAAAAGGGGGTGGGGCTTACCTTCTCTTAGGGAATATTATTGGGCAGCACAATTAAGGCCTATGATATGCTGATGTAATCCTTCATATGACGCTCAATGGAAAGTTATTGAGGAGAGTCTGACCTCCATCCCCATATAAGCTATTATAGCAGACAGAAGCTTGCAAAATTTAATAAAAACTATTGAAAATCCATGGATCAAGTTGACTTTTAAAATTTGGGAAACAGTAATAAAAGAATATAAACTAGAAGAGGATATAGCAGTTCTTAAGTGGTGTGCATATGACACACATTTTGCTCCAAATAAATTGGACACCAGATTCAAAGATTGGACATATAAAGGATTAACAGCTTTATGTGTGGTAATGGAGGAAGGCAGACTAATTAGTTTTTGCTTTTGCATTAGATTTTGACTTTGTTAACTACTAGAAGACTAGAGGAAAAATTAGTTACATTAATGGAAACAAAAACACACTCCCTATATTTATTTATTTATTTTTCTTTCCTTTTTCTTTTTCCTTATGTATTTTTTATTTATGTTGTTTCCTGTTTTGCTTCTTTTTCTTTTCTTCTTCTTCTTTCATTCTTATTGTATGGATATTTTAGTTGTTTAAATATAGAAAAAAAATTAAAAAAAATATATGTACTGAAAGATAGCTGAAGTTGATGGTATTGTATAGTGATTCTAAAATGTCAATAAAAAAAAAAGCTGGAATCCAATGAGTCCAAGTCTTCTGCTGATTCAGCATCACATTCATCTTTGCTCCTTGTTCTGCATCCCCACCATGGACTTCATTCCTTTCCAAGCCAGCCTTGAGTGTCCTTTATTCAGCTCATCCTCTGCTTTACTTTTACACCTGATTTTAGCTGCTTTTCTTCTCTCCCTCATAACAAGACAGCTTCTTCTGCCTGAGAACATGTTGGAGTGATTTACTAATCCAGGGCTGATTTTTGGGGAAAATAGTTCCCATTTTCAAAGTAATCCCCATTTTTCCCAGAATGAAATGTAAGTAGAAATAAATAGAATAGAATTAGAATAGAATTCAACTTTATTGTCATTGCACATGCACAGGTACAGGGCAACGAAATGCAGTTTGCATCCATCCAGAAGTGCTTTAGTGATATAGATATATTACAATATATATTAGCAATAGTATAGATATGTAAGTATATTACAGAAATGGGTCTATTATGGTATGTTATAATGTACACGGTATGAAGTATGTTGTGAATATTCTATAACTAAGTATGTACAGGCTATGAACAGGATATAAATATGAAAAACTATACAGAATATGAAATAAATAACTTTACAGAAATTTGAGATATACAGCTATAAAGTGATCTAAGTGAGAACATGAGCCTTTAAAAAGGCTCTTCTGAGGCTGCTGCCAGTGGTCAAAGCCTCCAACAAAGCTCTGTAAGTACATATGTGATCATAGCTTTAGTTTTTAAATGTTTATTCTAGTTAACACAGATCAGGTGGAACAACTCAAATAAAATATCAAAAATATTAAGTGGTCATCGGTACTCAGTTTGTTCAATACTGAATACAATGGAGCACAAATTGTCCACGTTTCTGAAATATTTCTGGGTGTAACTGTCACCAAAGTGCAATTTAGACCTGGCCTGTGGTTGTTATCTAAGTGATAATCATCAATTCTACTAAAACAAATACAAAATAAAGAAGTTTGACACATTCTGTTGATATCAAAAGCACACTGAACAATTCAGTGTTGTTTTACTGCTGTTCTCTCTTCACTTCTTCTCCTCTGATTCTCTCCACATGTTGCTCTGCATCAGTGCTCAGTTTCCTGACAAAACAAGATGAAATATTGCTAAATATAATAGTATCTCATTACACTTCAACAGAAGTGTTTTATTTTTGTAATTGTTTATCTGTTATTTTTCAGACTGAGTCACTGTGACCTGTCAGAGAGAAGCTGTGAAGCTCTGGCCTCAGGTCTCAGCTCTCAGACCTCTAATCTGAGACAGCTGGACCTGAGTAACAGTAACCTGAAGGATTCAGGCGTGAAGCTTCTGTCTGAAGGACTGAAGAGTCCACACTGTACACTGGAAACTCTCAGGTGAGATCAAGCATTTTTCTTTCATCAACTGACAGAATTAGCAGATTAATAATAAGGCAGTCCTCTAATAAGAGGAGAAGTGGAGGTGTTTTGAAGGGCAACGTACTCTTATGTTAACAAGACAGGAAGTAGTTCCTGGGAACTGCTTCCTTTGTTATTGTCTAAGTAGAAACATGATGGTGAAACAGTGATGAGTTTGCAGAGGTGGATCCACACAACAATGCTGTTGCGTGCTGAAAGCAGACTTCTCACAGATTCTGAGGCTGCAGGTTTCATCACTGTCCAACCAAAATTCACTGAACCAGCAGTAAATGAACGTCCAAAACGACGCTTCATGTTTAAAAAACAGATGATCAGGGGGATTTGTGTTTACATCTTTTTTGTGTGATCTGTTCACCTGCTGTTTCAGCTGTTTGGTGGTTGTTGAGATGGTTTTGTGAACTTTTAGCTGAGATTCTGACATTTCTGTAGATACCACACATGTCTAATTACTTTGTACAGCATGAATGGCCATAACGAGGTTTTTAACAGTAAGAAAAGTTGTAAAACTTCAGAAAATATAGTTAAAAGTCCAAAACCTTCTACGTCTGGTGGCTTGTGGTAAGGAGCAGATCAAACGAGTAAAGAATTACGTTATAATTATAAATGGCTTCAACAGCACATTCAGGTCTGTGAGACTCATTCAGACACTGAGCCGTGGCTCTGTGCTACATGCACATATTTCTGCATCTCTGCCATTCAGACACACTTTATATATAGTTTATTTTATGTAGTATTCAATACTGAACTGTACATTTAGTCTTTTTAAAGGCAGCAAGTTTTATTCAGTGTTTTCATAAAAGCCTTATTTTTATCCATTTACTGCTATTAGGAAGAACACGTGAGGTTTAAGACCTGGACCAGTTTGAAACCTTTTGTCCTCCACAGTGGAAAATGGGTGGAAATAAAAATGGGTCTCACTTTAGCCAGCTCCTAATTTTATCAGTTCTGCTCTCAGCGTCTCCTGTATATCTCCTGTATAAATGTTGCACTCAGCTTTGTGGTCTCCAATATCACTGAAATGCAGCCAGATGCTGCTCATTTTGCCTTTTCACTCTTTCCTGACACGCTTGCATTTCAGTACAGCTCCCATTTCTCTGTGTACTGGTCTCTACCACTACCCTTGCTGTCTATGGGACATTTCCGTCCTCTTTCACATAATGGTATGATCCCAGTCTGTCTCTTAAAGTGTTTGGCCACATGGTTTGCTCATCAGAATAACATCTCAGCCATGCTCACATTGATTATCAGCAAGCCTGAAAATTCATCAATATTTGACATATGAAATTATGTCAAGGGCTCATGTTCAGGAGCCTGGATGGACAGTAATTCTTTCCATGGGTTATGGTGGGACATTGAGAGCTGAAGTCAAACAGCAGTGAGAATGAAAGACTGATTCATTTCTATTTAGTCTTGTGATGTGCAGCTTTGTTCAGAGCATTAAGGCCCAGCAAAGATTACTGAGGTCATAGAGTCCTGATGAAACCTGTGTGCTTATAGAAACTGAGACCAGATGAACCAGAATAGAAGGACATTAAAATGAAGTGTCAGCTACACAAAGGCAAAGCTATTCAGTTGTTGCTGTGAGTTATTTAAATGGAGGATGGAGTCAGACTTTAAGCTGCTGGACTCAGTCACTATATCCTGTTGTCCTCATAGAACCTGGACACACAGACTCACCTGTGACACAGTGACACACAGTGTGGGCTACACACACATTAGAAAGTGGATCAGTCACACTTGTGCAATCATTTGTTGTGCTGGGAAACCATGAACACTTTGAATCACATTAATGGCTTTGTTACAGCAACATTCAATCATGAGTTCAAAAGTAGTGCATTGTGTACTTATTTTAATAGTACTGCAGTATGAGAAGTGCAACATTCAGTGTGCAGAAACAGATCAGGTGCTTTCTAACAGCAGTGTTCCCTTTAACACAGCAGCAGTTCAAATATTTCTGTCAGTCTGAGCTGAAACATGAATCTAATCAAATATCAAATCAAAGTTCTTTGCCTCTGCCAGGACGTTAACATTTGATCTAGTTTTTTACAAAGTTCCCTCAGCGTCCAGAGCCACCAACATACCTTTGATCAACAACAAGTGAACATTTATAAATGTGTGTTTCCAGAACAGGAAGCAGCAGAACTATTGTTCTGTTATCAGGCAGCAGCACAAACGCTCATCAGCTCATTTACTGTGCAGGACTTTGAGTGTGTGAAGTGTGTGTTTGTGCTGGATTTCCTTTGGAGAATCTCAGTCAGAAACCAGACAAAGAAAAACTCTTTCAACAGTCCAGGTTGAGTTGACAACATGAACTGCATTTATCTTCCTCTGACTGACATGTTCTTCCTCCTCTGCACCGAGCCAGCTGCTAAGACTCACAAGCTCATTGACATTTTCTGATGATAAAGAAACTCTCTTCTTCTGCACAATATGAGCAGCAACAGAGAAGAAGCTTTCACAGGTACAGATGTTGCAGCTGTGGCCAAGTACATGTGCTGCATGTTGGAGCAGCACTCTAATGGACAGGCCTCTGTACTGATGGTGGGCTCTGCTCTGTATCCACCACACTGTTCTCAGCTGAGTCTTCCTCCTGTTCACAATCACACTCTGATCAAGCATGTTCATGTTGTAACGCCGTGGCTTTCGTAGTCTCTCCTTTTTCTACAGCTCATGTGTTCTTCTTGTGATGCTGCGTCTTGAGGCTCATACATGCCGTCATTTGTTGATCCTAAGAACGTTCCTCAGACCGACTTCTTCAACAACAGATAACTTTAGTTGTATCAACACTGCCTCCTGGAACAGTTTAAAATGAACATGTCAAAGATCTGTACCTGTCTCCATGTTTCTGTCCCCGCCCCTTTCTTTCTGTCCTGGGTCATGTGAGCGCTGCAGTAGTATTAGGCCCACCCTCAATGCTCCCATTGGCTGAGACGCATAATGACGCCCATTTCAAGCCAGCACTGATCAACATCCCTCCTGTGACCCATGGCTTTTATATTCAGAGCCAGTGAGCACTTTCACAATAATCATGATTTTAAAAACTGTGATTAAAATAATTGCTGACGTTAATCAGTTAATGAGTTAACGAGATAATAACAGGTTAAGTTGCCCTAATAATTAGACTTTGGTGACAAACTGATGTGATCTCCATGTTTCCTTTGTTGGACTGTGGGCGAGTGTCAGAACTGAATGTACTGAGTAACATGTAGAGTTTAAACATGTGTCAGTTCCAGTTTTAGAGCTCTAAAGTGCAGCTATCATGTTAGGAATATGTTAGGAATAGACAGGAACACTGAGCACACTGAGGTCAAATCTTTATTTTACCACTCGCTGCATTCTTGATGTTCATGAATTCAGCAGCTTCATGATTGTCTGCAGCATTAATCTCATATTTCCATTAAAAGTGTTGAATTTGACTGTTTGATGTTCTTTATGATCTCTGGCACCAGTTCATCTGTAGGCTGAGCTCAGTCCATCCAGTTAGTGAAATGATGTTTAAAGGTCTCCTTGTTCTGTGAGCGTGCACAGATCCTGAAGCAGAAAGCCTGGGTTAACAGAGAAATGATCATCACTGTGATGATGCTCATCATCTCTGACTGGGATTTGAGGTTTTGTCAAAGCAGCAAAGAAAGCCTGGCTATGTTGGACTGGGTGTGGCAGCAGCTCCCAGTTTGAGTTCAGGAGACAGACACCCTCTCTACTTTGAAGATCAGCTTCAAACTTTCCTTTTTGATAAAGCTTATAGTTCGAGCTGGATCAGGTGACCCTGAACCATCCCTTAGTTATGCTGCTATAGGCTCAGGCTGTTGGTGGACTTCCCATGATGCTCTACTTTCTTCTCCCCTCTTTTCACTCCTGATGCTTTTATATGTCACTACTGCATGTCCTTAACTTTTGTCTCTCTGTTTTGTTCTTGTCTCTCTGAGCTCATCTCTTCTCTTTCCCCTCACCCTGCAACCAGTCATGGTAGATGCTCCTCCTGGAGCCTGTTTTCACTGGGAGGATCTTTGTGTCAAAGGGAGTTCTTCTTCCCACCATCACCAAGTGCTGCTCACAGTGGAGGCGGTCACCTTACACTGTTAAACAGCTTCAGATGACTGTTGTTGTCTGTTGGGTATTGTCACTTATAAATAAAGTTACATTGAATGGATGTAAATGGATAGATGTTATTGTGACAAAGAGAAAACAACTGTTGACAGATAGATTGTTGTTTTGTGTGTTTGCAGTCTGTCAGGATGTCTGATCACAGAGGAAGGCTGTACTTCTCTGGCCTCAGCTCTGAGCTCCAACCCCTCCCATCTGAGAGAGCTGGACCTGAGCTACAATCATCCAGGTCCCTCAGGAATGAAGCTGCTCTCGGCTGGACTGAAGGATCCAGGCTGGAGACTGGACACTCTCAGGTATGGAGAGAAAATCTGATAGAGGAGGAAGAGCTGGAAACATTTCCCGTGTCTTTCACTCACTTCCTGTTTGTTTGACAGACACACTAGTCTAGCTGGATAGTTCATGGATATTTATGTAGGGGTCTCCAAGGAGTCTGTTTGCAGGAACATTTAGGTCACAGGTGTACCTGATATAGATACCAGTGTACCTAATAAAGTGTCAGCTAACATTTGGAAATGGAAGCTTAAATAATGACAAACTGTACATTCACAGCTGAAGTCACAATAAATTTGTTCTCAAGTGCACATTTTTCTGTTATTGTTCTCAAACAACAGAATGAGAATGAAATATTGATTCTAACAGGGCCCATAAACAGCATTAGCTTAGTAGCATTAGCTTATCAGAGTTTCCATCATGGTCACACAAATCCTTAGCAGAGAAAAGTGGCCTACTTAGCAATAGCTGCTCAAGTTGTATAAAGAAAGGGAAAACAGTATTAGCATTAGCTGCTAATGGCAGCTTACTTAGCATAAACTCTTCACATCTTTATAATGCAAGGGAAAGGAGTCACTCATGGAAGCCTATTTAGCATTAACGTCTCACATCATTATAACACAAGGGAAAAGGGTATTAGCGTTAGCTACTAATGCTTATTCACCTCAAATTAGCTTTAGCTGCTAATGGTAGCCTACTTAGCATTAACTCCTCACTAATATAATGCTAATTCACATCAAATTAGCATTAGCTGCTCATATTGTTATAAGGAAAGAGAAAACGGTATTAGCATTAGCTACTAATAATTATTCAGCCCTAATTAGAATAAGCCTCTAAAAGCAGCCTACTTAGCATTAACTCCTCACATCGTTGTTACCCAACGGAAAAGAGTATTAGTATTAGCTACTATCATTTTTAATAAGTAAGAGAAAACAGTGTTAGCATTATTGAATAATGCTAATTCACACTAAATTAGAATTAGCTATTTACAAGAGCGTACTTAGAATTAGCCGCTCACATTGTTAAAAAGTAAGGGAAAACAGTATTAGTATTAGCACATAATGCTAATTCACGTCAAAGTAGCATTAGTTAATAATGGCAGCCTACTTAGCATTAACTGCTCACTAATATAATGCTAATTCACATCAAATTAGAATTAGCTGCTCACATTGTTAAAAGGGAAGGGAAAACAATATTAGCATTAGCTGCTAATAATTATTCACCTAATTAGAGTTAGCCCCTAATGGAAGCCTAGTTAGCATTAACTCCTGACATAGTTATAATGCAGGGGAAAAGGGTTACCATTATCAGATAATGCTAATTTACATCAAATTAACAATAGTTAATAATGGTAGACTTCGTATCATTAGCTGCTGTCATTCTTACAAAGCAAAGGAAAACAATATGAGCATTAGCTGCTAATGCTTTTTCATCTAAAATTAGCATTAGCCACTAATGGCAGCCTACTTAGCATTAACTCCTCACTAATATAATGCTAATTCACGTCAAATTAGCATTAGCTGCTAGCATCAGCCTACCTAGCACTAGTTGTTCACATTGTTAAAAGGGAAGAGAAAACGATATTAGCATTAGCTACTAATAATTATTCACCCCTAATTAGAATTAGCCGCTAATGGCAGTATACTTAGCATTAACTCCTCACATTGTTATAATGTAAGGGAAAAGAATTAGCATTATCTAATAATGTTGACCTTGGCCCACTGGAAAAGTTAAGAACTAAAGATTTAGGAGTGTTTCTCGATAGCTCTTTCTCATTTGAGAAACAAATGAATTCTGTTATTAAAACCAGCTGTAAGGTTTATATTGTTGATTGTCATTTATGCTTAGAAATATTTACTCATATATGCTTAGAGTTTTATAATCGATTGCATAATGATAGAGGTTTGATCCTTAGTAGTCTGTAAAGACTCTGTGTGCCTTCCAGAGTGCTCTGGCATGCACACACCACTTGGGGCCATGAGAGAGGTCGTACCCTCTCTTACTGATTTATGGTGTAGGACAGGGGTCTCAAACTCAATTTAGCTGGGGGCCGCTGCAGGCAGAGTCTGGGTGAGGCTGGGCCGCATTAGGTTTTCCACAAGAAAGGCATGGTTAAAAAATTCCAATCTTCTCAAATCTCTTTATTTTTATTTTTTAACACAAAATATGAAAAATAAATAAACAAATTAAGAATTAATAAGAAAATAAATCAATCTGTAATACATAAATAAAACAATAATAAGATATTTTTAGTCAGTGAACTTGTGTGTTTTTTTCAGTCTTCTATATCTGCTGTGTTTAGATTGAAATGTCTGTATTAACAGTTCTATAACCTTCTTCTGAAC
>NC_141346.1:76184456-76396956 GCF_057382095.1 Aulonocara sp. 'chitande type north' Nkhata Bay | reverse complement strand
CTGGAGTTCAGCTGCATTTGAAGAAGTCAAAGAAAAGTAAGGATGGCAAAGGGCGACGTTTTCTTCCAAAGAGCTGCAAACATGGTCGACGCCTCATTAGAAGAATCATCTGGACATTTGTGAGGAACTCTAACCAAGAAAGCAACGTCACACAGATCCAACAGACAGTTTCCATGACTGCAAGTGTTGAGTGGAAAAATGCTACATTGCATTATTGCATCCTCTCACCACAGGAGGCGCTGTTGGCACCACTGATTGCTGATCAGCTGTTCTCTGATGATCTGATTGATACTGTGAATAACGGGACTCACTGAACTCTGTGACACAGTGAAGATTACAGAGTTTAACTTCACCCTTTAAGACTGACCACAGAACCAAGTCCGCCAGAGCTTTTGTTATATTTTTACATGCTGTGGAGCCATTTGTGGGAGCATTTCAAGTTGCTATACATCAATACAACTGTTATAGCCCTAATTTTAATAATATGTATGCATTAAGTCCATAGTAACTACATAAACTGCAAAAAAAACCTCTGCTCATCCATCTCTGTGTGTATCAGGATACTGTGACCAGGAGATATTTTATTTTGTATTCTTATGATCACAGTTATAATCAGAAGTATCAATCATTAATCATTTACCATTGTTGAACCAGTTGACAGAATAATCTTTGAACCACATCTATGTTAACATTAATCTACACAGATTATCAGTACTTTAATCAGTCTATTGTTGTTCTGTACTATTCATGTTATTTGCTTAAAGCTGTTTCACAGTTCTGTAACCACTCAGAAGCCTGTGGGTCCTGCTGGACCCTGCCTTAGTTCTATGTTCAGTTCTGCACGTACACAGGCCTTTAAAGTACGTGCACGCTCTTATATAACACATGCATGTGTACACACACACTTAGTAAGAATAGGAGGGTCGTCTGAGGACAGTTTTCTGATAGATATACTTTCACAAAAGGCACGAATGTAATACACACTTGTTTTTCTCTAAAAACTAGCAGTTGATGTCCATATTAGGTAAACTCTCTGAACAGGCCCAAACTGTTATCATTTCCAGTAAGGTCTGACTGTGTGACGTCATCATGGGTTATATAAGGATGGGGAGCTGTCCACTCTTTGGAGATCTGTGGCTGTACGCTTGTCTTCCCATGCTTCTGTCTTAGAAGTGTGTAATAAAATCACTATTTTTGACACCTACACGGACTCGGCTGTTTTTCCTTCTTACCAGACGTAACAATACATTTGGTTCATAATACACAGAAAAATCAGAGTTATTACCTGTAATAAATGTGAAATATTCCTGCAGTGATAACCAGGCAGGACTGAAACACATCCAAGCTGTCACCACGGTAACAGCACCGTCCATCCACAGGTGAGGGGAGGAGCAAAAAGAGGGACTGTCACCATTTTATACTAAAAACACTCAACTAATGTTTCTAATATGAAACAAATAAGCCCACATTAATGTGAGCGTTTATTAAATAATAATAATGATGATTTCCTCCTGATCTCATTTCCACAGCAGAGAAAACTGTGGTGTATATTGAGGTGGAGGGTGTGGTCTGTGGCTCAGGTGTAGAGTGAGGGTGGGGTGCACCACAGCAGCATGCTGGGACTGCTGAGGGTGGAGGAGGGAGTGATGATGACATCAGAGCTGCAGCACAGAGACCAGTGAACACACAGTCTGTTCATCTTTGCATAGATACAATATACAGCACAATATTGAATGACAGACACGCTGTGGGAGCTTCCACAGATACACTGACGTCAGCATCCAGAGTCCTCCTGCTGCTCCCCCCTCAGAGCCCCGTGATCAGCACCAACACATTCAGTTAGATGACAGAGTCCAGCTGCAGCTAGAATCAGCTCCCCTCTGTGAACAACAGCACAGCGTCAGTGTTTCACACTCAGTGAAAGGAGGAAACAGCAGAAGAACACCATGTGTGCTACGTTTCCCAGGACACACTACAAACTGCACAAATACAGAGCAGCACGTGGAAGGACCTGGAGCTGCATTTACAGAGCTGCAGACAGCGTGATGTCCTGTATGGACAGGTGGAAGGAAGCAAGTCCTCAGCTGGAACACTCGTGTTTGTCCACAGACAGGAAACACAGCAGGAAACTTCCTCACAGAAGTGCAGCTCATGGATAACACACTTCCTGTCAGTCAGAATGAGGCTGCAGCCAAACACAGAAAGGTGTTTTTGTCCAGATGAGCCCAGAGAAGAAACACGAGTGTTCACAGACATCAGAAGCTCAGAGAGGTGAAACATGAGGTTGGAGTCCTCGTCAGCATCCAGAAGAGCTGCTGTGAAACCCTGAGTACTCATGACAGACTCTGATGGCACAAACACATCATGATTCAAACAGAAAGACAAACATGGAGCTCCTGATCCTCCTGCATGAGAACAAGCTGACATGAGCGCTGTGTCTGAGAGTGTCTCCCTGTCACAGTGACAATAACACAGCTGCTGCTCACAGTCATTAAACTGACCTGAGGTCAGCTGTGCTCCTTACATATGAACCATGTGACCTCACATCAGTGCTGTGGATGACTGTAGTCATAGAAGAGTAGAGCTGTAGCAGGTGGTGTGAGGAGGAGGTGGTGTATTCTAGTTAACGCAGTACTGAAACACTCCAGCAGAGGGCGCTGTTAAGTCCTTATTGTAACACAGTTACTGTGTGCAGTTAGACTTCATACATAATCTGCACTTATTTCCATCAGACATGCTGTCAGGAAATGATTGGTTTCTATTGATTCTACTTCCTGTTGACTCGTTTGATGACAGTGAAACAATCACAGCTGATTGTGTGATGATGTAAACTGTCACTGTTACATTCAGTGTGTGTGACATAATGTTAGTGCAGGCTGATAACAGCCTGGTTCTGTTAGAAACACATGAACGTGTCCATAGATCAGTGTGTGTTTAACATGAGAGCTTCAGCCCTGCTGATGTGTTAAATAAAGACATGCAGGAAAACTGATGAGACTCTGAAATAACTCTTTATATTTATAATGTAACTCTGCATCAAAAGAACAACAAAGGATCCCAGACAGGTTTCTGTGAACAAAGACCATTCTGATGTTTCTGTGTTTCTAACACTTTGACATTATTAGTAAACAGACTGCAGTGAGCAGCATTTATAAAGAGCTTCTATATAAAGATATGACAGCTGTTTGACAAGTTTATCACTCTGTGTTTGGACCTGATCAGTCCAGCTGTTTACTTGAAACATGTTCATTTACCTGTTCTGTTATATTCATGTTCTTGTCTCTGTTGAAAACACATTTTAATGTCCCTCAGATTTTTCTCCCAGATGAATAAATATAAAAATGACACAAACTGACTGCAGCTACTTTTTGTCCTTTCTGTCAAAAACCTTCATGTGACTCATGAGAGACACGTTTCAGCTGTTTGTGACAGATCAGAGGCCAACAAGTCATTTATAACACTTTCCATCATTGTTTAAAGTTCTCAGTGTTTCTGTGTTGCTGCGTATAGGATCTCCCAGCATCATCACTGTGCTGTCCAATCATTGTGTGCGAGGTTACCCTTATAGTGCGATGTGTGTTTGCACAAAGAGAAGCATGTGTGTCAAATATAAATAAGCACAGAACAGAAACAGCTGCTCGTTTCTTCTGTTTAGAGTCAAGTTAGTGTTTTGTGTCTTTGTTTGAGGCCTGATGTCGAGCAGAGGTGTGTGTAACTGCACTGCTCTGTTATATGTGTGAAGTGTGTGCTTCTCTTCAGCATCATCTTTGTCACTGCTGATTCCTTTGTGTCATCATGTGTTGAGAAGAGAGAACAGTTATAACGGAGGAGCAAAAGGAAGCCCTGAAATCTGCATCAACAAGGAAGTGTTGGCTCACCAGTGATCCCAGCAGAGCCACTGGTTTGGCTCCAGTTGTTCTAGATTCAATGATGTTGTTGCTACAGATACATGTCAGCATCTTTATTGAATTTAATATGAAGCAGAAATGGTGTCATTAGGAGAAGAAGAGGAGAACAAGTCCGGCGAGGAGGCAGCAGCTCTTAAAGATGAAACAGCAGCTCAGCCCTGAGCTCAGAGAGCTGCACATGAAAAAGCTCCTCAAGCAGATCCTGTCAGAGGTTTGTCATCAACAGGAGGAACTGTTCACATCATAGGATGAAGATGCTGTCAGCTGGATGAAGAAGGTT
Source organism: Aulonocara sp. 'chitande type north' Nkhata Bay (assembly GCF_057382095.1). Classification (NCBI taxonomy): domain Eukaryota; kingdom Metazoa; phylum Chordata; class Actinopteri; order Cichliformes; family Cichlidae; genus Aulonocara; species Aulonocara sp. 'chitande type north' Nkhata Bay. Next base: position 76,392,768 of record NC_141346.1, on the reverse strand, counting down.
ATTTAATGCAAACGTTCACACTGAAGTCAAATTGTTGTCGTGTTGAACAGATTCATGTACTGATCGTCTCCAGAATGTTAGAAGAGCTTCAATGAATCATTAGAAACAACTTACAGCTGCACAGCTGTGTCAAACACATCTGTGTGTCATTGTGGGATTGTTGTGTTTCTACATGTGACACACGTCTAAAACATGCACACAATCTGAACACAAACAGGGACTCATGTGTTCCCACAGCCAGATGCTGAGAGCCATTTCCTTGTAGTCCTGTGTCTACATACATGAACCATTAGATGTTATTGGAATGATTGTCAGCTCTGATAGTTTCATGTGTGTTTAGCTGGACGCTGTTTGATCCTCGACATGTTTAAAGGTGTCCAGTCCTGAGACACTGGGGCTGGAAACAGCTGTGATGTCATTGGACTGTCACACAGACAGAAGTGCATGAAGTGAGCAGCCGAGGAGCCGCTGATGTTTTGGATTCAACAGCATTTGAAAGGTCGACACAGACACATTTGCACACAGAAAGCTGAATCTGTCATATGCCACAGTGAACTCACTGTTCAGTGTTTTTCAGGAAGCTTCTTAACTGCCTCTGCTGCCAAACAAGCAGCTGATGTCCTTGAGAAGAAGCTGAAGAAGTCTTCAACAACAAATACAGGAAGTGGACTTTCAAATACTAGATTCACTTTAGACTCACAGAGAAATGACTCAACCAGCTGTGTTTGACTCTATGAAAGGTCAGTGTGTGTCTGCACACAGACTGTTGTGTTGGACTGTTATTCAGTTGTCTGCTGAATGTTTTCAAATGTCTGCATCTCAGCTGTGATGAGGCTGGGGGTCATGGGAGGCCACCGTAGCAGCCTCTTCAACATCATGACATCATCATAAATGCTGCTGGACTGTCTGATGGGCTGACGGTGAAAAAGCCGTCGGGAAGGAAACAGAAGACATTTCAGAGGCTGCAGCAGATTTCTTTGATTCGGGGCCTTTTTCAGCTTTATTGGACAGAGCAGTGAAGATAAGTGACAGCAAAGCAGAGAGAAAGGGGGCGTGGCCCGGGTCAAAGCCAGGCCAGCTGCTCTCCACCTCGTGGTCACCTGCTCATCCTAGTGAGCTCCACCAGCAGCCCTTTCACACACTTTACACTGTCAAACACTGTGTGTGGACCTCAGCTAACAACAGGCTACATTTAAGTCTGGACTACATGCTTTTATATTGTTTTTATTCCATCAGCAGCTCAACATCATGAGCAGCTTTGACATAAAGACATCAAACTCAAGCTGACTTTAAACTACTTTTAATACAGGGGCTCAAAAACAACAACATCTTTATTATATATCAGGACACAAAGTCATTTCATCTCAAAGGGAAACAGCTTTATTTGGAATAACCAGCACTATCAACTGGTTTGGGATCTCCACCAGTTTCATGTCTTTGCAGCTTCTCCAACAAAGTTCCTGTAAAATCAGCATGTTTGTCTTTATTGGTTTGATAGTGATTGATTATTCAGTCCCAATCTGCTGTCATCTAAAGAACAAAATGATGTTTCTATGAGTCACAAAGCTCCAGATGTTGTCGGCTTCACAAAGAAAACAAAGAACTTAAACACAAAGTGTTTGGAGCCAAAATGTTCCCAAGCTGCTCTTTTTGAAATGGCAGAGGTACAGTGGTGTCTAACAGCACACTGTGGAAGGCAAACATGTTATTGTTGGATGAAACTTCATGAATCCTTTGTAGATTTGAGCTGTTGGAGCCTTTCTTTTCTCTTCAGGTGTACAGATGCTGAGGAGGCAGGTGAAGCAGGTGGAGCTGTTGTGATGCTGGCAGAGGGTGTGTCTTAGTAACTCTGTGAGGCAGAACTGGATCCAACATTGTGGATGTGTTGATGTTGGAGCCATTAAGAGTCTCTGGCCACACTGTAGGATTTCCCTTTGATCCACTGTGGGGGCATTTTGGAGTCTGTCAGTGAAACTCTTCATGTTTGTGTTTGACTCCAGTTTATAGAAACAGAGAAATGTGTCATGCTTTTGTTCGGCCTCCACAAATACACACATTTGTTCATTGGTTGGACTTTTTGGAAGGAGACACATTGAAAACCATGTTAATAAGATCTTGTTGTTTCCTGTGGATCCGACACAGAGAGTGGACTTCAGACAGAAAGCGTGGAAGAGATTTTAGAGGCCGTGTGTGGCAACAGGAAGTTTCTGTGTGTTTGCTGATCTTACATGTGGAAAACAACACGTGATGTTTGTGAAGTTCTACAATGATCATTGTTCTCACAGCATTTTGAGTGGGAACAGTTCAAACTGGGAGTAGTGGGAGTTATTTACTGATTGAAACAAGCTGAATGTTTCTGTGACGATGAAGATCAGCAGCTCAGCTGATCAATGAACTGACATCTATCAGTCGTTTCATGAGATGAAGTCATCAGCAGACATTTGTTCTGACTGTGTGATGAATGTCAGAAGGTCAGGGCTCTGCTTTAGTCACTGCTTGATGATCATTGGCTCATTGTTGAATCCAGGGCCCAGTCTGACCTCTGACCTTTGCTGCAGGTCTTCTGTGTTATCTCCACTTTCATGTCTGATCTTCTGCTGTATCGTCCAAAATAAACATCTGGATCATTTCCAACACTTCAGCAGATCTTTAGTTTGGGCAGTGCAGCACAGAATAACACATATTGTACTATACTGCCCACTTCCTGATCTTATTGGATCTGTGTGTGAGGTTGGTGAAGGAAACACATGTTTACTGAGTGAGTCGCTGCCATTAGGAACTAGTTTTTATATCACAGCCTGGAAATCACACAGGACCATTTCTGCAAGTGAAAAGTCGTCATTGGAGGAAAATGATTGTGTAGTTTGTGCGACTGAAGAATTGTCCCAACTACATGTGCTGCTGACCTTTGACCTTTTCTTTAGGTTCACAGAGGAGTCTGTGGGAACATCCAGAACTGAGGCATCTTGTGTACAAACGTGTTCAGACCAGATGTCAAATGATGTCAGATGTCATCCGTGAATGGATGCAACTGTGGATCGTTCCAATAAAATGAGGCAGTTTTGTAAGTACAAGCCCACTACAACCCATCATCAACATTTTAAATTACATTATACATCTTCACTGATATAAAGCACCACTATTTTAACCTGATTCACTTTTTCCACCCTAACAGTTCATTCCTCAAATCAAACAAGATATTTGACCCTAAAAAAAATGCATCAACAAATAATTTTGTAATAAAATATTTATTCTTCAACTTTTCCAAGTGAAATCAAACAAGTGTGTTTAAGAGTGAAACCAGAGTGGAAGCTGCTCATATAGAGTCCAACCCAGGCTAAAGTAAGCTGAGTAGAGCAGCACCATCAAAGTGTCGGCTCTCTGGACACGGTGCAAGATCGCCATCTGCAGGACAAAACTAGTTTTTCTCGCCCTCCTCGTCAACATCAAGATGATGTCATCGTACAGCAACTGATTCCCTGTCCGTCTGGAACAAAGCATTTACATTAAAAAAGACATTTACAGAAAATACAAACACCAACAACACATCTCATCATCACATGATATTTTATTATTTATTATATTATATATTTTTATTGTACCATCAACATCAACAAACACCAGCATATTTTCTTTGAGATTGAGTAGAGAGGACCTTTCCCTTGGTTCACTTCCTGCTCGCAGCATCAGCTGACCTCTGACTTCCTGGTTAAGGTCTCTCAGCGTTGACTGGAATATCAAATCGGACTCACACCATGTTCTTGTAATGTGGTCATGTCTGTCCGCTGTTTGAAGAGCATCTCTGGCCTAAACACAATAGGAAGAACAACAACACGGCAAAAAAAAAACAACACATTTCCATATTAGATGAAGGGCACCGTAACTGGAAATGGTAACATTCATCTGATGCTGCTTTGGATTTATCTTCTGTTTTAGATCAACTTTGATCACTTCGAGCCATCTTAAGTCCGTTTGTTCTAACTTCTCACTAACATCTCGTATGATTTAAGATCCCTGCTGTTCCCCAGCTGCCCTGTAGGTTTGTGCTTTGACCTCCAGAGGGCGACAAATCAGCACAGACAGAGAGCTCCATTCAAACTTTGCTGCCATCAGGAATAATTCTTCAAATATAATCATCAGTGTTTGAGCAGTTATGATATCAGGGACAATCTAGACATGTGTGACAATACTGAACATGTCACATGACACACCTCAAACATCATGTGATCCACTCTCAGTCTGCACTTTCATTCATGACTTCAACAGGTTGAAATGAGCTTTGAAGAAACATTCAGTGAAATAAATCTTTCATGGATTCATGTGAGCAGCAGATGAACTTTACAAAGAATCAGTGGATTTATCTTCTGTTTTAGATCAACTTTGATCACTTCGAGCCATCTTAAGTCCGTTTGTTCTTCTCACTCACTAACGTCTCGTATGATTTCAGATCCCTGCTGTTCCCCAGCTGCCCTGTAGGTGGCCTCAGTGTGTCTCACACCATTTACAGATGATTACAGGTCGTTTACAGTTCAAACAGGTCCAACATAAGAAATATGCAGAAAATATCCTGCTATAACAGTTTGGGTCAAAGTGCAGATGTTCCAGATGTTCTGAGTCTGTCTGTGTTTCATGTTAACATGTAGATGTTGGACCAAAGTGAAGCTTTTTGATGTGACAGCAGGAATGTGAAGTGTAACTCTGAGCTGTAGGAAATGAAACTAAACGGACTTTTTCTCCTTTATTTATAGGAAAGTGTAGGAGAGCAACAGATGAACAAGCGTTACTGTAACAGGAAACATCAGAGGACCTTTATGTTCATCATCATCACTGTTTCCTTGTTCTGTCACAAACACACAACACTTCCTGCTCTCTCTCTGATGGATCTGATTGGCTGTTTCATTCACAGGAGGTCAGGGCGTCACACAAACAGCTTTAACTGCACAACGACACACTTTAAATCATCTGCAGACAAACCTGTGTGTTTGATTTATGAAGAAATAATAAAGACGTGTGTACAGCTGTCCATGAAGCAGCTTCTCACACAAACTCTGACACTTCAGCCACTTTAATTCCTGCAAAGCTGCGTAATAAAGAGCTGTGACTGCTATGAGCTGCTGATGATGACTGCATGAAGCTCTCAGCTGAAGCTTCTTTCATTTATTTTAATGTTAATGTCGCCTTTTTAAGTCTGTGTGAGGATTTTAATGACACACATTAAAGGAGCTTCTTTGATTAGAACCAAATTCATGTTGATTTTCAGCCTGAAATGATAAAAACTTTAATAATTCTGTTTATAATCATCAACCTGGAGACTAATGAAAAGTATAATAGTGAAAGAAAGCCTTTATTATTTGAGTAATGCCTGAATCTGCTCAGAGACGGAGACAACACAGAGGTGTTGATGACAGTTTGACATTAACTGAATTAAAAACAAAGTGCTCTTATTGTGAAAATCTGCCTCCTACTTCTTTAAATCATTTTTATGTATTTTTTAACCTCACAGTGAAACATTGAGGCATTAATCTGACACAGTTTGATCAGCAGCTGTGTTTTCACTGACGTTTCACTTTGATTTGTTCAGACTGAGCAGAGAGGATCGGTTCTCTGTGTGCGCACTGCTGAGAAACACAAGCTCATTTCTGCTGTTTCATGAAAAGTGTTATGGAGGAACAAGAAGTTCAGCCTCTAAACTCTCAGCGTGAGGACTGAGTGAAGAGTTTCAGAGCAGAGAGTTTTGGCTCACAGCTTTTAGCGTCTACACAAAGAGACGATTACGCACTTGATCTGAGAACATCTCCACCTCCTACAAACAAACTCTCCTACGAGCAGCTGTCACAACCACAACAGGCAGAAGACTGGATTTCTTCAGGTCAGATTTCATGCAGTTTGCATAAATTGTGTGTCACAGACTTTGTAGTTCACATTTGTGTGACTCGTTTAAATCTTCTCCTCCTGAAAGTGAAACTCTTACAAACACATCAGGCCACAACCTGCTGCAGGTTAATGATTGATCTGAAGGCAGCTGACCTTTGAGCAGGAACTTGTGAGTCTTTTATTGTGTTTAGCACTGCCAAGTGCTGGCCTCTGCTTCCACCATCACATTTACACTGGTAGGTTCAGCACTGCTGCCTGCTTCAGACTGAATCCAGCAGCACAAAGACACAAGTTAATAAAATCAGCATCTATTCCTTTATCACTGCTTTGTTACAGAGGAGAACAACGCTCCAGTAACGCGTAATCCGATTACTTTTTTGAAGTACCGAGTAAAGTAAGGGATTACTATTGCAAAAACAGTAATTAGATTACCGTTACTTTCCCGTAGGAATACTGCGTTACTGCGTTACTAAAACCGTGATTTATTTGCGAGAATGTCTCACGACAGTGACGTAAGCGAGTGCGACGTTAGTGACAACAGCTGTGTGCAGATCAACAGTGGATCACATATCGAGTGCAGAGAGAGTATGAGCGTGCAGCGTTTAAAGCGTGGAAGTACTGACCTTACTTTGAGTTTGATTCTGTAAAAAGTGACAAAAACATTAGTGTCCGCTGTGCGTGGGAAGAAAACTTCTTTTTACAGCGAAAAAACCCCTAAACTTCCAAACAAGCACCGAGTAGCTACGACGTAATGGGAAACTCACAGAGAAACTCGCGGATTCTTCCACTGACCGCGGCACACCTGCACCAGGGTAAACCTCCGCCTACCCCACTCCTGCTTTACAGGTGAAAATAGAGCAACAGGACCGCTGAGTCTTTGACTTTATTTATTTTCTGCTGTGTTTTACTTGCATCTATTTGAAAGACTGAGTGTAAACACAAAAAATATTTTATTTTATGAGCTGGAATGTGCAGAAAATAGGTTTAAATGTTAAACTAATTTCTTCCAGTCAGAGAATGTTGCATATAATTTAATGTTTGCTTGATGCATAAAGTTAAAAGATTAAATCTAATAAAACAAGTTTTAAAAAGAGACTTTTCCATTTGATTACATTTTGTATGATGGATTATGTAGAAAAAGTAGAATTGGGCTGAAAGATCTATCACTTTATCACCTCTTCAGGTTGGAAATCGTGTTTTTAAAAAGTAACTAAGTAATTAATTACTTTTGAAAATAAGTAATCAGTAAAGTAACGGGATTACTTTTTGGGGGAAGTAATCAGTAATTAGTTACTGATTACTTTTTTCAAGTAACTTGCCCAACACTGGACAGAGTGTTGGCTTCATCACCGACACACGTCACCACATCAGGAAACAGCTGGTTCAGTGAGTATTTAAGGTTCACTGCAGACAAACTGGAGAAAAACGAATCACATGAAACATTTGTTACTGGTTTCTGACCTCGTCGTAGAGACTCACATACCTGTGTTCTGCTATCAGTGTGATCACATGTGCTGGTACAGTTTGCCAGGTTGACCCATGTAACCTCCACTATCCTGTAGACGTGGAATATGTTTCACATATGGATCGCTTCATTACTCGACTATGACTGTGTGCTTCACAGGTGCTTACTGAAGTGCTGCTTTACACAAAACCAGACAGTAAAAATAAGAACTGCAGGTCCAGACCACAGGTTTATGTGTTGATAATGATGATGTGCAGTCACTCATTGTCACAGGATACTTCCTGCAATGATGCTACAGGTCACGCAGTTCTGCAGAGGTGGAGGAAACAGATGCTTTTCCTAACAGAGACACTTTAATGACTTAAAGAATCTAACTGACACACAAACCTCAGTTTGTCTGACATTCATGAGAGTAAATGCTCCTGAATGTTCTGTTAGTTCACTGGATGATTGCTCCTGTTTACCTGACTTCAAATGTAAAGATCCCTGAGACAAACTCTCAGTTTCAGGCCACACGAGTTCAGCGGCGACACGATCGCACAACCAGCCGCGACATTAAAGGCCGACACGCTCACTACCTTTGGTTACAGCTCTCAGCTCACACGACATACACAAAAATAATGACGCTGGATGCTTCTGTGTCCTCAGAAACACCAGATCGCTGTTCACGAGAAAAGGATGGAAACAGAGTGAGACATCACTCCCGGCGGACACACAAACACTGTGCTAAGGTTTGTTTCAAAACTGAGCTCCTGGGTTGTGTAGCTGCTGAGCGAGCAGGTGGCACACAAAGACGCGCTGTTAGGAATCATTACATCGAGACTGACAGGACGTCACTGGTACATAAACACTGATCTGTGGTTTACTGACAATGTTCTCAACAACAGACGCACAACCCTGGTTTGGTCTGGTTATTTGTGTTGTACGGCTTCGTTGGTCTGACGAGCTTTTAGGGATGTCAGCAGAAGGATTTCACGTGCTGAGGTCATATTTATGAATCAACCTGAACAGCTAATACTTTACCTCTTTATTTTATAACACATATGAACACGTTATAGTAGATTTGTGCAATGTGTGTTTCACGTCTTTATGGGCGTATAGATCTGTAAACAGGCTGATGGGTGTGTGTCTGTTTATTGTAGCGGTGCAGAAATGTTAAAAATGATGATAATAACAACACTTCTCACATCAGGCTACAACACAAACCTCCTGATAGCTGCAAACACCAAAACCCCCAACGACAGGCACACAAAGAGCGAGCAGGGACCCACCCTGACAGCATGTGAGCCTCCTACTACGACTCACTGTGGAGCAACACAACACCAGGAGACGGAGGATACGAGAGAGGATACAGCTGCTGTGGGGGAGCAGCCACACACTCCACAGGAGACGACGGGGTGAGAGATGGTTCGGTGCTCCTAACATCATGTGGACGCTCGTCTGCACATAAACAAACCTCACCTAACCCCACCTCCTTTCTCTTTTTGCAGGGTGGGGTGCTCCATCCTTACACACTTTGCACCACGTGGCGCTCCATCTATTCGTTTACCTTCTTGGGTCTCTTCCTCCTCTGTCCCAGCCCGTTGAGGCGATCGCTGGGGTCCAGCCTGTAGTGGGAGTGGCTGTCCTCGCTCATCCTGTCCCCGTCCACTCCGGGTTATTCCTTTCTTCTTTCTGTCCTCTGAATCGAGCTGACCTCTCTCCTCTCTGGTCCTCGCTCTCTGAGCCGGCGGAGCATGAGAGAGAGGAGTGGTTGGGGAGAGGGAGGGGAGACGAGCGAGGGAGGGAGGGAGGGAGGGAGCACAATGGTGTTGCCATGGCAGCAGCTGCCACCAGTGTTTATGTGGAAACCAGAATAGTTGCCACACGTTGCCACAACAATTGAACACTGTACATCGTATATAGCTGATCTGGGGTCAGATTCTGCCAACCAGGCAGCGCTGCCTCATGACACGGGGCTGGATCAGCCATCTATTGATCCATCCCAGAGAAGATGAAGGACACGTGATGATGACACCACTGTGCAGTTCACATTGGAGGGCTTTATTCCATCCACTGAGTCATCAGAGCTGTGGGCCTTCTGTGAGCTCTGCAGTGTGGCTGACAAAGCTGACATTAAGTGTCCAACTTTCAGGATTTTTGCTAAGCTGTCACTCACTGTAGCTATCATCTCACACACTTGGCTACTTTTCTCTGTAAAGGTGTTTGATGACAGAGTCTTAACCCCTGCATATGAAGATAATGTGTTTGATATATCTGTTAATACCTGACACGACTTCTTTCCTTTCAAGTCTGTTTCACATCCAATTGTAGAGACAAGTGTGTCAGAGGATCGTGTGGAAGGATGTTCTGTCTTTCTTCAACATACATATCTGTGTCACGTATTTACATAAAGAGAAATCGTATCGATGGCGAGGCTGGCGAGGAGGGCCGGCCCTCACCGATCCACCGTTTATATGCAGCCTGTGTCTTTCATGTGTCTCCACCTGGATCCCTGCTGAGCCACTTCCTCCCCAGCCCTCAGAAACACTGTTGCTATAGTAATTGTATCTAAGTGAATAACCATAGCAACCACAGAGATGTTTTGGATGGCACAATGGTAGCTGCTGGTTTTAAGTGCTGGAGATCAAAGGGGCCTAACGTTGTTAGGGAAGAGGAGGGGGGTTAATCAGTGTCGGGGAAAACGGAGACCAGCGGGGTCGGCAGGAGCAAGCAGGAGGCAAAGGGAGGAGCGAGGAGAACGACGGTTTTCCCTCATGGCACCAACACCCGTCCCATTTCCCTGCGGTCCAATAATTAGCTGTTTGGGGTATACTGCGACAGGAAGACGGCTCCTGCTGTCGAGCTTGCAGTGATGGTTAGTAGCTGTTTCACCCATGCTGTGTGAAACTTAATACACGGCCTCATTAAAGATGAGCCTTTGGCTATAATCTGGCATGTTTACATTCATGTAATTTTTCTTTTTACATTTATGTTCATTAACATGCACGGTCCTAAATAAATAAATAAAATAAAATCGCTTCCTAAGGAGATTTGGTTTCAAGGTCAAATTTATTTCTATAGCACATTTCAAACAGCCGATGATGCACAAAGTGCTTAACAATATAAAAATGGTATTAAAAGCAACAATGTAACACAATAATAACAGTAAAAAACAATAATAGGACAGTAAAAGAATTAAAACAATAACTAAACTAATTCAAATAAGACCAGAATGCTTGGGTCATAGTGTGTTAAAAGCCAGGGCATAGAAATGTGTCTTTAGTAAAGATTTAAACTGCTCAAGTGTTTGTGCAGATCTAATATTTAAGGGGAGACTATTCCAGAGTCTGGGACCTGCCACAGAGACGGATCTATCACCACGGGATGTGAGGTCAGTCCGTGGGATGGACAGCATTAGTTTTGAGCTGGACCTCGTGGTTTGTCCTGGAGCATAGGCAGAGAGGAGCTCAGACAGGTGAGGAGGGGCTCGGGCATTAATGACTTAAAAACAAAAAGTAGAAGTTTAAATTGGATCCTGTAGGAGACAGGAAGCCAGTGTAGGGAAGCTAAAACTGGGGTTATATGCTCTCTCCGTTTGGTACCAGTTAGCAGGCGAGCAGCTGCATTTTGAACCATCTGAAGACGATGGATGGAGGCCTGATCTAGACCATAACACAATGAATTGCAGTAGTCTCATCTGCAAGTACGGGAAAGGTGAATAACACGCTCAAAGACGTTAGGAGGGAGGTCTGGCTTTACCTTGGCCAGCTGTCTTAACTGAAAGAAGCAGGACTGAACACTGCACTCACCTGCTTCTTCACTTTAAAAGAACCATCAATGTAGACACCGAGCTTTTTACACGTGTTTCAAGTAGCGGTGCTTTATCAGGCCAGTACAGGTCAGCCTAATCACTGGTTTCAAACTCCCAGTAATGAAACTGGGGAACACTGGTTGTGCTCAACCTACAAAATATTTCACGTTCCTGCGATATGTGCTGAGCACGCACGACAGACATGAAGCAGACAGGATCACAGCTGATCTTCTCTCGCTCACGAGTGAGCTAGTTAATGTTGGGAGTCACAGAGGGAGCGCTACGATCAACCTTTAAATCAAAACGGTTCACCTCCGACACAAGGCGTCCAGTCGACGCAGAACCCAACGCAAGGCATCGCCTGAGGGTTCTTCCATCCATCACTGAAACCATTCTGTGTAGGTGCAGAGACACCCCAAGAATCCAGGTGTTATGTGGCAGCTTCGTGCACAAATGTTATTAATAAGTAGCTGTTATTAGAGCGACGCTGAGGGTGCTGAGTGGTTGGGATGTCCCCCAGACCATCACTGAAACACCAGAGCAGCCGTGCTGACGAGGTTCCAGCAGCACGATGCTCTGCAGCCTCTTCCACATGTGCTCAGCATGCAGCGGCTCTCATCTGTGGAAAGCACAGTTCTGGTCTTTGGTGGGAAATGTTAATCACAGCCGCACGCCTGCATCACTGACGGTCTGCATGACTTATATGTAAACTTTAAACTTCAGTAAGGATGCCAGCAAAAGCAGCTTCTTTCCACTGCTGGAAAACTGCAGTGTTTGATGTGAAACAGCAGTAATCACATCAGTGATGGCTTCACGGGGACACTGACAGACGATTTCTGTCCCTGCTCCTCTAACCTGTAGCTCCTTAAATCCAAACCCAGACAAAGCTCGACGTGTCTTGTGAGGTTGGACCGCTCACATCCCCAGGTTTGGCTTTTCAATCACATCTTACACTCTGTGCTACAGTCACAGCGTCCAAGCAGGGAGGCAGGAAACTGCCCCGTCGCCAAGGAAACCTAGGTGTCTGTCTGTTGTCAGGGCAACAGGGCAGAGGGGATGGGGAGCAAAAATACAGATAACGACAGGAAGGCTGGGCAGAGACAACAAAGGCAGGCGGGGCCGTCAGCTGACATCTTTGGATAGCAGGAAACTGAAGCAGTGCATAAACAGATCTGATGCTCACGATCTGTTTACATGTTTTTCTCTTCACGTGGAGTAAAAATGGCGTCATTCACGAGACCTGGTTGTTCCAAATATGTCAGATTCATGTGCTCATCCATCGTATTCCTACTGATTCTCCACACAGACAGCCAGCCTGTCGTCAGCTACTTGTTTACTTTTCAGTGGCTTGTATGCAACGCTTGGGAACATGCTGGGGAGGGTTACCCATCACCTGCCAGCATGTCAATCAGAGAACTTCCTGAATCTTAGTTTATGACAGCTGGAGCCATTTACATATCTAACACTGCTGTATTAGTCCTATTATATAAAAGGAGGAGCAAACAGTGATGTGTTCTGCTTCCTGCTCATTTCTTTTCTTCTTGTCTCAAACTGACTGAAAACAAACACGAGTCACTGAGAAACATCCGTGTTTCCTTTATTATGAAGATAAATTACATTTAATCTCACGTTATGCTTTTCTTGCTCATGAGTCACAAATCAAAGGTAAGTTGTTGAAGGGCGCCCCCTTGTGACGGCTTGCCAACAACACATACACTACACGCCACGATCGCTCACACAGGCCACGACTTTTAGGAAAGAGCCCCATTAAACGCTGTTCTTCTGCTCAGTGAACCAGCAGTAAATCAGGAATCCCAGGCTGCTGCGAGGCGGCAGCGGCGTGTGCACTAACAGGGCCTCACCCCCTCTTCAACTTATTTCCAGCAGCAGCTCACATGACCGGCTAATGTGTCCAAGTTTTCTATGAGCGACACTCACAGAGAGAAGAGGGGAGCCTATCAGAAATAGCACGGCTGACTCGTAAAAGCTGCAGTGAAATCAGATATTGGAGGGGGGGGGGGGGGGCTACACCTTTGAAGACAGTGACCTTGCAGGTGACGTATGGTGAAGGTGGAGACTGTGAGGGGGTACTAGCAGAAGAAAACGCTCAAAAACACAATACATAAAGTGAGCAGGTTAGTGTGTGACTTCAAACCTCTGCAACATGGTTTGAAGTATGAGGGAAAGAGTCATGGTGGTGTTCAGTGCATCCTCTGAACAGAAGAAAAGAAGACAAGGAAATGTGAACGAGGACGTTCAGGATAATGAAAGTAGACGGGAGAACTGGGCAGTGGCTGCAGGTTTACAGTGACCTGTGTGAGAGAGCACATGCTGAGGAAGCAGAAGAAGACTTGGCTGAGGTTGGAAGGATGTGCAGTAAGAGTAAGGAGGACATGAGGGCAGCTATGAAGGAGAATGATGGTCCTGATAAACATCTGGAGGTATGAAGGGGACTTTTTAACTAGATTGTTTAACACAGTGTTGGGACAGATGCTTGTGTCCTGGTACTGAAGAATCAGGGTGCAGAGCTGCAGCAGCCACAGGGGGATGGAGCTGATGAGCCACACCGTGAGAAAGAGCTACTGAAGTGAGGTTCTACATGTAGATGAGGAAGTGCAGAGAAGGTTAGAAGTTGTATTAGATCTGTGTGGATGTGGAAAAAGCACACGACGGGACACCAAGAGACGTACTGTGGTACTGCACATACTGAGCACATACTGAGGCTGTGCAGGAGACAGCAAGGCACAGGTGAGCTGAGCTGTAGGAGGGACAGATGGATTTAGAGCGGGGGCGCCATGACATCAGGACTCGACTCTGAGGCCCTTCATGTGTGCGATGGTGCAGACAACACTGGGAACTATAGTGAGAACAGGGACCAGGTGGAGAGCTGGAGCCAGTAAGACTGAATACATGTGTGTGAAGGAGAAAGGTGCCTGAAGCTGGTCCAGAACAACACAGTGCACAGGGCAGGTGCAGAGGAGGTGGGGTGGGTGGAGGTGAGGGTCAGGGGGGTCTGTGAAAGAAGAAACACAAAAACCTGACAGGGAAAATTTAGGAGACGGTAGCTCGTGATGGCAGTCGGGCGAGCTGTTGTGTGTCGGAGACGGTGGCACTGACAAACCCAGGAGGCGGAGCTGGAGCGGTTAAAGATGGTCGACTCTTCATTGGGAATGACCAGAATGGAAACGTTTAGGTAGAACACAGGGGCGAGGCTGGACACGTGCAGACGACTGATCGTGGATACACAGGGTGTCGAACAGTAACACACTAACACAGAAATACTGCTGTAAGTGTCCCAGTTAGACATGCTGAAGCACAGATCAACAAACAATCTCAGCTTCCCTGTGTGATTTCACTTCATGGCTAAATCATCGTTTCAGGTTTCTTTGGGTATTTGTGGGTTTGAAGTTTTCACCCTAATTCATAAAAAGCCAATCAACAATCAGGAGAGAGGAGTTCGTCTTTCTAATTACAACTAATACGATTAAAAGACTTATTTATAAACTCCGTTAGCGTCACAGTACAAAGTTAAACAGAGAATCAGGAATCCTCTCTTAATATAAGTGATCACATAGATCTGTCAGCAGCAATTTGTCACGTAAAAACAGCACATCAAAAGGACTCTGCAGTCACAGCGCCCCCTGCTGTTATCACACTAGAAAGGTATTTATTATTATATTAATTATGCAGCATGCAAACATATATAATGTCTCTCTGAGGGCATCTTCCTGAAATATTAATGCATGTGCTAAACAGCTGTACTCAAAGGAAGCACACACACACACACACACACACACACACACACTGTTAAGCATGTGTGCATGTTGGCTGTTCATGATTTATTTATGGATTAGATTAATTCAGATCTTATTGCGCACAGAACTCTGGGGTGTTACCAGTTCATTACCAGTCATGTAACAGTAGCCCAGTTCAGCACAAACCCAAACAGTGATGACATACTGGTCTGAGCTCAGCTGTGTCAGGACAGGTTGGAGTGATCTTGCTTCACTCACATTCAACAGAAGCTTTGTGGAGATGAAATCAGTGTAACACTGCGCCTGCTCAGAGACCACAGACGGTAACAAATGAATCACTTTGTGAGGAAAGCCAGCTGGACTGTCTGAGCTGTCATTGATCGGTTATTAGTTGTTTCCTGGCAGCTTTCTCCGAACAATAACATCAAAAAGCCACCAAACCGAACATGATGTGATTAATCTGCTGCACACAGGACGCTGCTGAACACCTAAATGTAACCACGGTAGCTTCTGACCCCACTTCCGCCAGTCCCTTTATTGTGGCGGGAATGAACCCTGCATAAGTTCCGGGTCATTCAGCTGCATGTCCCTGCTCCTCTGGCTGCTGCTGTCCCTGTGGTTGGCGTACTTGTCAGCTATCGACACATTTTACAGTTGACAGCGTGCAATAACCCGGCCGATTCATCCATCTTTACACTACCTCACAATCGACTCAACGGTGAGTTATTTGTTTGTTTCGTCACAATTAATGAAAATGCGGAGCCGCGATCGCACATCCTAAAACGCCGGTAAGCTAATGCTAGGCTAGCGACAGTAAGTGCAATTACTAGTTTTATTTATTGAATATTGTTGTTTTTGTTTATTCCATTATGGCCGAATGTTGACTTAACGTATCTAGAGTTGGACGAGTGATTTGAATTTTGTAGATTTGTCCGTTTTGGATGTTTTTTGTTACTTTTCTGATGAAATGCCAAAACGGCCTATGAGATTTTGCATTGAGTTAAATTCCATTTAAATTATTGAATCTGTTGCGCAACACCTGTGATTGAATGAGTTTTGTAAATATATTCGATTAACTTTGGATGATATTTATTAGCTTTATGGCTGATATACTTTGATGGGACCCATGAGAATGTTTTTCTATAATAGTATTTAGAATGACATTCATTATAAGAGATGATGGTTTGTTGATTGTTGTATGAAACATGGCATTAATTGTCTTTGTTATTTATGTATTTATTTTGTCACAGCAGTAGGATGCGGTTTCATTTTCTTCGCTGAAGGATAATTTGTTTTTGACCTTGTTTAGGTCAGGTTTTTTTTTTCTCCCGCGATCAGCCCTGATCAGCGCGGGATGGCGAGCCACCCGACCACCGCTACGTTGCGGTAGGAATCGTGAACCTATGGACTGAATCAAACTGTTGACACATGACCTATCACAGGTCCATGGAACTGAACTAAATCACATACTGGACCACACCTCATCCCACCTCCTTTTGGAACCTAAGAAGCTGTTTTGTATTGTCAACATTATTTTTGTTTGTGATATATTTGCATATTTTTCTTTACTTTTTTGTACATCCGTCTTTACACTTCTCATAACAAACATAATATATATATTTTGAGCTCTACTTTGGTTTCCTGTGTTTGATTCACACACTCAGGCTCCATAGTGGAAACTACTTCTGATAGCTCATTGTCTATGAAGCTGCAGTCAGGCGCCCTGGTCCTGTAACCGCGTTACATAAACCACGGCCTTAGAGGATCTCTGCCCTCTGTTATAATAACCACACATCTACTAACAAATAGCTAATTATGTATCATTTATCTATAATTATTTCTTCATGAAATCACAAAACAACGAAGCTAAGATGCTCAGTAAAGACGGCGCTGGCCTTTCTATCACTGTCCACTGTCAAAGACGGATGTCCCATAACCAGAGTGGCTGCTGCTTCTGCCTCGTGTCTCCACACAGAAAGGTCAACAACTATTTGAGGCATATTTACCTCACTGTCACCAGCCCCACAGCAAACACATACAGAACGACCGTCAGCAGGAGGCAGGTTTCAGTCAGGCTTTGGACTGTACAGCTCCATGTCCACTTACCTGGAAGAGAAAAGACAAATTAAGTAGTTGCTTAAAAAAACAAAATTATTTCTTATAATAGTAACTGGTGAACTAAGTACCTGCTACCATCACAGATCATCAAAAACAAATGCACAGACAGTGGCTGCGATGTACATTTTTAATTGTTTGTAACACTTGGATTCACTTTAGTTCTGTTTGTTACGACAAAAACCAATCCCAGCACAGGCAGCAACACCCACAGGCGTGTTGTTTGTGTCACTGGCAGCTATAAATAACAGCAACATGTGAATGGAAGTCCGCCGAGCTATTCTTAGGCTCTGCACTAAAGGAAAAGCCATAAACTGCAGTGTTCTTGATATGTTCCCCCAAACATACAAAAAATCTAATCCCATTTTTAAAAAATGATAAAAAGAAAAGAAGATATACAAACATCAAACGCCATAAAATGCTCTGAACAGACAAGCTTCCACATGACATTTTACCTTAATGCAGTCACACGCTCGCTCCCTAAACGGAGACTCACTTGATTCAATTTTAAGAACTCCCTGCAGTGTGACCGATCCTGGAAGCTTCACTACATCTGTCTAAGACAGAGAAATCACTCAAGGACATGGGCCCTGGCGGCGCGCACAGACGCAGCGGCCCGGAGCTCCTACACTTTTGCACTTTTGGTGGTACTGTGTATTATTTCACACAGTCTGGGGTTACTTCAATACAACAGAGATGATCTACTACAACTAAGCCGTGGAGATCTTCAACTAACATCCGAGTATCTCATCCCCCCGGAGATCGTTAAGCAACCCCCGGGGCTACCCGCAACAGCAAGCCGCAGGAGGAGACGTTGCGAGCGGAGGCAGAAGAGAGGCAAGCGGGGAGGCCTGTGGGCACGGCTAAAGACTAGTCCGTTTAAACCACCACTCCCGATCATATTCCTCTCCAACGCCCGTTCAATCCGTTACAAACTGGATGAAATACGACTGCAGATCGCCACTCGACGGACTTTTAATAACTGTTCGTGCATGATTTTCACTGAAACCTGGCTGGACAGCGCCATTCCCGATGCGGCTATCGATCTAGCCGACAGGTCTGCGGACTCGGGTAAGAAGACTGGCGGGGGGCTGTGCATCTATATTAACAACCTTTGGTGCACGAACGTCACGGTAACGGAAAAACTGTGCAGTACAGAGGTAGAACTGTTGGTGTTAAAGTGCCGTCCATTCTATCTCCCTCGGGAATTTTCTGCCGTTTACATCTGCGCTGTTTACATTCCACCAGATGCTAATGCTAAGCTAGCGTTAGCACAATTGAGCAGCAGCATCAATAACAGCCTGGTAGCACACCCGGACAGTGTCTTTATTGCGGCTGGGGATTTTAACCACGCGGACCTGAAATCTGTACTTCACAATTTCCACCGTAATGTGAAGTGTGCTACCAGAGGAGATAGAACGTTGGACCAGGTGTACACCAACATGGCGAATGCGTACAGAGCCCAGGCTTATCCCCACCTGGGTCTGTCAGACCATCTCTCCCTTCTGCTACACCCAATATACACACAAAAGATCAAGAGCACTGGGATTACAACCAAAACCGTGAGAACATGGCCGCAGGACGCTATTCCGATGCTTCAGGACTGTTTCCACTGCACAGACTGGGATGTATTCAAGGTACAGGACACTGACAATCGTGTCGCATTGGACAGTTACACCTCCACTGTCTTGGACTACATCTGTTTCTGTGTGGACAATGTAACAACTTGGAAACGATTCCGTGTGTTCCCTAATAATCCACCCTGGATGACACACGGAGTTCAACAACTTATTCGAACAAGGAACAACGCTTTCAAATCCGGGGACCAGGAGGCATACAGTGCTGCCAGGGCCAACCTGAGAAGAGGCATCAAGACTGCCAAGCAGCAGCACAGGAGGCGTATCGAGGCCAGGTTTGAGAACAACACAAACCCAAGGCAGGTCTGGGAGGGCATCAGGGCTATCACGGACTACAAAAGAAGAACACCATCACCCTCAGCCGACAGTTCTACTCTGGCTGAGGATCTAAATCTCTTTTATGCCCGTTTTGACAGGGAGAACACCGACCCTGTCCTGTCCCCTCTCCCCTCAACCGACCCTGCTCCGGTCCTGAGCACTCATGAGCTGAGGCGTGTGTTCCGGAGCATTAACACCAGGAAGGCGGCCGGGCCGGATGGAGTGCTGGGCCGGGTGCTAAAAGACTGTGCTGCGGACCTGGCGGACGTCTTCACCTCTATATATAACACCTCGTTGTCCTGTTCACTGGTACCATCCTGTTTCAAAGCAGCAACCATCGTTCCCATCCCAAAACAGTCAAATGTCACATGTCTGAACGATTTCAGACCTGTGGCACTCACCCCCATTCCCGCCAAATGCCTGGAGAGACTGGTCATTAAACACATCAGAGCTGCTTTTCCACCATCCCTGGACTCGCACCAGTTTGCATACAGGGAGAACCGGTCAACCGAGGATGCGATCGCCACAGTGCTGCACACATTACTGAAGCACTTGGAACACAGGAACACCTATGCACGGCTCCTCTTTGTAGACTACAGCTCTGCTTTTAATACCATCCGGCCATACAAACTCCGTCCCAAACTCCACCAACTGGGACTTAACTCCTCTCTGTGCAACTGGATTGTGGACTTCCTCACTAACCGTAGACAGAGTGTCAGAGTGGGTAAGAACACCTCTTCCACCCTTGTGGTCAACACCGGTGCCCCTCAGGGGTGTGTTCTGAGCCCTCTGCTATACACTCTCTTCACCCATGACTGTATTTCCTCCTGCGCGTCCAATCTCATTGTTAAGTTTGCAGATGACACTACAGTGCTCAGACTTATATCCAACAATGATGAGACAAACTATAGGACAGAGGTGCAACAACTAGAGTCATGGTGCCACGACAATAACTTGGTCTTAAACACCAAAAAGACCAAGGAGATCATTGTAGATTTCCGGAAGAGGGGTCATAACAACCATCTGCCTCTCTTCATTGGCAGTGAGGCGGTGGAGAGGGTGAGCAGTTTTAAATTCTTGGGGGTAACTGTGACCAAGGACCTGTCCTGGGGCAACCATATCACCTCAGTTGTACGGAAGGCCCAACAGCGCCTCTACTACCTGAGGAGACTGCGGAGCGCACACATTCCCAGATCTCTGATGTTGAACTTCTACAACTGTGCCATCAGCAGCGTTCTGACGTATGGATTTCTAGTGTGGTTCCCCAGCTGCACCAAGGCCGATCAGCAAGCACTCCAGCGGGTGGTGAAAGAAGCTGGCAGAATTATTGGAACAAGTCTGCCAGAGATCAGTAATATCTTCCCCACTCGCTGTCTGAGGAGGGTGCACAGTATCCTGCGGGACCAACATCACCCTGCGCGCCACCTTTTCCATCTGCTGCCCTCAGGGAGAAGGTACAGGTCTATACAGGCCAGAACATCCAGACTGGCCAACAGCCTGTATCCACAGGCTGTGAGGCTCCTGAACTCTCTGCCCCCCTCTCACGGACAATAACCATATCCAACTTCTTAATAGCAATGAACTGGTCTGCATTGGTGCATCATATCTTTATTCTCTTCCCCCTCCTGCCCCCCCCCCCCCCCCCCCTCTTTCTTAAATAGATAACTATCATATCTGATATCATATCTCACAGTACAATAATATTGAATGGGTTGCATTGTTGTATTTTGTCATGTTTCTCAGGTCTTTGTCTGAATTTCTACGAACATTATTGCTAAGGATTGTCTTATTGCATTGGAGTCACACTGGGTTAAATATGTACACTTGGGTTTTAAGGGGTATTTATTATTTTCTTCTTTTTTTTTTTTTTTTTTTTTTTTTTTTTTTTTGGGTTGTATGGAAGCCCCAAACGCAATTTCATTGTTCTTGACAATGACAATAAATAAATAAATACTAATACTAAATACTTTATAAAGGCCCCTGGCCTCAGACTATTCTGTAAGTAGGGGACTGCACTGAGATACCAAACCAGCTTATGAAATGTGACAGTGTGATTGTGTTTAGTGCAACTACAAGATAGAACCGATTAGTAATAAGAGCTAAGTAAACTTTATGCTTTATAAGTGTTTGCAGTGCTATGAGATGTAAAAAAATAAACCGAAATACACTTAAATACAAGTACTGTATTAACTATTATGTAAAATAAACTACAGAGTGCACTCTGCAAAGTGTGTTTGCAGGGCAAGAGATGCAAGAATGCATGACAATAGAATAGAATAGCTTTTATTGTCACTGTTACAAGAACAATGAAAGGCTGTTTGACATCTCTCCATGTGTGTGAAGTATTTACACAATCACAGACAAATTTACATTTACACAAGAAAGCTATGTACAAGTTATACATGCACCACTTCTGCACTCACTTCCGGTTGAGTGAACGCTGGCGCGACTGGCTGCCGCTACTCACCGGCCGCCACTCACCACTATCGCTAAACGTTAACGCTACTGGACTCTGGACTTCTGGACTTCTGTCCTACTCCTGTTTCTAAGGCCCACCGGTGTCCCTACCCAGCTGTTCCTGTCCATGATGTGGCCTTTCAGGATCTATGTACTCTCAGTGTGGGTCTGGATCCTTATGTCATCGATCTACCGACTCGGCACTGGACTTCATCAATATACAGCTGATGAGCTCCTCCGGCTCCGCTTCTCTTTAGCTGCTCCGCCGCTGGCTGCTCTTCATTTCCACACGGACATTGCCTTCCTCCCTCGTCGAAAGTACGTACATCGAGGCTCCCATCGGTATTTCCATCAGGATAATTCCAAACCAATTCAGTCCTTCTGGTCCACCTCTGGTCGCTCTCAACGGAACCCCTGCAGGTCTATTGACCACAATGTTCTGACTGGTCTGCCTAGGTCGGCTAACACTCTCATCCAGTCCGACAGTATTTCTGTCAACTTCGGCCTGCTTAATATCCGTTCGCTTATGAACAAAGGACATCTCATCCAGGATCTCCTAACAGACCGTAAGTTTGACTTTTTCTGCTTGACTGAGACATGGCAACAGCCCAATGACTTTTCGCAACTCAACGACTCCACCCCCCCGGGGTTTGTTTACACCTGCCAACCTCGCGAGTCCGGCCGTGGTGGTGGCCTCGCGATAATCTATCGCGAGAACTGGAAAGTCTCGCCGCTGTCCGCCCCTACGTACAGCTCCTTTGAATCTGTTGTTTGTCAACTTTCAGGACCTACCCCAACTGTAATAGCTGTCATCTACCGCCCCCCAAAATTTAATTCTGTTTTTATCAGTGACTTTGCCGATCTGCTGACCAATCTAGCTACTGTCTCCCCTAATATAATATTGCTGGGTGACTTTAACGTTCACGTGGATAACTGCGACCATCCTCTTACCAAGGACCTTCTATCCTGCCTTGATAGTTTCAGCCTTAAACAATACATAAACTTCCCTACCCACATTAAGGGCCACACTTTGGACCTAGTCTGCTGTTCTGGACTTACCCCCTCCATCTGTACAGCTGACGAACTGCTAATTTCGGACCATCTACTTCTCTCCTTTAATGTTCACATGACCCTCTCTGTAATTAACAATCCCCGTATTATCTCTTTCCGGAATATCAAGAATATAAATCTTGATATCCTTTCCTCTGCTTTTTCTAGCTGCTTGTCTTCTAACAACTTAGCTATTCAAGAGGACCTGGTACTTTTTTATAATCATAGCCTTAGTAGTATTTTAAATTCCCTGGCTCCACAAAAAACCAGAACTGTACTTTTTTCTCGCTCTGCACCCTGGTACACCCCTGAACTCCGGCTACTGAAAGCTAAAGGCCGACAGCTTGAACGTCTCTATAAGAAAACTGGCCTTACTATTCATAAGGATATGTTTAATAACCACGTTCTGTTTTACCAGGAATGTATTAGTCAAACCAAATCTGCTTATTACTCTGCTATTGTCTGCTCAAGTGAGAACTCTACCAAGACCCTTTTCTCACTATTCAACTCTTTTAACAGGCCACCTGATTCTCTCCCTGCTCATCTCTATTCATCTAACTTCTGTGATGCTCTAATGCTATTCTTTATTGATAAAATTCATAAAATACACTTAGACCTGGACCCTAATGCTCAATGTAGCTTCTCTGTCCTAACTTCTCCCCCTTCTCACTTCCTCTCTGTTTTTCAACTTCCATCCTTAGCTGATATTGCTGATCTCATCCATAAATCAAAGCCTTCTACCTGCCAGCTCGATCCTATCCCCACTGTCCTCGTCAAAGCCTGCTTATTCCCTCTCCTTCCCCTCATATCTGCTATTATTCACTCTTCACTCACCACTGGAACTGTTCCTGCTTCCTTCAAAGTTGCTGCTATTACCCCAATTCTGAAAAAAACTGGTCTAGATCCCAACAACTTTAATAATTTTCGTCCTATCTCCAATCTACCATTTCTCTCAAAAATCCTTGAAAAAATAGTTGCTTCACAAGTCCATCTTCACCTAACTGATAATAACCTTTACGAACAGTTCCAGTCTGGCTTTCGTCCTTTACATAGCACTGAAACTGCTCTTATAAAAATAACAAACGACCTTCTTATAGCAGCTGATTCTGGTCTCCTCTCCATCCTTATCCTTCTTGATCTGAGTGCAGCTTTTGACACCATCTCTCATCCCATTCTCCTTAGCAGATTAGCTTCTATTGGTCTCTCTCACACTCCACTAGCCTGGTTTAAATCATACCTATCTGACCGCACTCAGTTCATTCAATTAAAATCCTTCACTTCTCAGCTTTCTCCTTTATCCACTGGGGTGCCCCAGGGATCTGTCCTCAGGCCCCTTCTTTTCATCATCTACCTTCTTCCACTCGGACATATTTTTCGTAAATATAATATTCAGTTCCACTGCTACGCCGATGACACCCAGCTCTATCTCTCTACCAAACCTGACTCTACTCTTCCTCCACCCTCCCTCATCCTCTGTCTAGCTGAACTTAATTCTTGGTTCTCCTCCAACTTTCTTAAACTCAACAGCAATAAATCGGAACTTCTTCTGGTTGGCACTAAACGACTGCTATCCAGAATTAACAATTTCTCTCTCACCATCAATAACTCGCTGGTCCCTATCTCTCCCTCTGTGAAAAGCTTGGGTGTCATTCTCGATAGCACATTATCCTTTAACTCACATATCAATAATATTACACGTGCAGCATATTTCCAACTCCGTAACATTAATCGCCTCCGCCCCTTCCTCACACCTCACGCCACTGCCATTCTCATCCATAATCTTGTTATCTCTAGAATTGACTACTGCAACTCATTATTATTTGGCCTCACACAAAAATCTATCAACAAGCTCCAACGTGTCCAGAACTCTGCTGCCCGTATTATTACTAGGACTTCTTCTACCCACCACATCTCCCCAATCCTGAAGCAACTTCACTGGCTCCCGGTCAAATTTCGCATCCATTTTAAAATAATTCTGTATACATTCAAGGCTATTCATTCTCTCTCTCCACCGTACCTCTCTGACTTATTACAGATGAAGCTCCCATCCCGCTGCCTCAGATCTTCATCTTCTCTTTCTCTCTCTGTTCCCTCTGCTCGTCTGATCACAATGGGAGGGAGGGCCTTTAGCTGCTCTGCCCCTCGACTTTGGAATTCCCTACCCCCGGACCTCAGAAATATTAGTTCATTCTCTCTTTTTAAGTCCACCCTCAAAACTCATCTGTTTAAAATTGCCTATTCTTAAATTTCTGTATGTTTTAACTTTTATCTTCTATTTTTACCATTGTGTATATTTCCAGTTTTTATCTGTTGTACAGTGTCCTTGGGTGCTTTGAAAGGCGCTATTTAAATAAAATGTATTATTATTATTATTATTATTATTATTATTATTATTATTATTATTACCTGCAAACATACGGATACACTAGGGCTGCTCAATCGGATTTTAATCTCGATTACGATCTGAGCTTTCAACGATCATTAAAAATGACTGAGCCGATTATTAGCCCCTCCCTCGTGCTTCACTCTCGCGCTGCTCCGTGTGGCAAATCAAGCGCACCTCTTTCGAACACGTGTCACAACAATTAAGAGCAGCGGTCTCCAACCTTTTTTGCGCCACGGACCGGTTTATGCCCGACAATATTTTCACGGACCGGCCTTTAAGGTGTTGGATAAATACAACAAAATAAAACCAGTACCGGTACCGAAAAAAAGAAGAGTTATTCATAACACACGTGAAAAGACCCAGGAAAACCGAGTAAACGATAAAAACGATAACAAAATAACACTGAAAACCGATAAAAACCCTGAAAACCATATATTTCACACCTGAGCCTCAACTCTCGCGGCCCGGTACCAAACGACTCACGGACCGGTACCGGTCCGAGGCCCGGGGGTTGGGGACCGCTGATTAAGAGGACCCGAGGGAAGCTCGGAAAGCTAAGCAGTAGTTATTTGGAGAGGACAGTGACTGCCGTTGGTTGAACAGAGAGGTAAAAAAAACTTCAGTGGTGTGGAAACTTTGCTACGGTGTCGTAGCTGCACCACTGAGCAACACTGCAAAGTTCACTAAACATAGATGTTTACATTTTTCATTTATTTCTTATACTGCAAACATTTGCACTGTTATCAGTATTTGCACTATTTTATATTATTTTTTGACAATCTTTAAAGTCATTATTCAACACATTGTTATTGTTAAATAAATATCGTCAAATAATCGAGATCTCAATGTCAGTGAAAATAATCGTGATTATCATTTGTGCCATAATCGAGCAGCCCTAGGATACACCCATACAAACATACACGCACACACATACATGTATGTATAAATACATGTATGCATGCGTACATAGAGACATGTCTCCACATACACATACATACATGCCATGGCTCGCTGACTGGGAGTGCCGAACTGAGCTCCACAGGAATGAATCCAAAAATGTTACATTTGAATGTTTCAGATCATCAACAAAATGTTAATATTAGACAAAGACAACACAAGTAAACACAACATGCAGGTTGTAAATGTAGCTATTTATTCTTATTAGATTTATAATTCAGCCCATCAGAGGGTTTTCAAGTCTGAACCGCCTTTTTAAGTCACAGCACCAGCTTGAATAGACCACTCGACAGCCCCTCAGAGGTGAACTAGCTGGTGTGTTTTTGGATCATTGAACACATGTTGATGACATTGATGGTCAGGGATGCAGAGCAGATGCAAAGCCACAGCAAACCACAAAGAGAAGCCCAACAAAGAACCTGCTGTCTGTATTTTTAGATTTTAAGGTTTTTTGATGAAGACAAAAACAAGGACAGCTTCCTCCAGGGAGAAGCTAGAAGCTGCCTCCTGCAGCTATAAATAGCAAGGCTTCAGGAAATCTCACTCTATATCAGGAGTATGGACACTGATGGGATGGCGTGCACCCTACTTAATATTTTGGAGGACTAAATTGCAGCATCTCAGTCATCAATGAGGAAGTAAAGCACTGTGTACTTTAACACAAAATGATCTGGGTATAAAGTAAACTGCCATTAATGGTAAATATTATTAATGTATTTACAGACCATAAATATTTAAACAGGCACATAGTTTTGTTCTTTAAGGTTAACAAAACCATGATAACGGCGTCTACGTTACAGGACATTTCAATGTGAATGTAAGTGCTCTATTCTTAGGAAACCGTGGCCTTTCTGTCGGTTTGGATCTGCTGATGAGACTTTGGTCTATATAAATAGACTGACTATGGCATAATCGTGACTTTTGTCATCACAGAAGTGATGGGAGCATTCAGAGACTAAAAATAAAGCTGTGGAAGAGCAAATAGTGTGCACAATTCATCTGATCGCAGAGAAGCAGTGAAAAACCCACAGAAAGTAAAAGATAGACGTCCTAAAAACTGGTGCAATTCAGTATAATATCATTGCATGTTTTGTTGCAATGGAGCAAACAACAACAGTACACTACTTTGATGGGACTAAAGTATCTCACATATAACATGGATGCTGTAACATCCTTGACGTATGCACAGGAGTACAGAAGTAAAACAGCAGGAGTGTTAGCTCTACAGAGGAAAAGACACGCCTGTTACGTCGCTTACTACCTGCTTCTTGTCACCACATCGCCCGGTAGGATGGTTTCGACTCTCTCTGTAAGTGTAAATCTCACTCTAGACTCTGGCTAACCCATTCTCTCCTCCCTCCGCAGCATTCCTACCAGCCCACCTATGGCTGTGCCACATCATACTGTTCACGGTAATACCAGTATAATGTTGGGCAACGATAAAAAAATGAAATATCGCGATACAATATGGGTAAAACGCGGATGCGCAGTGCCTTTGTTTTCATGCACGCATGGCCGAAAAAGCATGGTGGCGACAGGGAAGGGGGAAAGTGGATCGTTGAGTGAAACGGATGAACCAGAACTGGTTTGTAAAAATGCTGCAACGTAACTGGTTTGGTGTTTGTCCGTCAGATACACAACAAAGCACTATTTTTTTTGTAGAACATGCTAGCGGGCCGTCGTTATTGCCGTATTTGTTGGACTAAGGTGCTCGGAAATCTGGGAGTAATCTGGGTCCTAAACTCCGTCCGCTTCAGGTCCCAAAGTCAAACGCACACTGCAGCACATTGAGAGTTAAAAACTAAATTCTTTCAACTTTAATAAAATGATCAGTGTTGCTGCTTTACCAGATGTAACAATTAAGTTTAACATCCAGGCATCCATGAAAACAGAATTTATTATATTTAATGGAGTTAGAAGTTAGCAGGAACTAGTGCAAGTTAGCTCGCTAGTTTTGCTAGTTACCTAAACATGATATAGCATGTTCTGACAGAGATTTCTGAAAAAGTTCAAACGTACAGCTCTGCTGTCACTTTAGTCAGGAGAACAACTGAGATAATCCATCCACAATACGAGGTTAATCATTAATATACTGCAACAACACAGGAATAGAGCTGCTGTGATAGAATACAGCATTAATGAATCAATGGTACAGAAGTGGAGGAAGCAAGAAGAATGAGTTGAATAGTTTGATTTATCTGACTGCTTTGTTTCTTGTGCCTTATAATCCCGTGCAGCTTATGGTCCGAGAAATACATATTTGACTTTTTTATTTGGCACACTGCAGTTTAATGTTGCAAAGCACCTCTTTTTAACTTCAGTGGATATTATACATGGTTATGCTCAGGATATGTCAGCACATTTCTACTGGAAATGCCTTTTGGTTAAACTTTCAGCAAGGAATTTGCATTTGCACTGTTAAATCTTTACATAGCTTTAATGCACATGAAAAACAGCTGCTTGTTTAAGTGAAAATAAATGGATGGGTTTTTTGCGCTGGTAAAGTTGTGGAGTTGTATTTTGTCTCGCATCAATTATATTGTCAGTTATATCGTTATTGCAAATTTTCAAATATATGTCGTGATAAATATTTTTGGCCATATCGCCCTGCTCTAAGCCCACCCATTTAATCCAAGCCCATATGTATTTCTCTGTAGTTTGTAAATAAACATTTTCACTGCACCATCTGCTCCTGAATCCAGAATCCTCCTATGGCATGACAGAACATCTAAATCAGCAACATTTTGGACTCTTCTGAAGCACTTTCTATCACGCTGTAAGCACCTGAGAGATGAGTTGGTATCTACGGATGAAACGAAATCATTTGAAGAACTTTACATTAGCCTTGAGAATAGTTTCATAACTTGGCCAGCTCCAGGCCTCGAGGGCCGGTGTCCTGCAGGTTTTAGATCTTACCCTGGGTCTACTCACCTGAATCAAATGATTAGTTCATTACCAGGCGTCTGGAGAACTTCAAGGCATGTTGAGCCATTTAAATCAGCTGGACACGTCTAACACCTGCAGGACACTCGTGGCCTGGGTTTGGACACCACTGCCATAACTGAATACTGAAAGAAACTACAAGTCACGATCAGCTTCCTCATCAAGAACATCGTGAGAAGTCAGTGCAGCTGAGCAGACTTACTCAGGAGGAGTGGTAGAGAAGGACTGAAGAATGGCCACATCAATTCTCCCTGTGCGATAACACAGGTGGATCCTGCAAAACGAGTGTGTTGTCTCTAGTACAACACATAACAATTCTGGGTTTATCTCTGGACTCCATCTCTTTTACATCACTCTGTCAGAGGAGAGATTCAATCGGGCATACTGGGCATTTGCCCGGTGGGCCGACGGTGATTCTTCGTTTTTATGGGTCGATGGGTTTTGTTTTGTTTGTTTGTTTTGTAACGGCATGAGCAATGGAAGGTGGCGGATTGGCCAGATGCTGGACGATGTGTAAAAATAACTCTGTTGTTTGGTGGTGGCTATGGCGGAGCTTCCACAGTAAGAAGTTATGACCTGCAGTCTATCTGGGTCAGATATAGACCAAGCTTAGTTGTAGCTATTTTCGTTGTGCTGACTTTTTACTGTCAGTTCCAATAACTCGTACTGCGTGCTAGCTAGCATGACTGGGTGGGTGCTATGATGTTACTGATAGTGAACTTTATTTTGTTCATAAGGTTAGTTAGTAGAGTTGCCAACCGTCCCGTAAAAAACAGAATCATCTCGTATTCAGAGAAAATATTACGGGTTTCGTATTGAGGTGAAAAGGAACAGTTTGTCCCGGACTTCAGCTACAATGAAAAAGACACAAAGCTGGATTTATTCTGTCATTATGCTGCACAGCTGCCTCTTCTTCTCTCATTCTCTCCCCTCCCTCTCCTGTTTCTACTTCAATCATGAAACTGATCAATGATCAGCTGATCGGCTCTCTTGTTTCTTTATCGCCCACTTTGCGCCAGAAAGAGGAAACCAGCGGATGTCGCGCTAAACAACAGCAGCACGTTTGATCAGCTGTTGTTAGAATTTATTTAATATTAATTTCTAGTATCAGCTGATGTTTGCTGGAGCCACAGCTGTAAAGCTGCTGGTCATGATATGGTTTGGATATGTAGTGAGAGGGAAACATGAAGATGAAACCAGGAGATGTCCTTACTGAACCATCAGAGCTGAACAGGTGATGGAGAAACAGGTTTACCTTTTAGGTGACATGGATGAGTTGAAGTTATGAACTGTTTCTGAGAGACAAATAACACCAGGATCCTTTTTTATGTAGCTGACAGCTGGTAACTGTGCAGTGACGGGTCTAGCAAAGTGTTGCCAGGGGGCAGGTAGGGCATTAACAGGGAGAGGGGGGCACAAAGAAACACTTTCTTATTCTCATTTAAAATGTCTCGCTTTTAATAAGTAATTATCTGAATCTTATGACCAAAGTTTTTATCTGATGTAAAATGTATAGAAATCATACATATACCAACAAGACTGTACATCACTGTCACAGCAGCGTTTGTTTTCATTCAAAGGCTTTATGGCTCTTCCTATAATACCTGGTGGGCCGGTCTCTAGTCAAAATGCCAATTTTTTGTCCCAGTCCCGCCATGCTCACAGCATTCCTGACTCTTTTTCGCCTGCACAAAACAGTCCCCTTTAGATTATGCCTTCGGCTACTGGGTATGATGGCCTCGGCCATCCTGGTAGTCTGGCTTGGCTGTTTAAGAGGGTTTCAGCGCTGGGTGGTTTCTTCAGGCGCTTCCTACTGTTCTTGTGAGGATTGACAATACCACCATGGGGGCTTATATTAGCCATCAGGGAGGGATGCATTCATGCTAACAGCAGCAAACATTTGTCCCTGGTAACCCTATCCCAGGCAGGGTGAACTGTTTCCTTGATCTTGCACTCATAGGGGTCTTCTGAATTAAATTGAATTGAGGAGCAGACACAGACTGTTTTATATGAGATCCTTCTCATGCACTTCAACAGTCTTATTCATCATCCAGTCTTAAATGATCCTGTTATGACCAATGACTGCTCGACTGTGTCAAAGAGCTACTTCCACAGTGTGGAGAAGCCATAATTCTGACTCCACGCCAAATAAAAGGGGGAAACCCTCCCAGGGATTGACACCTAACAGTTAAATAGTTAAAGGATTAAACTTCTCTTTCCTTTCTTTAAACAAAAAAATATTTTCAAAAAACTATTCAAAGGTCCCAAATATCTTATTTCACTCACAAGGCAGACGAGAGGCAGCTGTGTCATTATGGCGTTTGTATCCTGCTGCTACTGGGACCAGTTACAGTTCCTTTCACTAACACACACACACACATTCTAGTTTTGATATCTTAGTGAGGACACCTAGTTGACATGATCCTAGCCGCTCACTGTAACCATCAATAATGGATGGTTAACGCTCAACCTAAACCTAACCATAACCTAACTGTAACCCTGACACTAGAACCACATTGTGAGTCTCAAACCCGTGAGGCACTTTTGTCCTCATAAATGACTGTTGGTCCCCACAAGTATAGTAACATTCCAATTCTTGGTCCCCACAGAGACATCTAAACAGGTACACACACACACTTTCATGTATTTTTGTCCACAGTATAAAAGCTGTTTGGGGCTGGGAGGAATCAAGTCCGTCCATGGCAACTTTCCCCGACTGCCTTCCACATTCTTTGAGTACTTGCCTTGTCTGCTCGCTCTGGCACTTTAATGACTTCCTTCAAATGGTACCAACACTTCAGCAACGACTGCAACATCATTTTTTCCATCTTCACAGTCCTGGAAGCATTGGACAGTATCATCTAATACATGGAAAATATTAAAACAGCTCAGCTCACAAAAGCAGGGAAACTTTGGGTGCAAACATGTGGAGACCACTCATTCATTTGCTGCATGTTGCCTCTGCTCAGTGTCTGCTCAGTAGAACATGGATCTACATGTTCAGTCCTGCACTGGCCAAAGCTGGTAGTGGTACTGCTTAGACTCTTTGAGTGCTAACATTGGTGCTCCAATCATTTGGTGTGGCTCTAACGGTGTGATTCAGACTGAGCAGACCTGGTGCATTTTGAATCAAAACTGCAGAGTCATTTTACTATTATTTAATAAGGAAGAACAGAGAAGAGTCCATGACCACGTTATATCAGTAAAGATGTTGTGTCTGCATGAGAGTAGACTGTCTCTGCAGGCAGCATCACACCCAAACAGAGCAGACAGCCTGTTCATCCTGAGCTCGCCAAGGTCACCAAAGGTCAGGCGGACAAAAACCTGCAGTCTTAACAAAGCCACAGGCAAAGACACTCTTTATTATCAACTATCTAATAAAACGCAAAACAGCCAAGAAGTGAATCTGCCATGAATTTCACAACTTTACAAGCTAAGAAATAGACACTGAGCTTTATATTGATTAAATATGTTAAATAGATATTAAATTAAATATAGATCCTGATAAATGCCTCGTTAATTTTTCATCATAGAATTACTGTTGAAACAACCCCTTATCCATGTTTGATGCCCTGCAATGGACTCACAGCCAACTGTAGAAAGCAGCCCAATCAGAGGCACTTTTTCTTTGACCCAGTTTATTCTAAGTGGAGATATTATCTGAATTTCAGGAGTGGGACCACACCTCATTCTCGCCGCCTCAGTTTATATATGCCCCCTTCACCAATACCCTCTGTTCTCATTTTCATGCCCCCCAGGAGCCGCTGCCGGTCCTCTTTGAGGCCTTCCCCACACTGCAGCACCAGTACACGGTCCCTCATCCATCATCGTTCATCGTAACTGAGGATGTGGTCCCAGCTAGTGAAATTGCTAGTAAAGATGTTAATGTGATGAACTCACCAGCTATTGGCTCACTGACATCCAGTACAAGAAGGCCAGGCTTACCAAAACATACAGTTTGATTTGTGCGCTCTGCTGCTGCACACAAATACTGTCCAACACAAGGAATTCAGCCTGGATTTACACTCTTCCCAGTGTCCTATGGCAGGTCAGCTCTATCACAGGCAAGGACAGCTCTGACGCTTCAGAAGTGTTATCAAAATAAATAAATAAATAAAATAGAAATAACATACTAGTTTGGATCAAAAGCCAGACTAAGTTTTAAGACGCAATTTAAAAGACTGCATGGACTCGGAGGAACGAATATAAAGAGGGAGGTTACTCCAGAGTCTGGGAGGTACGACAGCAAAGGCCCGATCCCCTCTGGACTTCAGACGAGACCTCGGTTGCGTCAGGAGCATTTGATTGGAAGATCTAAGTGCCTTATTAGGGATGCACAAATGGAGGCGCTCGCGTAGATAGCTGGGAGCTAAATTGTTCAAAATTTTAAAGGTAAGCAAAAGAATTTTGAATATTGGTACGATAATCAACAGGGAGCCAACGTAGGTTGGCTAAAACTGGTGTGATGTGGGCATAATTTCTAGTTCCAGTTAAGAGACGCGCAGCTGCATTTCAAACTAACTGGAGCCGGTGAATAGAGGAAGGTGGGAGGCCCGAGTAGAGGGAATCACAATAGTCTAATCTGGAAGTGATAAGACCATGAATGAGTTTTTTAAGGTCCTTCAAAGGGAGGTATGGCTTTGCTTTAGATATCTGACGCAGCTGGTAGAAACTGTTTTTTACCACAGAGGAGGTCGATTTCTTGAGCTGTCCAGGAAAACACCAAGGTTTCTAACAGTGAGTGAGAGATGGCTACCAAGGGACCCTAAGGCAGTTGTTCCAGCGGGGTGTGACTATCAAAAACTATAACTTCTGTCTTATCCTCGTTCAGTGTGAGAGACGTGACCACGTTTGTACCTCATTTAGACAGTCAAATAGGGGTTCCAGAGACGTAGAGACATCTGATGTCAAAGGGAAATAAATTTGTATGTCGTCGGCGTAGCAGTGAAAGGAAATGTTATATTTTTTAAATATTACTCCCAAAGGCAGCATGTACAAGGAAAAAGAGAACTGGGCCGAGCACAGATCCTTGAGGCACACCACAATGGGGCAGAGGCCGAGGAGTGTTGCCCCATGGCTACGGAAAATGACCTCTTTGACAGATGAACCAAGATAAAGCTATAACTTTAAGACCAACGACATGTTCTAGAGATGAGAATCTTGTGGTCGACTGTGTCAAAGGCAGCAGTCAGATCTAGTAAAACTAAAACAATGGCCCACAGGTAGAAGAAGATCATTAAAAAGCCTAACTAACGCTGTCTCAGTGCGATGGCGAGGTTTAAAGCCAGACTGACTTTCACTGATACCGTTAGTATCAAGGAAGGACTGAAGTTGTTTTAGAACCACGTTTTCCAGAATTTTGGATATAAGAGGGAGTTTGGAGATCGGTCTGTAGTTAGAGCACTAGGGTCAAGATCCTTTTTCTTTATAATGGGTTGCACGACAGCGCGCTTAAATACTGACGGTGCACAACCTGATGACAGGGATACATTTAGTAAAAGTTGGATACAGGGACCGATAGTGTGCAAAGCTTCCTTAAGAAAACGAGAGGGAACGATATCACGGGGGGAGTTAGAGATGATCACTTATAGCTGTTAAATGAGAATAAGACAGTGGATTGAACTGTTGAAGGACAGTCAAGCATTCAGGGACTGGAACAGGGTCAGAAACTAACAACGACTCAAGATGAGAGAGACGCCCTCAGAACTTAAATTTTGTCAGTGAAATATTTTAAAAAATGATCACGAAGTACAGGAGAGGCATCCCTACAAGTAAAGGGGCAAGGGTTTATCGAGGAATTACAAATACTAAAAAGGGCTCGGGGATTATGGCAGTTAGACCAAATAATACCAGAGAAGGAGGCAGATTTAGCAGCTTTAACAGACGTTTTGATACCTAGATAGACATTTACGAAGCATGTCCAGAGAGACATGGAGTTTATCTTTTTTCCATTTTCGCTCAGCGCGCCGACATCCACGCCTAAGGGCGCCGGTAGGGTCATTACGCCAGGGTTGGCGTAACAATTTGGCACTTTTTGTCCTCAGAGGTGCCACCGAATTAAGAATGTCGGCGCATGTAGTATTAAGAAGGTTGGCAAGTTCCTCCGCTGATAAATCTGCAATACCATTAACATCAGAAAGAGGAGAATCAAGAAAAGCAGCAGTGAAATGAGCAAGTGACTGAGAGCTCATCGAGCGCGTTTGCCGTAGAGAACCATCACTATACAAATCAACATTGTTAATAACAGTATTAAACAAAACCGGAAAATGGTCCGAAATCCCGAAGTCCTTAATGTCCGTGATGCAGATATCCAAACCACGGGACAGTACCAAGTCGAGTGTGTGACCTTTTGTGTGAGTTGGATCACTTACGAACTGGGTGAGATTAAACGAATTCATAAGAGCAAGGAAGTCTTTGACTAGTGAGCCGTCCTCGCAACAAACGTGGAAGTTAAAATCACAAAGAATTAAAATACGATCATAGCGTAAGACGACACTCCCCAGTAAGTCAGCAAATTCAGAAATAAAATCCGTAACAAATTTCGGGGGGCGATACACCACAGCGCAAAGAAATGAGGTTCAGTTCAGTTCCAATAACTGCACCTCGAAGCTGGGGTACATGATGACAGCGGCCGACATCGAAATTTGTTTTTAAAAACTGAAGCTGGCCCTCCACCTCTGTCAGTGGACCGGGGTGAGCTCAGAAAGGTGAATCGGGTTGGTTCTGAGAAAGAAAAGAACTCACCAGGGCAAAGCCAAGTTCAGTCAAGAATAAGAAGTCCAGCCCGGATGAAAGATTCAGCATACAGAGTCCTGAAGCTGGCAGCATGGTGTTCAGAAAACAGCCTGGGACTGAACACTAAGAAAACCAAAGAGGTCATTGTCAATGTCAGGAGGCACTGACTTGGCCCCCCTCTACATCAACGGGGAGCGTGTGGAGAGGGTCCACACCTCCCGGTTCCTTGGTGTCCTCATCTCTGCTGACATCTCCTGGACAGACAACATCTCAGCGGTCGTCAAGAAGGCCCAACAGCGGCTGCACTTCCTGAGAGTCTTCAGGAAGTACAAGCTGAACTCCAACCTGCTGCTGACCTTCTACCGCTCGTCCATTGAGAGCCTGCTAACCTACTGCATCACAGTATGGTACGGCAGCTGCACTAAGGCGGATAGAGGCTTCAGAGTGTGGTCAAGACAGCACAGAAGATCATCGGCTGCCCTCTCCCCTCCCTGAAGGACATTTATTCCTCCCGCTGCCTCAGCAGAGCAGCAAACATCATCAAGGACAGCTCCCACTCTGGTTTCAACATGTTCAGCCTGCTTCCCTCAGGGAGGCGCTACAGGTGCATCAGCAAGGAGACCCACAGACCCATAACCAGCCTGAACTCACACATGATAAACACAGTTCCACCCCCCAATGTAGGACCTCTACACACAGACTACACAACTATCATCACCACTGTGCAACACTTAATTTACGTGCAGTAACCCACACTGTAATATATCGCACTATGTTTTGTTTCTATATTTGTAGATAGTGCTGCAGAACTGTGCAACTCACCCCCTTTCTTTCCCACGTCTGCACTGAATAGGAGATGCTCTGAAGCTTATTGTGCATGTGTGTAGTGACAATAAAATGCATTCTATTCTGTTTTTGTTCACATGCTAAGTTCAGCATTCAAAATCTTGGCGTTTGAGTCTTCTCTGAGTTTCAACTGTGTAAAATCTTTATCTCACTCCTAACATTTCTAAACATGGTCTCCTCTGCTGAACTGGAAGAAATTATCAATGCGTTTCCGTCATTGCATTTAGATTAATGTACTGGCCTCTGTGCTGGATTAGAGAAACCACCAAGGCTCTGCACCAGTCTACAGCTGACTCTGTCCATTCTTTTAAAAAGCACTTCAAAACCTTTTTGTTTAAACAGATTTTCTGTTGAGAAGTTTTTTAAAAATTTTAAAACTACAGGTTTATGTTATTTTGGCACTTAATGGGTTTTTTTGTGACGGTTTGTCTGTGAAAACGTCCTCACAATCACTAAAAACCAAAGAACACCACCCCCACAGTAAAGCGGTGGAAACATGGGTCACTTTTCTGCTAAGAGCACAACATGACCTCCCTGCATGGAGGGCCAATAGACAGGACCGCGTATCGTACTGTGACGAGGAACCTTCGTCCCATGAAGATGGATGTTCAAGCATGACGATGATCCAAAACATCGTGTCGAGGTAACGAAGCAGTGGATGAAAATAAGAGTGGCCTATCGAGTCTTCCACTCATCACCTCCAGCTGGTGACGGCAGATGGCTGCCCCTCACCGAGCCTGGGGTTACTTCTTCTTCTCTGTAATGTTGTAGGGTATTTACCTTATAAATATGAAATATATAAATATGAAACATGTCAAAACAAAGCAGAGACAGCGATCAGTGATAACTGATTCTCAGTGCTGGAGATAAGGATGTACGGTAACCTTCAACATTACACATCCTGTGGACACATACTGTTTGATCTATTGTTAGCATAAAGACGCTGACAGGTGCAGATGAATGAGCCCCTGATTTCTTCAGCCTACAGCAGACAGACTGTCAGGAGTTAGCTGCAGGACTGCAGAGCGTATGCTTGGTTTCATGTTGTGTTGTTGTTTTTAGCCTGACAGATGCCAAATGATCTGTCTGATCAAACGGGCGATTGTGGAAGAACACAAGCGCTTTGTCCTCTGGAGGCTGCTGACCTTCTCTGGCCACACAAACTGCTACACACACTCACACTGACATTAACCTGTCACTGTGGTACACCACTCTATACTTCACATATCTTGGTTGTCCTCATTTACACGACAAACACTTAAATAGACACACACAGTGACACTGTACGCCACCCCGAGAGGCCCAGCGTGGCACGCTACTGGTGTGTCACATGCTCAGAGTCTAAACAGCCTCTGTGAACCCACACTGCTGCAAATATGTCGCCAGCGCCTTCAGATTCAAATCAGTGTGTCATTGAGCAACAGAGGTTAGCAAAGGTGTCCCAGTCCAAATATGGTGTAACACCAGGAACATGTGGGACATTCCTTTCTTATGACTTCATAAACTCAGCTACTGGGAGATTAATCCAGCGTGGTGTGGCAGCTTTGATCGTAGACCAAAAATGTGCAGTCCAAAAAGATCCCAGCGTAATCAAAACAGGCCGTCCTTTGGCGTCCACCGGGCAGTGTTTTGTAAATAATATGTGTTTATCATTTATATGGGAATATAAAGAACTAGTTTTAGCTGTTCTACATAAACAGCATATCCCAAATATCATCAAAACAGAAAATTAGAATAAGAGCTTTCAAATCCAATTTATCGGCACAATTATTTCAATTTACTTAAATGCGCTCCGAGGGCTAACAGGCTGTTTAGATCACAGGGACATGTTACATAATGAAGTAATGAATGTCATTTCTAACTGTTTGATTTTAAAAAGTATGTTTGATAAATGTGGGACAAGGACAAGCATGTAATGGGATTAGTGGGGATACATTCATGGAGGAGAGGAGAAGTCCTAAAGCTAGCTAATGAAAGGACAGCAAACTAACACAGAGGAAGAGGTCAAGGCAGAACAACAAAGATTTCTTTGCAGGGTGAGATGAGGAAGGGAGGAGAGTAACCACTGTGATCACCCAGAAGAGAATGACTCAGGTCTGTGTCCAGTCTCCCCAAATCAGCATGACACAGCAAACTAAGCTACATAAATCTCTGAATTACCAGCTGAGCCACTAATCCAGGCGGTATGACACTCGCCAAACTGCTAGTTCTGTGATATTTTACCACCGAGCATAAAAGTGCTTACAGGAAAGGCCAGGAAAGAATAAGCCATGAATACAGAGTTTAATCATAAGAATATTTTATAACGTTTAACATTACGCAGAAGCATTTCATATTCATGAAACGCTTTCAATTAAAAGAAAACATTGAAACAGGTAATAAGGACACACCCAACATGCTCAACACCCACTTTAGTACTTCCTACTCAGCAGTTTCAATTACTGGTTAAAGCAAATGTGTTAGAAACTTAAAGCACGTAAAGAATCTGCTCAAGTCAAACAAGACATCAGACACACATCACCAAGAAGGCAAGTTTAAAGCAGTCCTACAGAAAGGTTTCAAAACTCACTCCCACAGCTTGATTCCAAGGATGTTAGATTCCTATCGGGCCTTTTCTACTGTTAATGTTTAAGCTAAATGACAACTTTGTTTGTCCACTGTCAGCATTCGAAACAACTTCTACAGGGTTTAATGGAGCACACAGATTTGACTTTTTACAAAAGCACTCAATGAGCTGTAGTAATGAAGAATTGTATCACAGTATGTTTTGTCATATCCTGTCTAAGATGTTTTTTCTTGCATGAGCCTAAGCACTCATTTATACTCGTATCCAATACAACTGATTTCGGTTTTATGCTTCCTAAAACCCTTAAAATTCCTTGTCAACGTCTTTTAGTTTAACCAATCCTAAAGGAAATCAAGCTTTGCTGCTCTACTCTATTTCCCGTTCCCTGCAACATGTGTGTGGATGCTGAATGAGACGGGTGGAGGGATGAGCGCTACATGGTTGTGTTTGAGCAGGAGGGCCGGATGATGAATGGGCTTTTATAGACATGCTGTTCGTTTACGGAGGCTTGTAGGCGATGATCTCTTTAGTGTAATATGAAAAGGAAACAGACACATCGTGATATCACAAACACAATCCTACATTTGTGCCAACCTAATAAAATAATATACAGTACTGTGTGAAACTCATCAAGTGGCCTGAACTAAAAGTTCTCCAGCAAGTTTAGTAGCATTGCTACTTGAGATTGTTCATGTTGCAGCCAAGAACTTCACTGATGACTGCTGCCATGGTGTAAATCAGCTGGTTGGTTCCAGCGATGGTCACACTAGGGACTGTCCACTGCAGTAAAAACTCTGCATTATCACTCCGTTACCTGCTGCAACCTGTTGCAACGAGCTTAACTTCTGTCTTGCTAGCTTGCGCTGCGCTCAGTGGATCTGTGCTCGACAGTGCAGCCTAGGCGGAGTAGTCGAACGCAGATCCACTGAGCGCTCAACACAGACAGCATCTGCAGAAGGAAAGTTGATGAAATAAATTAAAAATGTTGTATTGTTCGATACATATGTGTACTGAACCGAAAGCTCTGTATCGAACGGTTCAATATCGATACGAATATCGTTGCACCCCTAATATATGTGTATATATATGTGTGTGTGTGTGTTTCTGTGGTTCAGCATTATGATGCTGAACCACAGAAACACACACACACACACACACACATATATATATATATATATATATGTGTGTGTGTGTGTGTGTGTGTGTTTCTGTGGTTCAGCATTATGATGCTGAACCACAGAAACACACACACACACATATATATGTATATATGTATATATATGTGTGATACGAAATTATGGATATATACTGTTAAATGATCAGAATTGTAATATTTCTGACTGAGGCAAAACTTTCCAGATTCCAATCAAATCGGATCCTGTATCGAATCAAAATGATTCTACAAATCAGTGACGATGCAGCCGTACTCAGCTCCCTAAGCATTTTCCCTTTCCAGTTCACAATCAATCCCACCCCTAGGTCAAAAATATGTATAGGACAATCGGCCTCATCTAATATTTTGTATGAACCTGTCCAGCTGTCCAGTGATTAAACGACAAGTAGATGGAGGCAGGACTCCACAGCAGGGGCATACTCCATAATGTGCTGTGTGTTATCATATGTATATTATATATATTGCTCACTTATTGTATTTACCAACATCAAGGAGTTATGAGCAGAGAAAGGCCACCATAGTGCATGTTTAAATAGGGAAAGTTTATTGATCAAAATGTATTACGCAGATACGCATTACATTTTTTTCAGCCCCCCAATCGAGAAAACAAAACCAATTACATGTTCAAAGCAACGGAACGGTGGCCCAATATCAGAGAGAACTCCACTCTTGAGTGAGCAGTGATGATTGAGCAGTCCGTTTTATTTTGCAGATTCAAGCTGCTCTTCAAAGTTTTCACCACCAGATGTCACCGGAGAGGACTGTGTTGAAAAGCTTCGAGTAATGAACCGTTTTTCAATACAAGCTTCAGTGCTTCGGAAAGCTTCATTTGGCCATCACTAGTGGGGGAGGTTCAGTTTGCCATGTTGCAACGAGCTTAGCTTCTGTCTGCTAGCTTGCGCTGCGCTCAGTGGATCTGTGCTCGACAGTGCAGCCTAGGCGGAGTAGTCGAACACAGATCCACTGAGCGCTCAACACAGACAGCATCTGCAGAAGGAAAGTTGATAAAATAAATTAAAAATTTTGTATTGTTCGATACATATGCGTACCGAACCGAAAGCACTGTATCGAACGGTTCAATATCGATACGAGTATCGTTGCACCCCTAATATATATATATATACATATATATGTGTGTGTGTGTTTCTGTGGTTCAGCATTATGATGCTGAACCACATCATAATGAATAAATGGATAAATTTCCAAAATCCCGGAGCAATGCAAATTAGCCGGTGCGAGGTAAGGAGCTCTGTCATTGGTTAGACAGTCTTAGCTTTGCACCTATACCAAAGGCCATTCAGCCTCTGTGTTTACACTCTGCCTACACAGATGTTGGACATGAGACGACACAGGAAAAGGATTTTTGATGTGAGGTTTTTATTGAGATTTTATTTCTTTTTTTTCTGATTTGAAGTATTTATTAATGGAATAATTATTTATTTTCAAATACTAATTTATAAATATTTATTTTATTTTATTTTATTTTTTTGCCTGTCCCGTTTGGCTCTTTTGCATCAGAATTGTTGTCTAAAGGCAAAGAAAGATGCCCAACGGATTTACTTTACCAAACTGACCATCCCAGCCTTGCCATAATGGTCCATTTGATTCACCTTTTATTGTTTATTTTATTTTCACTTACTGAATACGGGACAGACTTGACTGGGGGAAAGAAAGAGAAACAGCTGAGAAGAGGGACGGGGGAGAAGGGCAAAAAACAAAAACCAACAGAATTTTCTTTTCAATTAAATTACTAGATAATAAATTACTTTTGTATTGAATAAATAAAATAACTTAAAAATGAATTTGTAAATTAATATTTTATCGCACAATTCATTGTTTAAGCAAAGAACTTTTTATTTCGATGCGCTGGATCTTCTGGTCCTCTGCACATAAGTGGATTTCCATTTAGACTTTATATAGACAACAACTCAAAGTGCTTTACAACAAGTCACATTCACCCATACGATCATCTAGTGCTGTACTTTAAACACTTTAAACACAAACACAGATACTGTGGGGAGAGGCCACAGAGGCACAGGGAGAAAACTCACACAGAAATCCAACAATTAAAGAGGAACCTTCTCGATGTAACACTACCATCCTGCAAGATGACCTGGTCCTGGGCCATCTTAATAAGCATGCTGTGCACAGTAGTTTCATATTCCTGCCAGAACAAACACCAGACAGTTTGTACACAAGGCTCAGATTCTCGCTTTGCCAGATACAGACAATAGTTTAAGATCCTAATGTCTCTGCACAGCTCTGTATGTACTGAAATATCCAACCTCAGATATTTCCTGCTCACTCTCTGCACCGCCTTAGACAACAAGTAGTTCATGCTATACATAGCATTGACTTTTCATTCCAGCCATGTGCACTCATCAGGGCATCAGTGCTGCCGTAGTAACCACACTAACACTTCCTTGCACCTGTTGAAATGGCCTCAGTCTGATCGTGCCCTGAACAAACTCACCTTTAACATCCCACACACGGACTAAATATGTGCGTGTCAATAACACGTGACAGGAGAACATGCTGGTTGTCTGTCATGGGGCTGAATTAGAAACAGAGCAGGAACTACAGTTTGTCAGATTAAGACTGATCAGGTCCAACATCCGCTCCCAGCACTGATTTACACGTTTGGTGTCACATTGAAGGAAACGCCTACTGGCACAACCTGCATGTGTTAAACTGCTCCTGCGTGTAAACAGCGTGTCACTTACGGCTTTTTGCATCACAAGGACGCGCACTGGCGTCTCAGGGTGACTCAGATGTTTGCTGAATGAGGTGTAGACCGGACTAGGCGGGACTCATTTCAGCAAAACACGAGCTTTTCCACCCACCAGTGTTTATCTGTGTGCTTATTTTAAAGAATTATTCCATCGTTATCAAATACGAAGCATTACACGCACGTCGCGCCGTTTCTGCTGAGTCAGACACCAGTGCTCCCGTGTGCTGATTCTCGGGTCCATCTTAAACTGGTGTGTTTGCGAATGAACTTCGGTAAAACGTTACAACGTTACCGGGCGCGCAGAGGGTCTCGGAGGCGTGTCGTACCTGTCGGGTGGTCGCGGGCTCCTCGTTCCCGGTGGGTGAAGGTGTTTCTCCTTCAAGCGATGCTGGGGTGACCGGAGAAGAAGCCATGTCCCCCCGACATCACCTCTCACTAAGCACCGCTCCTACTGTGACTTTCCTCGGTGTCCTCCAGCGTGCAATACGCTGCCTGGCGCAGTTTGCACGGACGGTGGACCGGTTGCGTCGCTCGTCTCCTGCGCGATCAAAGTGAGTCTTCGGCTGCACAGTGCAGCCACTGTCCCTCCTCCGGCCGGCGGACTAGTCCAGGCGAGGCGGATGACGTTGTCCCGGGTCTCGCTCGCTCTCGCACATGCAGGACTTGGCCCAGTCTGTCTTCTTCTGCCTCACTCTGCGCTCTGCTTTTCACTTCATGTCTTTTTGTTTTGTAAGGTGGCTAACACGATCACTCCTCTTCTGCCTGCAGGACTCTGTGACTGCTCTGTGCTGTGGCAGCACACTCCAGCCTGATAGTTCATTTTACAGCTTTTGGCACTGCGACGCTCTCCTCGGCTCGACAGACACAATCTCACCATGTCGGCAC
Source organism: Aulonocara sp. 'chitande type north' Nkhata Bay (assembly GCF_057382095.1). Lineage (NCBI taxonomy): Eukaryota > Metazoa > Chordata > Actinopteri > Cichliformes > Cichlidae > Aulonocara > Aulonocara sp. 'chitande type north' Nkhata Bay. Next base: position 76,349,081 of record NC_141346.1, on the reverse strand, counting down.
AATATACTGAGTGCAATCCATAACATGATTTTATCTCACTGTAACTTTGAAATCGACCAAATGTTGCGTAAATGACGTGTCACGTGACTTGAGCACACGCACACCCCCTGTCCTCACAGCAGACGTTCATCTTAGCCGCCCCCCCCCCCCCCCCCCCCCCCGTGTTTTGAGATCATTGCTGCAACAAAAAGTTGCCACACATATTTCTACATGAAACGTACTGAATCAGTTGGCACATATTTAATATATATTAAATATAATATAATGTTGTTTTGTTGAGTGGCTGAAATAAAGCTGAATCGCATCACAGGAACGACACAGCACTGTTCCTCCAGGCTGTTAACCTGTGAATCAGCAAACATGTATGATTTATTGTCATTCATTTGCTGAACAAACTTACCTCTGAACTTTGACCCTGAAAATTCAATTCAATTTTATGTATATAGCGCCAAATCACAACAAAAGTCGCCTCAAGGCGCTTCATAGATACAGAGAAGAACCCAACAATCATATGACCCCCTATGAGCAGCACTTTGGCGACAGTGGGAAGGAAAAACTCCCTTTTAACAGGAAGAAACCTCCGACAGAACCAGGCTCAGGGAGGGGCGGGGCCATCTGCTGTGATTGGTTGGGGTGAGAGAAGAAAAACAGGATAAAGACATGCTGTGGAAGAGAGACAGAGGTTAATAACAGGTATGATTCAATGCAGAGAGGTCTGTTAACACAACAAGGGAGATCCAGGTTTCCCAGCTGACGAGCAGAGGGCAGCGGCTTCCACTCGTTTGAGCAGTTTGTTGCGTGACCTCCTGTCTCTCACTGAACTAAAATGCCTCCAAACAACAGCAAAATAGATGGCACTCACTCCAACGTCTTGCAGCAAAAACATTAAGTGATGGGAAGAACAGGTGATGGATGAGCTGCAGATGTAACCGGTGTGATTCTGCGTTGTGTCTGATAAAAAAGGTAAAAGAAAGAAAGACCTCCCAGTAAATAATTTGCCCACTCCAGCTCCTACGACCAAATACAAACAGTGGGGAAGAGGGTTAGTTCAACCCACCACAGCTCCCAAGCTAGCAAGGAGTATATATTCATGCTAGCATTTATGGCGCCTAAAACACATTTATGATACACACATACGACACACTTATAACATCTAACAAAAACAGGCTTAATAATGACAATAATCGAACTAAAATTGCAACCAGAAACATCCAGGTGGCTAAATATGCATTATATGTGTGTTTTAAAGTGTTGGAAAGAAATGACACCCACCTCTCCCACAGGGGGATTGTAGAAAAGGGGAGAGGCAAAAGGGGTACACTGTATTTATAGGATTGCACCGAAGAAGAAGAAAAGAACGAGGAGGGGCTCTAACTGATAATGAACACAACTACAGGCTTGGAGGTCCTAAAAGTCAGGTATAAAAGGAGCAGTTTGGGGGTTTAGAACACATTATAACAATGTGATTTATGACCCTGTTACACAGAGCCAGCAGAATGAGCTGCTGCCACCACCACAATCAATGGTGACGCCAATTTAGAAAGAGCCCCAGTTGATTCCACTCTTGCCAGATGCTGAATACACATCGTCTAAAAGTGTGTGCCATTGACCAAAGGAGGAGTGGGCTGTTCACACATGCCTGTGTTCTTATGGAGCAGTCTTTGAGGATGGCGAGTCCAGAGCTGGAGGTTTAGATCTAAGAGAGTGATCCAAAGTCAGGAGAGGATTACACCCAACCTTCAGAGATCTTCCTATAAGCCAGAACTGGAAGCAGAGCCACCTTTGGCTATGATATCTTTACTGGACCCAGTAAGTCCAGTCAAGGTCAAAAACGTGGTCAGTCCCCCATTTAGTGCCATAGATCTGAAACATAGTAAACAAAATGCTAGTAAAAAGTTACAAACATGTTCAAGTTACATGTCTACAACTCCACAACAGACATACTTTGCTACTGGTGCCAAACAGTACTGCAGTCTGTAGCTTTCCAGCCATCCTTTGAACGTCTTTGAGTTTAATGTAGCCAAAACTGGATTCAGTAATCAGTGTTTATTTACAGAAGCCGTAGAGTATGGCTGCCACATGTGAACATCAGTGACGGCTCATTTAAACTGTAGGAACGATTAACCCAACATCAGAAAAATACTTCATTTGACATTAATGTGACAAATTAACACTGCTGGGACTTTTCTGGTCCTACACTGTTCATGTCCAAGTCAACACATTGTAAGATTTACACGTGGAAGGTCATCTAAGCTGCTTATGTGGAGATTACCTTTCCTTTAACAACGACCAGTTTCTTCTTTTCAGTTTTCAGTTTTATTTGTCATATGCAAGTTAGCACAGGGTCAACATTGCAATGAAATGTGTTTGACGAGCAGCAGTCACTCGGCAGCTTGATACAGTAGGAGAAAATATAATAAAAGAAAATAATAAAGAAAATAGAAAAATAGTAAGGAGCAAATATTAGAGAGACATGGTAAAAGAGAAAAGATGACTAAATATATTTGTATCTATAAATATATGTACACTAGTGATTAAATAAGAAAATCTTGAAGAGAAATATGACGGGAGGGCAGATGGGACATTGCACAGGAATGAGCAGCAGAAAATTTCAGTATTGCACTTTTAAATATAAATATCAATGACAATAAAGTGGAGTGACCAGTGCAGATTAAACAGAGTACTTGTGAAGCTGCAGGTAGCTTCTGAGTGCTGTGTTGTGTGTGTTTAAGTGTTGTGGTTGAGGTGTCGTATGGCTTGGTGGTAGAAACAGTTTTTGAGTCTTGTAGTCGAGCAGACAGACTCCTGTAACGATGGTAACAAGGAGAACAGCTGATGTGCTGGGTGGCTGTGGTCCTTGATGATGCTGTGTGCTTTATGGAGGCACCGCTGGAGATAAATGTCCTGAATGGCAGGAAGCCTCGTGCCAGTGATGTGCTCTGCTGCCTTCACCCTCTGTAGTGATTTACGGCTGCTGGCAGAGCAGCTTCGTACCAAACTGTGATGCAGCTCGTCAGCAAGCTCTCGACTGCACACCTGTAGAAATTTGAGGTGATGTTGGCGTTCATGCCAAACTTCCTCAGCCTCCTCAGGAAGTAAAGCCGCTGGCGAGCTTTCCTGATTGTTCTCACCTCAAACACATTATTTACCCATCCAGGTGGAACATGTAGCTGTGCTCGGTTTGACAGCTTTCATCCTGGCAGCAGCGTCAGCTGAAGCATACAAGGCACACATAGATGTCACTGAGCTGGAGCTCTGGGAGAGACGTCGCCACTTTCAGGCCTTTAAACAAAGCTGTTGGAGCACAAGTCCCAAAGATTTATAGTTTCTCTTCATGTCTTCATTGTTCCTCCATGGAGAGATGTTCCAAGTAGCCTTGGCTCGAGACAGGCGTCCTGCAGGACTACCTACCAACTGTCCACTGTTTGCAGTCGTGGTAGAGTAATGTTGCCCACCAGTGACTGAAAACCATGGATTGGAGAAGAATGACAGAATTCAGTGACCTTGTGGGGCCATAACAGAGAAATGACAGCAGTGTAGTGGATCAAATAAAGAGTGATGATGTTATATTTGTGACTGTAGCAGGACCAAGGCTCAAAAGGTTGCAGGCGTTGTTAATTGAGCAGAAGATGGACGGCATCAAGCCCTCTCCTCGACAGCTACAGGATCACAGTCTGCAGGTTCAGTTATGCAACGTTTTAGCATCGATGCGTGAAGTTAAGAGCAGACAGGGAGGTTATTTTTGCACTGGGCTGGAATGACTCAGTTTACCTGTCAAAGGCTATCACGGCTGGGAGAAAACCCTCAGCATTAGTAAAGAAGGACCACGGTGGCCTCTGGGTAGAAACACTGCAGAGTTCATGTGGATACGCTGCTGCATTAGGTCAGATAGAAATATCATAAAGCATCATTAAGTAAAAACGTTTATTAAGAACAAATGTTTAAATATTGTTAACGTGTTTCCCAGAAACATCTGTAGAGACAAAGAGCTTTCTGTTGTTGCTTCGAGGAAACAAGCTCTTCTTTTTAGTTTTGTCCTGGTATTTATTCCAGGACGGACTCATCCACTGAGCAGTGTTTGGGTTTCTTCCTTTTCCTCGTTCTGGATGCAAACTATTACAACTCGGGCTTTATTTCAGTGACAATGGCCTTAAGCTGCAATACAACAGGAAGTTACTCATATATAGTAATTTCCCAGACCATATTAAAAATCCATTAACAGGAAATACAAATGATGGGACAATGCCACAGCATGGACATTAGAACAGTTGGGAAAATTTACCTGGAAAAAGGTGAAAATGAGGCTTCATTGAACTGGAATTACAAAGACCAGGAATGTGAGATCCACCAGCCACGACTGAGGGTTTTTACACATCATATCCTCAAAGTAGAACTACAGTGATCAAAAGAATCGACTTTAATGTTATTCTTTCTTTATTTATGTCAGATTTAACCCCCCAAAAAGCTTTAATCTTTAACTAGTCTTTGGACGTAGCTACAGTACGGTCAGGTTGACAGTTTATGGGTAACATGTGGCCACCAGGCACTGCGACACACTTCCATGTTATATTACCTTGGCGTCCAGTAGGAATACAGGAGAATCATGTGAGGAATCTAAGAGTTGTTTCTTAATTCAATTCAGTTTTATTTACACAGCACCAAATCACAACAGCAGTCGTCTCAAGGTGCTTTATACTGTAAGGTAGCTCGTACAATAATACATACAGAGAAAAACCCAACAATATGACCCCCTATGAGCAGCACTTTGGCGACAGTGGGAAGAAAAAACTCCCTTTTAACAGGAAGAAACCTCCGACCAGGCTCAGGGAGGGGCGGGGCCATCTGCTGTGATTGGTTGGGGTGAGAGAAGGAAGACAGGATAAAGACATGCTGTGGAAGAGAGACAGATGAACCGCTGAGTGTTGTCCCGTCGAGGTGGCTCTTCTATGTTGTGCATTTATGGCACCAAACCACAAATGCAAAGGAAGAAAGGGTCGAGGCACAGCACCCAGCTGCCTGACAATATTCAGGCAACGTCCAAAGCCCCACAAAGGACCTACCCACACCCCACTGGCCCCGCCCAGATCAAGGAGCTGTCACAGCAGACAAAAATGTGAAGTCCGCACATAGTCGCCATGGCACCCACCAACCCACCACACCATCCCCCATGGAGCTACCAGGAGAGGCATACTGGCCCACTGAGGATCACAGAGGAGCAGACCCAGGTGGGCTGACAGCACAGCCCCCACCCACCAGTCCTGCAGCTTATTTTATCTTGTCAGCGTGAGCCCCACCTAAAGGGGACAGAGGGATTAGTGAGTTGCATTAGTGGGGCAGGAGAGAGTGAAGCAGGGGAGCCAATGTCACTGCGATACGACTCCTCAACACCATCCAGCCTGCCCCACCACTCATAATGAGTCCTGCTGTGCTCTGTAGCAATGATGCATTTTATGTGTGTGTGCCAGGTTAGTGCTGTGGATTCAAAGGAGCACAGTTCCACTAAACAGGAGATCAGGATAAACCCCAGTAACCAACCCTGCCCCCGCCATCACATATTCTCAATCCCAGCAGAGGCCAGCCCCACAATGACATGCCACACGTGATACACAGCCAACATTACTGTTATAATTACATGTTTCCTTTATTACTTTCCTTTCAACCTATTGATTTTGCACCTTAAACTTTCTTCGGTTGCTACAAGCCACAAAGTCCTTTATGGTTTGTCTCTGTTGTGTGGAGGGCTGTTTTTAAGAGCTCAAAAATAGGTGTATCAGAGTCAAACAGGCAGCACAGTGGAAAAGTGGTTGGCACTGTTTCCTGACAGCAAGAAGGTTCTGGGTTCAAATCCAACATCTAAGCTGTTTGCATGCTCTCCCCATGTCTGGGTCCTCTCTGGGTTCTCTGGCTCCCAAAGACGAGCAGTTAGTGGGGTTAGGTTGATTGGTGTATGTGCCCATGAGTATGAGTGTACACGGGTGTTTCTCTGTGTTAGTGACAGTCTGACAGAAGGCTGCATCCCTCAGCCTCATGTGGGCTGTGTAGCCCCTTTACAACTGCAGTGAGAGCTCAGACCTGTTTCTGGTGGGTGGTGGACTCCTCCAGGGCTTCCCCTGATTCCCCTTCAGCCACAGAAGACTGTGGCCTCAGAAACTCATATCTGCTTTTTGCAAATGAAGCGAACCTGTTGGCTTCATCAGCAGGGGCGGATCTAGAAGGGTGGCATGGGGTGGCAAGTGCCACCCTAAAATGATCCCTTGCCACCCCAAGTGCCACCCCAGTTTTGCATATGACAGTGTTGTTTATTAAAATAAGTTTAACAGTTTGAGCGTAGTTACAGTCAGCAGTGAATATAAATGCTAGAACTGGATATATTCCATAGTGTCCCCCCCTCCACATTAACAAATGGTTCAGCCCATAGCAGGACGGCTTTTTTCTTGTTTTCAGTAGCAAGTGATGCTTATGATTGTGCCAGAGCACATTTTGAACAACACCATGGGAATTTCGGATGTTACACAGGTGGGTGGATGTTACACTGTGGAAATGAAGGAAGGTGAGTGTTATTAACCCTCTGTGGTCCACGGACACGCTGCATCTCCAGATCACATGACTGATGTGAGCTGACACAGCAACAAGCTGCAGCCGCTGAGTCTCTGTTTCAGCCACATTGAAAGTTCGGACTTCAAAGTTTTTTACCAAGGGCGTAGATTGTCACGGACGGAAGTGACGTGTCCCCACCAATAATTTGATCTCTTCCAGTAAAGAAAATCAAACCCGATAGAAAGAAAGAAAACCGATCTGTCAGCGTCTCTATGGAGTGCCAGGACTGCCATAATGCATTAATTAAATACACCATTAAATAATTAATTAAATGTGGCAATAATTAATTAAAATTGGAATTAATTAATTAAATAGTTATGACACATGTAATTAATTATTTATGTATTTCACATTTTAATTAATTATTGACACATTTAATTAATTATTGACACATTTAATTAATTATTGACACATTTAATTAATTATTTAATGATATATTTATTTATTTCATTTTGGCAGTCCTGACGCCTGGCTCTCATCATGAAATAATTTTATCTGTCAGCCTCACCCATCAAACTCAGGGGGCGGGGTTAACGCTGCCCATGCAGCTTCTCTAACATTTGATTGGTTGCCGTGCAAAGTAAGTCAAAACAGGTCGATCCTAGATAATCGATTGCTTGTGTAGACTTGGGGCAGCCAGGTATCCCAGAATGCAGATCAAATCACAAGCAGCAATGGTGGTGGTGTAGTTTTAAAATACCCCGTTTTTCTGTCACCAGCTACACTTTTAACAGTGTTTTAGCCGCGAGTGTCGCGACGTATGTCTGGTCAGGTTGTCAACATAGAACATGTTTGCAAAAGTGCTCAGATGTTTTCAGAGATTTCACTAGCTCTGCTAACAGTTAGCATGCAGAGTGCACCGAGGGGGTTACGTTAACCGGTTTGTTTACATATTCCACTCTCCGTGTTCCACATGTTGCATTCGCAGATTCTCATTTTCACCGAACGATCGTCTCTTTCCGCCTGGTCTTGTGTCTCTGTGCTTCTGTAACATAAAGAACGAGCTGACATTTTTCTCACGAAACCAGCGATCAGCTCAACAGACCCTCAGTTTACCTGCATGCATCTGTCAGCTGTTTAACACCTGCTGCTAATTCAAGAAACACGCCTACGTTACCTGGTGATAGTCACAGTTTAACTGGGGAGCCGGTGCTCGATATAAAGCAATGTCAGCGCATTTTTCTGCACAAGATAAGTAAATATAGTGTTTTCCCCGAGCGCAGAGCTGCTGGAGCTTGTTTCCTTACAGAGCACTTTATAGGCAAACAGCTTCATCAGCGGCTGATGTCCAAGTTTATGATATAGCACGTGTATTTCAGTAATAGCCTGCTGAGGCCACTATACGTGCTGGCCTCATATCAAATGTGAAGGCAGACTGAGTCTATGTTTGACGTTTGTTTATATCTAATCTTCCTTTTCAAACATTTAAACAGCAGCGAGTCTGCAGCTGAGGGAACACAAACTCAGGTTTGCTCGTTTCTTGGATTCATTTGGTGATTTATTAAATGTATAACTGTTATTCTAATCTGCTGCTGAGTCTCTTACACTTTTCTTTATGCTGTATATTTTCACGTCTCTGGAATAGTTGGCAGTTAGATAGTCAGCTGGGAAACTCTGTGTTAACTCATGGAGCTGAGGATATCGTGGATATGCTGACCTCGCTGCGTGGTGTACAGAGCGAGGTCAGCATGATTAATATTCACAATAAAAATATTAGCCGAACATCATGAAGTCTGTATGTGTTTCATAGTGTCGAACAACCTTTGTACAGTTAAAGCCAGCAGTTACTACATGACGGAAACACCAACGTTATCTCTTTTATGTGTTTATACACAGGTCACGCTGATTACTGAACAAAACCCAAAGATCAGATGTTAAACAGGTTTATTTGCTCTCTCTCCTCCTTAAACATGTTTTTAATGTTAGTTATAATTCAGACTGAAACACGTAGGACACATAAGAACATCAGGAAATAAAACACCGATAAATATAACCTCAGTAAAAGAAGTCAGCGGGGTTACTACAGCTGTGTACCGGGGCCTGCGCTTTGTCGGTGGTAATAACAGCTCGATTGCTTGCGAGGCGAGCGGGTCTATCCCACGCTTTGCCGTGAGACTGGGCAGACATCTCCGAAATCATCGAAGCACTTTTGCAAAGAGGCTGTATCTTGACAAACCGACCAGACACATGAAGATTAAACCGCTACATTCTCGGCTAAAAAAAATATTAAAACGGTATTTGGTAACACACAAACAGGGTTTTTCAAAGCTCAGTTCTGTTAGCTTCCACATGCCGGTTGTTGTGTGCTAGAAACAATGGCCACCAGGCCAAAGCAATGGTTTTGACTCGATCAGCGTTAACCCCGCCCCCTGAGTTTGATGGGTGATGCTGACAGATAAAATTATTTCATGATGAGAGCCAGGCGCCAAGACTGCCAAAATGAAATAAATAAATATATCATTAAATAATTAATTACATGTGTCAATAATTAATTAATTAAATGTGTCAATAATTAATTAAATGTGTCAATAATTAATTAAATGTGTCAATAATTAATTAATTAAATGTGTCAATAATTAATTAAATGTGTCAATAATTAATTAAATGTGTCAATAATTAATTAAATGTGTCAATAATTAATTAATTAAATGTGTCAATAATTAATTAATTAAATGTGTCAATAATTAATTAAATGTGTCAATAATTAATTAATTAAATGTGTCAATAATTAATTAATTAAATGTGTCAATAATTAATTAAATGTGTCAATAATTAATTAAATGTGTCAATAATTAATTAATTAAATGTGTCAATAATTAATTAAATGTGTCAATAATTAATTAAATGTGTCAATAATTAATTAATTAAATGTGTCAATAATTAATTAAATGTGTCAATAATTAATTAAATGTGTCAATAATTAATTAATTAAATGTGTCAATAATTAATTAAATGTGTCAATAATTAATTAATTAAATGTGTCAATAATTAATTAAATGTGTCAATAATTAATTAAATGTGTCAATAATTAATTAATTAAATGTGTCAATAATTAATTAAATGTGTCAATAATTAATTAATTAAATGTGTCAATAATTAATTAAAATGTGAAATACATAAATAATTAATTAAATGTGTCCTCATAAGACTTTGTCCTCATAAGACTTTGTTGTTACACTATCTCTTACCGTACATTACCAAATCTCCATTTGCACTATTTGCCCATTTGCACTACTCTGCCTGGTTTGCACTCAATGTCATTTACTCATTATATTGTATATTGTATAGCTTTCTTGTTATATGTAAAAATTGTATTGTATTTATTTATTTAAATTTTACTTTTTAATTATTTTACTTGCATTTTTAATCACTCTTATATTTAAATGTTCATTTGCTATTTTATCTAGGGATTGAGAGTAACGTAGTTTCTATTCTCTGTATGTCCTGTACATGTGGCAGAATTGACAATAAAGCTGACTTTGACTTTGACTTTGACTTGAAATGTGTCAATAATTAATTAATTACATGTGTCATAACTATTTATTTAATTAATTAATTCCAATTTTAATTAATTATTGCCACATTTAATTAATTATTTAATGGTGTATTTAATTAATGCATTATGGCAGTCCTGGCACTCCATACGTCTCACCCAGCGGTGCCCAAAGAGTTAAATTACTTCTACTGGAGTCCTGGTCATGTGACAAGTATGGCCAATGTGATTGGCTGAGCCTGTCAGGGAGCTCTGTTTAGTTTCAGCAGCGGCAAGCCTGCGCTGCGAGGAGGAGAGGAGGACGGCAGCAAAGAGGAAGAAGCTGGATGTAAGAAAGTGTTTTTCAAAGAAACCTGTGAGTCACTTAGAGCCAAGTTCACTCATAAAATGTGTCACAATAACGTTACAGGTAGTGATGGCTAAATGAAGCTTTCTGAAGCTTGTATTGAAAAACGGTTCATTACTCGAAGCTTTTCAACACAGTCCTCTCTGGTGACATCTGGTGGCCAAAAATATGAAGAGCAGCTTGAATCCACAAAAGAAAACCAACTGCTTCATAATGACTGCTCACTCTACAGAGTGGAGTTCTGTCTGATATTGGGCCGCCGCTGTGTTGCTTTGAACGTGTATTTTTTGGTGGTTAAAAAATGTGTTTTATTTGTTTAATAAATAGTTTTGACCAGTAAACTCTCCTTGTTTAAACATGCACCATGGTGTGGTCTTTCTTTGCTTGTGACTTCTTGATGTTGGTAAATACAATAATTGAAAAATACCACGTTACATATATATATATATATATACATGTAATAATGTACAACACATTATGGAGTATGCTTCTGCTGTGAGGTCCTGCCTCCATGCAGGTATGCATTTAATCGCCGGAGGGGTATATTTATAAATAATATTATCCATCCATCCATTCGCTTCCGCTTATCCTTTTCAGGGTCGCGGGGGGCGCTGGAGCCTATCCCAGCTGTCATAGGGCGAATCAAGCTTCGACACAGAGCTTCTGAAGCAGTGTGTTGATTTTTTTTTTTTTTGTCCCGTTTGGATCTTTAGCCGTCAGAATTGTTGTCTTAAGGCCAAGAAAGATGCCAAGCGGATTTATTTTACCAAGTGGATCATCATGGCCTTGCCATATTGGTCCATTTGATTGACCTTTATTATAATTATGAATTTATTTTATTTTCAGTTGCAAACGGGACAGACATGACTGGGGGATAGGACAGGGGGAAAGAATGAAAGAAAGAGAGGGAGAGAAAGAAAGAAAACCAAAGGGGAGAAGAGACGGTGAGAAGGGGGGAAGAGAGAAAAAAACAAACAAATAAAAAAAACAAAACTCCTGGGTCACCTGTATGGAGAAAAAAACCCAGAGGAGACAGCAAACAGCAAAGAGCAACATAATAAAAAAAAACAGCACCATCACAATAAACTAGCTAGCAGTAGATATCAGTAGATACTAAATAATAAACGATATTGTGCAGCACGCAAGATAGACAGCGCACAATGTGCTTTGAGGCAGCAGCCAAGAAAGCTGTAGTCCGTGTCTGTGAATACACATGTGTACACCTGTGTGCATACCTGTGTGGATCAGCATGCTTGCATTCCAAAGGTTTCTCCATGTAACGATCTGCTAGAGGGTGTGGGGGGGCCACAGCCCCGTCCTTTATGGTATCAAACAGGTATGGAGGAGATCAAAACTCCAGACATCCAGAGGCCCCCAGAACACAAGAGACCAAGGAAGACCAACAGAGGGGCAGCCGCGCCACTGTCCCAGTAAGAGCTGAGGAGAGTCCCAGATGAGGGCTCACTCAGCAGCCGCGGAGCAGAAGCCAGGGGGAGTTGCAGTGACGCGCCCGTGAGCTCCGCCGGCAGCCAGCCGTGCCTGAGTGACCGAGCCCCAGGCCGAGAGGCCGGGGGCACCCCACCTCCGAAGTGGCCCGAGCGAGCCCCAATAAGCGGCCGCCAAGGAGTGAGCCGGTGTGTGTTGATTTTTTTGACACGCACCGGAGCTTCAGCTTCAAGCGGACCATCAGCACTGTTAGTTCTCTCAGTCTCAGAGCAGCGTTTCTAATTTTGATTGAAACTGTCAGAGAAAACGGCAGCCTCGAGCAGCCCGGATATTAGTTTACAGAGGCTGTTAGAATTATATGTCTAATGTTAAAATGTTGGTGACACAATAATTTCATCCTAACGGCACTGACGTATTCATAGGGTTCATTTTTGAGACAATATATCATGAGGTAGTCACGATTTTGCAAATTTTCCACCTTGTAGTGCAGTTTGCACAGTTTTAAAATGCACTCAGCCTACAAACATTACTGACGAGTCAGGATCTGCACAAAGTGACAGAAACACTGAAGCAGCTCCACATTTTATTCTTATTGTCATGTTTGTCCTGTTTGTCAGGTGACAGAAGAACCAACACAGAGCTCAGAGAGCAATGGTGACACAAGGTCACAGGTGAAACTGGAGGATGACCTGATGGTTCATGACTGTATTTGAAGCACATGTGTGACTGCATGTATGTGGAGTGTCTCACTGTTATTGATCAGGTGACAGAGGCAGCTCTGCCATGTAGCTCAGAGGTGGAGAGGAGAGCTCACAGGTGACTGTAGATTAACTAGTATTTATCATGACAGTTGTCAGGCTGCTGATGTAAACTGATTCATTAGTGTATGTTTGACAAAGAATCTGAATTAACACGTCTCACTTTTTATATGGCACGAATCCATGTGTTATTTTATCAGGTGACAGTATGTCCTAGTGCAGTCAGAGGGGAGGAGCCAGGGCCAAAGGTGAGGCACATCAAGCACAGAATAATAATTTAATCTGAGGATAAAACGCAGGTACTGAGGCTGAAAGAAGCTTCAGTGCTCTCAGAAGACTAAAAACATGCTAAGGTCAACAATGACTCAAACGAGATGAAACAATGCTGCTGTGTGTCCACCAGCAGAGACTGGACAGTATAGATGGAAACCAACATGCCAGCAGTTTGTCTCTGTTAGTGAGAGGAGCAGGCCTGTGTTTGGCTGCTTCACATAGTGGACACTGAGTTGTTGTGTGGGACACCAGTAGGATTAATGTCTGTTGCTGTAACAGCAGCTCATGTTTAGAATAAAAAGCTCACTGATCTGATCGGGGCAACAGTGCCTAAACTGTTGCATCATGTTGCTGAGAGATCTTTTACTTTGTGGTCATCTGAGATCATCATCAACTTTATTTATAAAGCACTTTAAAACAACCACAGCTACACAAAGTGCTGTACACTGGAACTGTAAAATAAAATTACATGAGATATAAATAAAACACAAATAAAAGAAGAGTGAAATCATTAATTAAATAACTACTTCAATTAAAAAAGAAACTAAGTCTCACTGAGGTTAAAAGACAAGGAATAAAAGTGGGTTTTAAGACGTGATTTAAAAGTGGACAGTGAAGGGGCCTCTCTAACATGCATGGGCAAATGATTCCATAACTTGGAGCCACAATAGAGAAGGCCCCGCCCCCTCTGAGCTTCCTCCTGGATCTCGGTACCTCCAGGAGCAGCTGGTCAGCTGACCTGAGAGACCGACAGGGTGTGTGGGGATGAAGAAGCTCAGAGAGGTAAGGCGGGGCAAGACTGTGAAGGCATTTAAAAACAAACATAAGAATTTTAAAATGAACTCTAAAAGACACAGGCAGCCAGTGCAGAGAGGCCAGCACGGGGGTTATATGCTCTCTTTTTTGAGTTCCTGTTAGGAGTCGTGCAGCCGCATTTTGAACCAGCTGCAGACGTGAGAGCAACGACTGACTGACCCCCACATAAAGTGAGTTACAGTCGTCCAGGCGGGAAGAAATAAAAGCATGGATCACTGTTTCAAGGTGCTGCCTCGAAAGAAAAGATTTTACTCTTGCCAGTCGCCTTAAATGATAAAAACCGGACTTCACCACTGCTCTGATTTGGTTGTCCAATTTAAAATCACTGTCCAACTTAAAACCAAGGTCAGTAGATGAGTAGTTTTATGGACAAAACCCACCAGGTCATTCAGTGTTCCCTTAGTACACTGAGTTCCCTTGTCTAGTTCGCGTCTATGTGTATCCTAAGTTCCTATATCCCCGTGTTCAGTCAGTGTTTGTGTCTGCCCTGTTCCCACGTCTCTGTTCCCTTTGTTATAGTGCCTGCCCGTGAGTCTGTGTTATGTTTCCTGTTTTACTTTGAAAGTCCATGTCTGATGTTAATGTGTCTGGTTTTGCTTCCTCTTGTCTCGTTAGGCCTGATTTGCCCCAGCTGTGTTTCCCTCCTGTTACCCATTCCCTGATTGCTCCCTCTGTGTATTTAAGCCCTGTGTTTCTCTGTGTCTGTGTCGTGATCTACTGTTTTCACACAGCCACACCTAACAAGTGCTAATGTATCAGAGATGTTGGTGTACTATAACTGAAGTAATGATGTTAAGTCCTTAAAGTCATATTCTTTATTGTCATGACTGTATTTGAAGCTATTTTTATTTTTGTATGATACCTGATTTATATGAAACATGGCTGCAGTAAACTAAAGTCTACAATACTTAGTCAGCCATTTGCTTAATAGTAATTTAACATTATATCATTCACATATAATATAATTCACATTGCACAGAGACTACAAGCCCATTATCATCAATGGAGCTCCAGTGGAGAGGGTGCAGTCCTTCAAGTATCTTGGTGTCCACATCTCCTCAGACCTGACACATTCAGGTCCAGACCAAAAAGGCTAGGCAGCGCCTGTATCACCTACGACAACTGAGGAAGTTCAGGGTCTCTCCAAAGATCCTCAGGATTTTCTATACAGGCGCTGTGGAGAGCATCCTCACACAGAACATGACATCGTGGTTCGGGAACAGCTGTGTGAAGGACCAAAAAGCTCTCCAGAGAGTGATCCGTACAGCAGAACGCTGCTGCAGGATTGCTCTCCCCCCGCTTCAGGACACCTACACCAGGAGATGCCGGACTAGAGCAGATACTGAAGGACCCGTCCCATCCTGGCAACAAACTGTTCCAACTTCTGCAATCTGGTAGAAGGTTCCGCATCATCCGGGCAAGGACAGAGAGACTCAAGAGGAGCTTCTATCCCCAAGCCATCCGTGCCCTAAACACACACACCCGCCCTCTCACATCATCTATAACTGACTGAGACAGGACTCTCTTCCAGACACTAAACCAAGGCACAATGTACATTTCAATTCCTTTAATTTTAAATATGTTTATATTGTCTATCCTGTAAAATAGTCAGACGTCTATTCATATTAATGTACAGAATTCACCTGCTTGCTGCTACTACTGCACATTCACCCAGTGTATATGCTATATATATATAATACTATATATATATATATATATATATATATATATATATATATATATACTATATATATATACACATATATAGTATATATATATATATATATATATATATATATATATATATATATATATATATATATAATACTATATATATATATAGTATTATATATATATATATATATATATATATATATAAAATACTATATATATATATATAGTATTATATATATATATATATATATATATATACTATATATATATATATATATATATATATATATATACTATATATATATATATATATATATATATATAGTATATATATATATATATATATAATACTATATATATATATATAGTATATATATATATATATATATATATATATATAGTATATATATATATATATATATATAGTATATATATATATATATATATATATATATAGTATATATATATATATATATATAATACTATATATATATATATAGTATTATATATATATATATATATACTATATATATATATATATATATATATATATATACTATATATATATATATATATATATATATATAGTATATATATATATATATATATATATATAGTATATATATATATATATATATAATACTATATATATATATATAGTATTATATATATATATATATATACTATATATATATATATATATATATATACTATATATATATATATATATATATATATATAGTATATATATATATATATATATAATACTATATATATATATATAGTATATATATATATATATATATAATACTATATATATATATATAGTATATATATATATATATATATATATATAAAATACTATATATATATATATAGTATTATATATATATATATATATATATATATACTATATATATATATATATATATATATATATATATATATATATACTATATATATATATATATATATATATATATAGTATATATATATATATATATATAATACTATATATATATATATAGTATATATATATATATATATAATACTATATATATATATATACTATATATATATATATACTATTATATATATATATATATATACTATATATATATATATAATAGTATATATATATATATAGTATTTTATATATATATATATATATATATATATATATATATATATATATATATATATACTATATATGTGTATATATCACTGCTGCCTGTAACTACGCTCAAACTGTTAATGCGATCTTATTTTAATAAACAACACTGTCAAATGCAAAACTGGGGTGGCACTTGGGGTGGCAAGGGATCATTTTAGGGTGGCACATGCATGCCACCCTTCTAGATCCGCCCCTGAAGACATCACATGTTTGCAAAAGTGCTCTAATGTTTTCGGAGACAACCCCTTGGCTTCCGTACTTGCGCATCGCTGTTCCACTGATGTATTGTTGTTCTAGTTAGAGTATTGTTGTTAGCCTATAGCCTATCATTCAGCATCGCCTCACTCAAAACGCGCAATGGGTGCTTCGACTTACGAAAATGTTCGACTTACGAAAGACCTTTGGAAACGAATTAATTTGGTAAGTCGGGGTTCCACTGTACCTTACAGTGTAAACAAGTATGACTAGGTGTCTGTTGAGTCTCAAGTAAGTTGCCTGCAATGATATTTAAAGTCCAGCAGGTGTCAGTATGGAGCAAAACAGCAACACTGTGTCGACACAGTATCGGTACAGTTTGGGGAATGTGCTGAAACGCTTCACGAAGCCTCATCTACCCATCACTAAACAAAACTAACCTCAAACCTGAAATCCTTAGAAAGATATGCAGGGAGACGTGAAGGAGACGACACAGACGAACCAGCGACGAACACGAGACAACACACACTATAAATACACAGAGGGGAAACTACACACAGGAGGGAGGCACGGCCGATTCTGATTGACAAGACGAGACAGGGGAAACGCAAACTGAACACTCTGGCATAAGACACAGACCTTCACAATAAAACAGGAAATGCAGAAGGAAGCCACATAACAAACCCTAAAACTAGAACTCAGGAAACACTAAAAAACTAAGGAACCATGAGAAGAAACCAAAACTCAAAAAACACTGGGCCACCCACCCAGGACCATAACACTTCAGATCTGAGCAAGCACGCTGCCATGGGAACGTGACATTGACAGAGAAACCCCCGGATCCTCCCCCTGACATGACCGCTGTGGGCAGACCTCCACCCGCCCCACTCGGGAGTGGAAACACAAAACATTATTTTATGTCATGTGCTGGAATATACAGGAAATAGGTTTAAATGTTAAACACATTTCATCAAGTCAAAAACAGCTATAATATAATTTAATCTTTTCTTGATGCATAAAATAAAAAGATTAAAAACAATAAAACAATTAAAAGAAAGGCTTTTTAATTTGATTCATTTCTATATGATGGATTATGCAGAAAAAAGTCTCGGGCTGAAACGTCTACTTTCTACTTTATTACGTATTCAAGTCGTGTTTTTTTAAAGAGTAAAGTAACCAAATACTTTTGAAAATAAGTAATCAGTAAAGACATGGGATTACTTAGTAACTGAGTGCTTATTTCCAGTAACTTGAGCAGCACAGCTTGTAATGAAGTAAATGTTGTGTATGATGTGAATGAAAGAGAGCCTGGTGAGGTGAGTCAGTCTTTACACAGCTCTGTTAACAACATGTTGTTGCTGCTGCACAAAGATCAGGAATGCTGCAAACTGAATCTCTGCTGCAGGCAGTGACTCGTTTTTCTAGTTTAAACTTCCCTGGAAGATTGTTCAACTTGAAAACAGCCAACATCATTATCAACTCATGTGATCAGTGACGTCTGCTTTCAGCACTGACAGATAGACAGGATATATAATAATAATAATCAAATGCTGATTTTTTTTTCAGCCCTTTGTCTGAATGCTAATCCAGCTGTGTGTGTTTGTAATGACAGTAAATAAATGTCAGACTTACAGCTCCTGCTTTACTGCATTAAAGTGATCAGATGAGTTCAGCACTTTGACATGGATGGTAGTGAAAGCAGGAAATGACAAATGTAGCACAGCAGCAGCGTTTAACAGAAACTCTGGGATGAACATCATTCATAGAACAGCTTCCAGCTTCTTTTGCTCGGCTACAGTTTGGATGGATTTGCAGATGCAACAAGACTAAAATGGTTAGGGTCAGGAGGTCAAAGGTCAGAGCTCCTGTGGGTCTGAGGGCGGCCTCACGCTGGAGAAGGATGAAGGAGTCTGACCTGAGCCAGTGTTTGACATGAACACATCAGCACTGCTGTCAGTGAGCCTAACGACAGCCGTTAGCATCATTTCAGTGTTTCAGTCATAAAAACACTTCCTGTCTCTGTGGTGGTTACAGTGACATCATGCAGTTTGTGCTTTGACCTCCAGAGGGCGACAAATCAGCACAGACAGAGAGCTCCATTCAAACTTTGCTGCCATCAGGAATAATTCTTCAAATATAATCATCAGTGTTTGAGCAGTTATGATATCAGGGACAATCTAGACATGTGTGACAATACTGAACATGTCACATGACACACCTCAAACATCATGTGATCCACTCTCAGTCTGCACTTTCATTCATGACTTCAACAGGTTGAAATGAGCTTTGAAGAAACATTCAGTGAAATAAATCTTTCATGGATTCATGTGAGCAGCAGATGAACTTTGTACCAACAACATCTTCAATAACAGAGTCTGAATGAAGCTCAGGTGTTGATGCTGCTCACTGATTGGACGCTTGCTTTCAGCTCTGCTCTCAGTCTTTACTGCACAGGTGAAGGTAGAAAGTGTGACTGGATCTATAGACTGGAAACAGAGAAACATGCTGAACATTTGAAGCTTTGCAGCAGAAATGTTCATGTTACAAATACAGCAGAGCTGATCTGGGATCAGTGTGTTCACACCTGCAGCTACAACAAGGTTTCATGTCTCCACACGTCAGCATGTGAACTTTACTCTGACTCAGTCTGAGCAGTCAGACGGCATATTTTTAAAGTTAACACATCAGCACACACAGAGCTGAGCCCCTCCCACCTGTGCTGAGTTTCAGGTGGAGCCCCGCCTCCTTCCAGGAAGCAGCTCACCTGTGTGTCCGTGTTTAGTGTCCAGGTGTGGAGTGGAGCTTGTTGTTGGTGTGTGAAGAAACTGTAAGTTTGCTTTGTTTCCTCCTTTAACAGTTTGTCTTTAGGAACTTTACTGTTTGTTCAGCTCGTGTTTGATTTCTTCACACAACAAACTGTGTGTGTTTGTATTTCCGGTCTCTCCATTAAAGTCAGTGTGTAATGTTTCCTGGCTAACATCAGCTGTGTGCAGCTTAGTTCAGCACAAATCTGCCGCTCCATAGTTCACGGTAACGGACTCACAGCTGGACCAACGAGGCCGAGTGTGTCCGCCACTCTGAGCTACGTTCGTGTTTGTGTACTTGTAGTTTGTACTTTGAGTTCACTCAGAGCCCACAGAGGACGCAGCGTACGTGATGACGTCACAGCCCTTTACCTCCTTTACTGTCACTGTGATTAATATTTACACACGAGACACCTGCAGAGCTCTGACGCTAAGCTAGCACACAGCATGCTAATGCTAAGCTAATGCTAAGCTAGCCACACAGCATGCTAACACTAAGCTAATGCTAAGCTAACGCTAAGCTAACACTAAGCTAACGCTAAGCTAGCCAAGAAGCCAGAGTGAGGTTAAAGCTGAGTAAACACTGACCCCAGACCAGCACCGTGATAAAGTGAGCTGCTGCTGCTGAACTTGAACAGGTAACAAAGTGATGAGCAGTCAGGCTGCAGGTTTCTACCTGTTCATGTTTCTACAGTAGAATCACTTTGAAGTGTCTTTGTGCTGTTTCATCTTTGATTTGTGTTCATAAACACTCAGAGAAACATCACGTGACCTCATCAGGATCTGTGTTGGTGTGTGGGGCTGTACCTCAGCTTTATGTTGTTACATGCTCATTTGTTCATTTTACACAGTAACATCAAAGTAATGTTATGAGGAGTAATGAAGTAACGTACTCCATTACTTTTAATCAAAGTGTTCTGTGTAATATGTGTAATAATGACTGTTTTGAGTAATGACCAACACTGATCACAACAAAGAGGAAATGCCTCCAACATGCACAAACATTTGAGCCACAACATGCAGTTAATGTGCACAAATGTCTTTGATATGCTGCTCAGTGATGGTGGTGACTGTCAGAGCAGAGCTACTGAGAATCAATAAGTAATATCAATGATGGGATCAGAATCACTAAATTCTTCTCATCCCTGTCAGTATCATACATGTGCTGTATAATGTGATAAATGTAGAGGTGCTGGCTGTTCTCTCACTCTGCTGTTTAGCTGTAAAGGACGCCTCCCTGCCTTTGTCTCATTCATGACCTTTAATAGTCTCTTCTAACATGCAGAGATCTGTATGATCTGTTTCATAGAGTCTAACCAGCCTGTACAGGTAACAACAACAGTCACTGCATCACTGACACACAAACGTCATCTCTGTCAATAACAACATTCATACATGGAATAAAAACACATCAGTGGATCATTGCTGGAGCTGATGTTTGTGCTCCTGGTGCAAAGGCTCTCAGTTTCCTCCTTGAAATAACATCAGTGGTGGGTCAGCGACATGCTTTCTTTCCCTCTCAGGTTTAAATATCTGGGACTCTCCACCGTTTGGTTTTAGAGCTGAAGAAGCTTCTCTGATGAAACGTCTTCCAGAAACTTAAAGACGTCTCTTTTCTCTCCAAGCTCCTTAGATCACATGACCTGGATGACTGAACCTACAGACATATTGACCTGGTTTCATGGTCACATGACAGGTCAGAGGTCAGCGACTGTAACTCAGTTCCTCCTGTTAATGTGAACTCACTGAGTGTTTGTGGTTTACCTCTCAGACTGACTGAAGATGATGATGGAGGAAGAGGAGGACAGAGCAGAGTCTGCAGGGTCCAGCTGTCCGTCTGTGAGGAGTGACTGGTCCAAAGGTTATAATCCAGACTTCAGTGGTGAACCTGGAGCAACGAGGTCAGAGAGCTGAACTCACTGAGTAACAGAAATAATTCTGCACTGACATTATAATCAGTGTTGACTCTGGTTGATTGTCTGACTGTGTTTGTGAGCTGAGAGGAAATGAAAATGAGTTTGTAACAAAAATCAGTTTTGTCCAGTTTTCTTGTAAAAAGCTGAACTCTAATCTAAGAGGATGTTACTGACAGGAAACAGCTGCATTATCTGCAGTCTGTGTGATCACAGCTGCTTCAATCATGTTTGTGTCTGCAGAGGTCAGAGGTCACAGTCTGCAGGGTCCAGCTGTCCGTCTGTGAGGAGTGACCGGTCCAAAGGTGACCCTCCATTCTTCAGTGGTGAACCTGGAGCAACGAGGTCAGAGAGCTGTGATGACTCCTTTACATGTTTGTGTTTCCTGGATAAATATGACCTGAAACATCCTCAGATTGTTACAAAGATTCATTAAAAAGAAAACAATGAAAGAGAAAAGATCCAAATGTTCGACTTGGTCATTTGCTGTTTGAGGACAGTGATGCTCATATCTGTGGGGAAAGTGTGACCTGAGTGGGTTCATGTTTGTCTTTAAAGAACAGAGCTGCTCTGATTCTCTTTGTGTCTGATCTGTTAAACAGTCTGAGAGGTCACACAGAGACCCAGCAGCTAAAGCCTGGATCATACTGGCTGCTGTTACTCCATCAGGACAACACTGAACCACAGTGGTGTGGATGTAGTGGATAAATCCCACCATACTGATGCTCAGAGTTAACCACAGGGAACAAAACCAGATGTTACCTTCAGATTGTGACCTTTGGAGTGGACGATGCAGATTTCAATAGAGAATAAATGTTGTTGTTTTTCAGCTGTGAAGAAAGAATCTAATTTTCTGAACTTAAGAATTTATGATGCTGGAAACAACATGGAGACTATAACACAACATTTCCACTGTGTTCATAGAATGAATGTAAAACTGTCAGACATTCATTAAATATGCAAAATGTCTACAGAAGCATCAGAGGGTCAGACGTGAAGCACTCAGTGATTTTGATCAAATGACTCATCAGTTATTGATCTGTACTACACTGATCTACCACGTTAGTAAAGCTGGTGTTCTGGTGGTGGAGGGAGACTCGGATCATGTTCTGGTTTTGGAGCAGTGATCTGCTGATGGTTCAGTTTGATGAGCTTCTTCAAAATCATCCCTGACATCACCACTGAAAGGACGTCCATGAAAACAGACTGAAAATTACTGATATGTTCACAATCTGAGAGTTTAAAACTTGACAGACTTGATTCAGATGAAGTTATTTGAGCAGAAACTCCTGGATCTTTATCCTGTGTTGATCTAATCCTTCATGGTTCCTCCACAGAGTGGACCAGCAGAGCTCAGAGGGTCCCAGTGGTCAGTCTGCCCAGCAGCATCAAACACAGCTGGACTCCATATTTATGGTCTGTACATGTACAACAACTACTGTTACATCTGTTCTGTTCACAGTCATCTCCATGCTGCTCTTTGTAGACCAGTGGATCGTCAGTGTGTCCAACATGGATCTGATGTTTGGCTCCATGATTTCAGTCTGATTGGCTCATTCATAAATATTCTGTTCCAGCTGCTGGAGGACAACATCATCACTTTTGTGAAGAACGAGCTGAAGAAGATCCAGAAGGCTCTGAATCCAAATAAGCCCCAGTGCTTGGGGTTTCAGAGGGAGGATGATGAGCAGAGGAGAAACAGCAGAGAGGCATTTGTGAAGATCACAGTGGACTTCCTGAGGAGAATGAAGCAGGAGGAGCTGGCTGACCGTCTGCAGAGACGTAAGAGGATTTATCTAAAGATTTAAGCTGCTGGATAAATGAGAGACTTGTGACACCAGTGTGTTCAGTCATTTCTCAGTGGGTCAGAAATTGTCATCAGCATTTTGTAAAATATGATTGTTAAAGTTGTATTTTTATTATTATTATTCAGAACTTCCAGCTGCTGTTTGTCATCTTAACCTTAAATCCACCCTGAAGAAGAAGTTCCAGTGTGTGTTTGAGGGCATCGCTAAAGCAGGAAACCCAACCCTCCTGAATCAGATCTACACAGAGCTCTACATCACAGAGGGAGGGACTGCAGAGGTCAATGATGAACATGAGGTCAGACAGATTGAAACAGCATCCAGGAAACCAGACAGACCAGAAACAACCATCAGACAAGAAGACATCTTTAAAGCCTCACCTGGAAGAGATGAACCAATCAGAACAGTGCTGACAAAGGGAGTGGCTGGCATTGGGAAAACAGTCTTAACACAGAAATACAGCCTGGACTGGGCTGAAGACAAAGCCAACCAGGACATCCAGTTCATATTTCCATTCACTTTCAGAAAGCTGAATGTGCTGAAAGAGGAAAAGTTCAGCTTGGTGGGACTTGTTCATCACTTCTTTACTGAAACCAAAGAAGCAGGAATCTGCAGCTTTGAAGACTTCCAGGTTGTGTTCATCTTTGATGGTCTGGATGAGTGTCGACTTCCTCTGGACTTCCACAAAACTACAATCCTAACTGACCCTAGAAAGTCCACCTCAGTGGATGTGCTGCTGATAAACCTCATCAGGGGGAAACTGCTTCCCTCTGCTCGCCTCTGGATAACCACACGACCTGCAGCAGCCAATCAGATCCCTCCTGACTGTGTTGGCATGGTGACAGAGGTCAGAGGGTTCACTGACCCACAGAAGGAGGAGTACTTCAGGAAGAGATTCAGAGATGAGGAGCAGGCCAGCAGGATCATCTCCCACATCAAGACATCACGAAGCCTCCACATCATGTGTCACATCCCAGTCTTCTGCTGGATCACTGCTACAGTTCTGGAGGATGTGCTGGAAACCAGAGAGGGAGGACAGCTGCCCAAGACCCTGACTGAGATGTACATCCACTTCCTGGTGGTTCAGGCCAAAGTGAAGAAGGTCAAGTATGATGGAGGAGCTGAGACAGATCCACACTGGAGTCCAGAGAGCAGGAAGATGATGGAGTCACTGGGAAAACTGGCTTTTGATCAGCTGCAGAAAGGAAACCTGATCTTCTATGAATCAGACCTGACAGAGTGTGGCATCGATATCAGAGCAGCCTCAGTGTACTCAGGAGTGTTCACACAGATCTTTAAAGAGGAGAGAGGACTGTACCAGGACAAGGTGTTCTGCTTCATCCATCTGAGTGTTCAGGAGTTTCTGGCTGCTCTTCATGTCCATCTGACCTTCAGCAACTCTGGACTCAATCTGATGGAACAACAACAAACAACATCCAAGCGGTCTAGTTTTTTTAGAAAAAAAGAGTCTCTCCACCAGAGTGCTGTGAACAAGGCCTTACAGAGTCCAAATGGACACCTGGACTTGTTCCTCCGCTTCCTCCTGGGTCTTTCACTGCAGACCAATCAGACTCTCCTACGAGGTCTGCTGACACAGACAGGAAGCAGCTCACTGACCAATAAGAAAACAGTTCAGTACATCAAGAAGAAGCTCAGTAAGAATCTGTCTGCAGAGAAAAGCATCAATCTGTTCCACTGTCTGAATGAACTGAATGATCGTTCTCTAGTGGAGGAGATCCAACAGTCCCTGAGATCAGGAAGTCTCTCCACAGATGAACTGTCTCCTGCTCAGTGGTCAGCTCTGGTCTTCATCTTACTGTCATCAGAAGAAGATCTGGATGTGTTTGACCTGAAGAAATACTCTGCTTCAGAGGAGGCTCTTCTGAGGCTGCTGCCAGTGGTCAAAGCCTCCAACAAAGCTCTGTAAGTACATATGTGATCATAGCTTTAGCTTTTAAATGTTTATTCTAGTTAACACAGATCAGGTGGAACAACTCAAATAAAATATCAAAAATATTAAGTGGTCATCGGTACTCAGTTTGTTCAATACTGAATACAATGGAGCACAAATTGTCCACGTTTCTGAAATATTTCTGGGTGTAACTGTCACCAAAGTGCAATTTAGACCTGGCCTGTGGTTGTTATCTAAGTGATAATCATCAATTCTACTAAAACAAATACAAAATAAAGAAGTTTGACACATTCTGTTGATATCAAAAGCACACTGAACAATTCAGTGTTGTTTTACTGCTGTTCTCTCTTCACTTCTTCTCCTCTGATTCTCTCCACATGTTGCTCTGCATCAGTGCTCAGTTTCCTGACAAAACAAGATGAAATAT
The DNA here is from genome assembly GCF_057382095.1 of Aulonocara sp. 'chitande type north' Nkhata Bay. Taxonomy (NCBI): domain Eukaryota; kingdom Metazoa; phylum Chordata; class Actinopteri; order Cichliformes; family Cichlidae; genus Aulonocara; species Aulonocara sp. 'chitande type north' Nkhata Bay. The sequence goes on along the minus strand of NC_141346.1, from coordinate 76,323,448 downwards.
TGCTAAATATAATAGTATCTCATTACACTTCAACATAAGTGTTTTATTTTTGTAATTGTTTATCTGTTATTTTTCAGACTGAGTCACTGTGACCTGTCAGAGAGAAGCTGTGAAGCTCTGGCCTCAGGTCTCAGCTCTCAGACCTCTAATCTGAGACAGCTGGACCTGAGTAACAGTAACCTGAAGGATTCAGGCGTGAAGCTTCTGTCTGAAGGACTGAAGAGTCCACGCTGTACACTGGAATCTCTCAGGTGAGATCAAGCGTTTTTCTTTCATCAACTGACAGAATTAGCAGATTAATAATAAGGCAGTCCTCTAATAAGAGGAGAAGTGGAGGTGCTTTGAAGGGCAACGTACTCTTATGTTAACAAGACAGGAAGTAGTTCCTGGGAACTGCTTCCTTTGTTATTGTCTCAGTAGAAACATGATGGTGAAACAGTGATGAGTTTGCAGAGGTGGATCCACACAACACAACAATGCAGTTGCGTGCTGAAAGCAGACTTCTCACAGATTCTGAGGCTGCAGGTTTCATCACTGTCCAACCAAAATTCACTGAACCAGCAGTAAATGAACGTCCAAAACGACGCTTCATGTTTAAAAAACAGATGATCAGGGGGATTTGTGTTTACATCTTTTTTGTGTGATCTGTTCACCTGCTGTTTCAGCTGTTTGGTGGTTGTTGAGATGGTTTTGTGAACTTTTAGCTGAGATCCTGACGTTTCTGTAGATACCACACATGTCTAATTACTTTGTACAGCATGAATGGCCATAACGAGGTTTTTAACAGTAAGAAAAGTTGTAAAACTTCAGAAAATATAGTTAAAAGTCCAAAACCTTCTACGTCTGGTGGCTTGTGGTAAGGAGCAGATCAAACGAGTAAAGAATTACGTTATAATTATAAATGGCTTCAACAGCACATTCAGGTCTGTGAGACTCATTCAGACACTGAGCCGTGGCTCTGTGCTACATGCACATAGTTCTGCATCTCTGCCATTCAGACACACTTTATATATAGTTTATTTTATGTAGTATTCAATACTGAACTGTACATTTAGTCTTTTTAAAGGCAGCAAGTTTTATTCAGTGTTTTCATAAAAGCCTTATTTTTATCCATTTACTGCTATTAGGAAGAACACGTGAGGTTTAAGACCTGGACCAGTTTGAAACCTTTTGTCCTCCACAGTGGAAAATGGGTGGAAATAAAAATGGGTCTGACTTTAGCCAGCTCCTAATTTTATCAGTTCTACTCTCAGCGTCTCCTGTATATCTCCTGTATAAATGTTGCACTCAGCTTTGTGGTCTCCAATATCACTGAAATGCAGCCAGATGCTGCTCATTTTGCCTTTTCACTCTTTCCTGACACGCTTGCATTTCAATACAGCTCCCATTTCTCTGTGTACTGGTCTCTACCACTACCCTTGCTGTCTATGGGACATGTCCTCTTTCACATAATGGTATGATCCCAGTCTGTCTCTTAAAGTGATTGGCCACATGGTTTGCTCATCAGAATAAAACCTCAGCCGTGCTCACATTGATTATCAGCAAGCCTGAAAATTCATCAATATTTGACATATGAAATTATCTCATGGGCTGGATTTGGCCCACGGGCCATATGTTTGACACCCCTGGTTTACACAGTTTGGTATTCAATGTACAAGTGAGCTAGCTCTCAGCTAACTAGCAGACAAGCTAACTGCTGGGACTGCGTCTTTCTAACAAGAGCGTCAGACACTCAGACTGGTTTCCTTTGTGGATGATGATGTGTTCTCACACTGATCCTTCATGCTGATGCTGCCATCCACCCACTGCTCCTGGATTCCTCATCATCATCTCCATCAGCCCTCACAATACTCCACCTTCTTCAGCTCCATGTTCAGCAGCCTGGATGGACAGTAATTCTTTCCATGGGTTATGGTGGGACATTGAGAGCTGAAGTCAAACAGCAGTGAGAATGAAAGACTGATTCATTTCTATTTAGTCTTGTGATGTGCAGCTTTGTTCAGAGCATTAAGGCCCAGCAAAGATTACTGAGGTCATAGAGTCCTGATGAAACCTGTGTGCTTATAGAAACTGAGACCAGATGAACCAGAATAGAAGGACATTAAAATGAAGTGTCAGCTACACAAAGGCAAAGCTATTCAGTTGTTGCTGTGAGTTATTTAAATGGAGGATGGAGTCAGACTTTAAGCTGCTGGACTCAGTCACTATATCCTGTTGTCCTCATAGAACCTGGACGCACAGACTCACCTGTGACACAGTGACACACAGTGTGGGCTACACACACATTAGAAAGTGGATCAGTCACACTTGTGCAATCATTTGTTGTGCTGGGAAACCATGAACACTTTGAATAACATTAATGGCTTTGTTACAGCAACATTCAATCATGAGTTCAAAAGTAGTGCATTGTGTACTTATTTTAATAGTACTGCAGTATGAGAAGTGCAACATTCAGTGTGCAGAAACAGATCAGGTGCTTTCTAACAGCAGTGTTCCCTTTAACACAGCAGCAGTTCAAATATTTCTGTCAGTCTGAGCTGAAACATGAATCTAATCAAATATCAAATCAAAGTTCTTTGCCTCTGCCAGGACGTTAACATTTGATCTAGTTTTTTACAAAGTTCCCTCAGCGTCCAGAGCCACCAACATACCTTTGATCAACAGCAAGTGAACATTTATAAATGTGTGTTTGCAGAACAGGAAGCAGCAGAACTATTGTTCTGTTATCAGGCAGCAGCACAAACGCTCATCAGCTCATTTACTGTGCAGGACTTTGAGTGTGTGAAGTGTGTGTTTGTGCTGGATTTCCTTTGGAGAATCTCAGTCAGAAACCAGACAAAGAAAAACTCTTTCAACAGTCCAGGTTGAGTTGACAACATGAACTGCATTTATCTTCCTCTGACTGACATGTTCTTCCTCCTCTGCACCGAGCCAGCTGCTAAGACTCACAAGCTCATTGACATTTTCTGATGATAAAGAAACTCTCTTCTTCTGCACAATATGAGCAGCAACAGAGAAGAAGCTTTCACAGGTACAGATGTTGCAGCTGTGGCCAAGTACATGTGCTGCATGTTGGAGCAGCACTCTAATGGACAGGCCTCTGTACTGATGGTGGGCTCTGCTCTGTATCCACCACACTGTTCTCAGCTGAGTCTTCCTCCTGTTCACACTCTGATGAAGCACCAACAGGGCCAACTTCTTCTCTGGTGGCTCGGATGTTGTTGCTTCCACAGGTTTCCCTCCAACAACCCTCTGTTCCTGCAGTAAGTTCAGTAAGATCTGGGTAAACACTTGAGCTCCTTGAATCTGGCTCCAGCAGCAGTTTTCACATATACAATGTTGGCATTTTGCTTGCGTGTCTCCAGGTCTGTTCTGAATGTAGACTTGAATTTGACCACGTAGGCGGGGTCATCATCTGAGCTGTCCATCACCTGAGAGAGATGACAAAACACAGAATCACAGAGCATGAAACCAACGTTTCTCCTCCCAGAAGTTCAGTCACAGACCTGCAACAGAAACAAGAAGATTCAAATGACGCAGAGCTTTCATTTACTTATATCCACAAACATGTCCTCTACATATTCATGCTGTATTTACACACACATACAGAGGCTGTTTGTCTCTCACACACAGACAGGACACTGAGAAATACATCATGTTAAATATACCTGCAGGCTTCCAGCTGTGCACTTTGTCCCTGTCAGCTGTGATCGCCATGGCAACCTTGGTGTTGTGCGCGATGCAGGGACGTGTTCAAAGGCAGACGTCTGGCAGCAGCATCATATTTGATGCACTATCTGTACTGAGTGTGCTGACTTTATTTCAAATGTCCCACTGCTGTGCAACATGAATCACATGTTCTGCACGTTTCTGTAACTCCCAGGTAACCATGGTTACCCAGCCACGCCCAGTAGTCTCCAGAGAGACCAACAGCTGGTTCATGTTGTAACGCCGTGGCTTTCGTAGTCTCTCCTTTTTCTACAGCTCATGTGTTCTTCTTGTGATGCTGCGTCTTGAGGCTCATACATGCCGTCATTTGTTGATCCTAAGAACGTTCCTCAGACCGACTTCTTCAACAACAGATAACTTTAGTTGTATCAACACTGCCTCCTGGAACAGTTTAAAATGAACATGTCAAAGATCTGTACCTGTCTCCATGTTTCTGTCCCCGCCCCTTTCTCTCTGTCCTGGGTCATGTGAGCGCTGCAGTAGTATTAGGCCCACCCTCAATGCTCCCATTGGCTGAGACGCATAATGACGCCCATTTCAAGCCAGCACTGATCAACATCCCTCCTGTGACCCATGGCTTTTATATTCAGAGCCAGTGAGCACTTTCACAATAATCATGATTTTAAAAACTGTGATTAAAATAATTGCTGACGTTAATCAGTTAATGAGTTAACGAGATAATAACAGGTTAAGTTGCCCTAATAATTAGACTTTGGTGACAAACTGATGTGATCTCCATGTTTCCTTTGTTGGACTGTGGGCGAGTGTCAGAGCTGAATGTACTGAGTAACATGTAGAGTTTAAACATGTGTCAGTTCCAGTTTTAGAGCTCTAAAGTGCAGCTATCATGTTAGGAATATGTTAGGAATAGACAGGAACACTGAGCACACTGAGGTCAAATCTTTATTTTACCACTCGCTGCATTCTTGATGTTCATGAATTCAGCAGGTTCATGATTGTCTGCAGCATTAATCTCATATTTCCATTAAAAGTGTTGAATTTGACTGTTTGATGTTCTTTATGATCTCTGGCACCAGTTCATCTGTAGGCTGAGCTCAGTCCATCCAGTTAGTGAAAAGATGTTTAAAGGTCTCCTTGTTCTGTGAGTGTGCACAGATCCTGAAGCAGAAAGCCTGGGTTACAGAGAAATGATCATCACTGTGATGATGCTCATCATCTCTGACTGGGATTTGAGGTTTTGTCAAAGCAGCAAAGAAAGCCTGGCTATGTTGGACTGGGTGTGGAAGCAGCTCCCAGTTTGAGTTCAGGAGACAGACACCCTCTCTACTTTGAAGATCAGCTTCAAACTTTCCTTTTTGATAAAGCTTATAGTTCGAGCTGGATCAGGTGACCCTGAACCATCCCTTAGTTATGCTGCTATAGGCTCAGGCTGTTGGTGGACTTCCCATGATGCTCTGCTTTCTTCTCCCCACTTTTCACTCCTGATGCTTTTATATGTCACTACTGCATGTCCTTAACTTTTGTCTCTCTGTTTTGTTCTTGTCTCTCTGAGCTCATCTCTTCTCTTTCCCCTCACCCTGCAACCAGTCATGGTAGATGCTCCTCCTGGAGCCTGTTTTCACTGGGAGGATCTTTGTGTCAAAGGGAGTTCTTCTTCACACCATCACCAAGTGCTGCTCACAGTGGAGGCGGTCACCTTACACTGTTAAACAGCTTCAGATGACTGTTGTTGTCTGTTGGGTATTGTCACTTATAAATAAAGTTACATTGAATGGATGTAAATGGATAGATGTTATTGTGACAAAGAGAAAACAACTGTTGACAGATAGATTGTTGTTTTGTGTGTTTGCAGTCTTTCAGGATGTCTGATCACAGAGGAAGGCTGTACTTCTCTGGCCTCAGCTCTGAGCTCCAACCCCTCCCATCTGAGAGAGCTGGACCTGAGTTACAATCATCCTTAGCAGAGAAAAGTGGCCTACTTAGCAATAGCTGCTCAAGTTGTATAAAGAAAGGGAAAACAGTATTAGCATTAGCTGCTAATGGCAGCTTACTTAGCATAAACTGTTCACATCTTTATAATGCAAGGGAAAGGAGTCACTCATGGAAGCCTATTTAGCATTAACGTCTCACATCATTATAACACAAGGGAAAAGGGTATTAGCGTTAGCTACTAATGCTTATTCACCTCAAATTAGCTTTAGCTGCTAATGGTAGCCTACCTAGCATTAACTCCTCACTAATATAATGCTAATTCATATCAAATTAGCATTAGCTGCTCATATTGTTATAAGGAAAGAGAAAACGGTATTAGCATTAGCTACTAATAATTATTCAGCCCTAATTAGAATAAGCCTCTAAAAGCAGCCTACTTAGCATTAACTCCTCACATCGTTGTTACCCAACGGAAAAGAGTATTAGTATTAGCTACTATCATTTTTAATAAGTAAGAGAAAACAGTGTTAGCATTATTGAATAATGCTAATTCACACTAAATTAGAATTAGCTATTTACAAGAGCGTACTTAGAATTAGCCGCTCACATTGTTAAAAAGTAAGGGAAAACAGTATTAGTATTAGCACATAATGCTAATTCACGTCAAAGTAGCATTAGTTAATAATGGCAGCCTACTTAGCATTAACTGCTCACTAATATAATGCTAATTCACATCAAATTAGAATTAGCTGCTCACATTGTTAAAAGGGAAGGGAAAACAATATTAGCATTAGCTGCTAATAATTATTCACCTAATTAGAGTTAGCCCCTAATGGAAGCCTAGTTAGCATTAACTCCTGACATCGTTATAATGCAGGGGAAAAGGGTTACCATTATCAGATAATGCTAATTTACATCAAATTAACGATTGTTAATAATGGTAGACTTCGTATCATTAGCTGCTGTCGTTCTTACAAAGCAAAGGAAAACAATATGAGCATTAGCTGCTAATGCTTTTTCATCTAAAATTAGCATTAGCCACTAATGGCAGCCTACTTAGCATTAACGCCTCACTAATATAATGCTAATTCACGTCAAATTAGCATTAGCTGCTAGCATCAGCCTACCTAGCACTAGTTGTTCACATTGTTAAAAGGGAAGAGAAAACGATATTAGCATTAGCTACTAATAATTATTCACCCCTAATTAGAATTAGCCGCTAATGGCAGTATACTTAGCATTAACTCCTCACATTGTTATAATGTAAGGGAAAAGAATTAGCATTATCTAATAATGTTGACCTTGGCCCACTGGAAAAGTTCAGAACTAAAGATTTAGGAGTGTTTCTCGATAGCTCTTTCTCATTTGAGAAACAAATGAACTCTGTTATTAAAACCAGCTGTAAGGTTTATATTGTTGATTGATGCTTAGAAATATTTACTCATATATGCTTAGAGTTGTATAATCGATTGCATGATGATAGAGGTTTGATCCTGAGTAGTCTGTAAAGACTCTGTGTGCCTTCCAGAGTGCTCTGGCATGCACACAGCACTTGGGGCCATGAGAGAGGTCGTACCCTCTCTTACTGATTTATGGTGTAGGACAGGGGTCTCAAACTCTATTTAGCTGGGGGCCGCTGCAGGCAGAGTCTGGGTGAGGCTGGGCCGCATTAGGTTTTCCACAAGAAAGACATGGTTAAAAAATTCCAATCTTCTCAAATCTCTTTATTTTTATTTTTTAACACAAAATATGAAAAATAAATAAACAAATTAAGAATTAATAAGAAAATAAATCAATCTGTAATACATAAATAAAATAATAATAAGATATTTTTAGTCAGTGAACTTGTGTGTTTTTTTCAGTCTTCTATATCTGCTGTGTTTAGATTGAAATGTCTGTATTAACAGTTCTATAACCTTCTTCTGAACATGAATGGAACACTGTAGAAAATGAACTGTTCTTCTGAACATGGCTTCTCTTGCCTACTCCTTGCTGCTAGAGACCTGGCAGCGTTTCCTCCCGCATAGCCGAGCCAGATTTGGCCTGAGGGAGGAAGCAGTTGCGACCCTCAGTATGTCTTGAAGATGATCATCCGTAAGTCTGGACCTGTACTTGGACTTATTGAAGTTCAAAGTGGAGAAGAGCTTTTGGCACAAGTATGTGCTACCAAAAAGGCACATGGTCCGCTTGAACATTCGGGAAAGCCGAGGGAAACTAGGGCTCAATTCTCTCAAAAATTGTCCAAGCTTGTCTGCTTTTCCACTCACCTCCCTGAACTTTGCTTTGAGTTCAGAGTTGCACTGCAGCTCAATGAGCTCCATTTGAAGCACAGAAGGGGCATCTTGCACATCAAAGGAGAAGGGGTCCGCAAAAATGTGAAAGGTGGCTCTGTGTGTCTTGAAGTCAGCAAATCTGTGATCAAATTCCTCCTGTAGCCTCAAAATGACATCAACATACTCGTCAGCACTGAATGGTGTGCCTGCATCCACGAGTGCCTTGCATGCTGGGAAATGGCAAAGGTTTGTCTGAGAGAGCTGAGCTTTCCAGAGCGCCAGTTTTGTGGAGAATGCTCTCACGTTGTCATAGGCAGCACTGACAAGTTGCCCCTGGCCTTGTAACGTCTTGTTCAGTACATTAAGCTCATGTGTCATATCAACAAGAAAAGCTGAGTCCATGAGCCATTTGGGATCAGTTAGCACAGGAACACTAACTCCATCCTTCTCCATGAAGGCTTCACTTCTGCTCTCAACTCAAAAAGTCTCTTTAATACATTTCCCCTGCTGAGCCAACGTACCTCAGTGAAGTCGAGCACATCCCCATATTCTGACTCCATTTCCTCTAAAAAAGCACAGAACCTTCGGTGCTTTAAGCCCCTGGATCTGATTTGGTTGATGCATTTCACAACAATAGACATCACATTGTCAAACTTCAGGCATTTGCTGCAAAGGACCTGCTGATGGATGATGCAGTGCAGAGCAATGGCCTCCTCCACGCCTTCCTCTTCCAGTTTGTTTTGTGCCACCAGTCCATGTTTCCTCCCTGTCATTGATGGCGCTCCATCTGTTGTTATTCCAACAAACCTCTTCCATGGCAAACCAACATTCTCAATGGCATCACACAGCTTGTAAATATCTGCTGAGCGGTGGTCTGGCCATGCATTGGAATTACTGTGAGCAGCTCCTCCATCACTTCAAAACTGTCATCAACACCACGGACATACATTGGGAGCTGGGCAGTGTCGGTGATGTCTGTGGTCTCATCAAGAGCGACTGAGTATACACTGAAACATTTGGCTTTCTCACACAGTTGGTCATAAATGTCACTTGACAGGTCAGAAATGCGATCTGCTGCGGTGTTGGCAGAAAGGCTGATGTTGCTAAACTGACCTTTCTTTCCCGGACAGACTATATTTGCAGCCTGCAATATGCACTTTTAGACAAATGCACCTTCTGTGAATGGCTTCCCTGCTTTAGCAATCATCTCACTAACCACGTGGCTCCGACTGCTGCATTATTCTCTTTGGTTGCTTTCTTGGAGAAATCTTGCTGCCTCAGTAGATCTGTTTTAAGACTGGCAACCCGGTTCGCTCTCTCGTCTCCCTGGTATTTTGCATCCAGCTCAGCATGTCTAGTTGTGTAATGACGTTTCAAATTGTATTCCTTGTGCAGCGCAACTTTCTCTGTGCAAATAAGACAGGTCGGGGTGCCCCTGTGCTCAACAAAGAAATATTGCATTTCCCACTTTTCCTGAAATTGTCGGTGCTCATCACCAACCTTTCTCTTCACCGCAGGCTTTGAAAAAGACATGTTTGGGGCTATGTGACATTTATAATTCTACTTGGTGTCACTGTCGCATTGAAGTTTCAATCAAGCGTTTAGCCGACGGACGGGGAACGTCTCAACGCGTAGAGAACGTCATTTCTGCTTCTTTTTCTTGCAACCGTAGCACGGCGATCGGCAGATAAAAAGCCGGTAGCAGTCTCCTTTGTTTTTACGCTCGATGTTCATGTCTTTCATGACGACACGAACACCGTGGCGTTTGCAGATGGTAGAAAGTGCAGGGATAGCGAGCGCAAAAAAGGCGACTGCTCACGGCGCCGGGCTGTTGTTACAGGAGAAAGAAGCGGAAATGACACCGTGACATATAACAAATAACATCAGCTGTTTCTGATGTTAGTTGTTTTGACTGCTTTTACATTATATTGAAATATATGTAATGTTCATGTTTGCTGCAATGCAAACGCAGTGATGCAAATAAAAACATGGAGCCACAAATTACGGTGCGACCCTATAATTAGTCCGGGTTACCGGGGACTGTTGTTGCCGATGAACAGGTGTCGCTATGTGACTGCAGACTAAATTGGGCTGCATTGAGTTCATGACTTTTCTTTTATCCCGCCGCCTACGCATCACTGTGAGAGTTAATATGAGATCTCTCTCTGTGGAAAAATAACTTTAAATCCCACTGACGTGTGTATAAATCTATATACGTATAATGTCCCGCTGGGCAGCAACTTAAAAAAACAACTTTTTTTGAAGTGTTGTGAACGCAGCGCGCTGGGGCGAATGTCGGCGTTTGCCCAATAGAAAGGAGGAAGCCAGCCAGGCACAGGAAAGAAAGAAACACTCCAGGGCAACGCTGCTGGAACTTTGACTCATTGAGAAATGTTTCCCTGCTTGCATCAAGCCCGGCTGGTGTCCCCTGAGATCCATATCCCACCCTGATTGGTGGGTTAATTCAGCTCCGCCCACAACACTGTAAAGTGTCATACATTATCAAACTAACATTACATTTTCATATTAAGGTGGGGCCAAAAACTATCGTCCTGCGGGCCTCAATTGGCCCGCGGGCCACGAGTTTGAGACCCCTGGTGTAGGAGGACACCTACTCTGTGTCTGGTTAAGTATAAGAGCCCTTTGTTAGGGGGACCGCTGGACTCTTAGCACCAGCTTTGGGGTCACAGGGTCACATCTGGAACACACACACAGACACAGACACACACACACAGACACACAGACGCACACACACACAGACACACACGCGCACACACACACACACACACACACACACACACACACACACACACACACACACACAGACACACACACACACACACAGACACACACACACACACACACACACACACACACACACACACACACACACACACGCACAGACTGGTACTCTTTGTTCATACCTGTGTAAGACGTCATAATGAACTTGTGCATATTCATGTAAGCTCAATAAAGAGCAGTGTTACGAGGGAGCAGACGAGAGCGACTGAGGTCAAGTGAAGGAACGGCGCTGTCACAGTTCTCTCCCTCATCAATTGTCTGGTTCCAGCGGTGGGTCTGTGCTAGACGACCCATCACCAGCTTTTTCCACTGGTTACCAGTACGTGGTAGAATCCACTTCCAGATCTGGTTGTCTTTAAATCTGTGAATGGATTGGCTCCATCTTATCTCTCTTTAACAAAAGAATCCAAGTGGAGCCCTCAGGTCTGCAGATAAGCAGCTTCTGACCAGAACTAGACGTAAAAACAGAGGTGAGCTTTATCGATGGCTGCAGCCAAACTCTGGAACAGTCGCCCTTCACATCAGGTCGTCACCAACACTGGACATTTTTAAAAGCCGGTTGGAAACACATTTGTACTCTGTAGCTTTCAATCCTGACCAGTCTTTATAGTCATTACTGTGTATGTTTCCTATTTTCTCTCTACTCTGTGCAGCACTTTGGCTCAAGCTGTTTTTAAATGTGCTGATAAATAAATGTAGATTTCTTTGAATAAAACAGTGGAGCCGAGCTTTGAGCTCAGTGTGTAACAGTGTGTGTGTGAGAGCCATGTAATGTCCATGTGTGCATGCTGACTGTGCTGCTCTGACCCCCCTCCTCCTTTCAGGGTGGAGCCTGCTGGAGTCCGATGGTTGAGACCAGGTCTGAGGAAGTGTAAGTGTGTTTTTAATGGGATTCATGAAAACAAAGCAGCACACATTCAACCATCTTCATCATGTCAGGAGTCATCATCAAAGTGTCAATCAATGAACAGATGATGGATCAATAACTGCAGCTGGATTGTGTTTGTTCTCTTCATCAGATTCCTGTCAACTCACAATCGACACAAACACAGTGCACACAAAGCTCCAACTGTCTGACAACAACAGGAAGGTGACACGTGTGGAGGAGGTTCAGTCATATCCTGATCATCCAGACAGATTTGATGTTCGTCCTCAGCTGCTGTGTAGAAATGGTCTGACTGGTCGCTGTTACTGGGAGGTCGAGTGGAGAGGAGAGGTTTGTATATCAGTGAGTGACAGAAGCATTAGAAGGAAAGGAGACAGTGACTGTTTGTTTGGACACAATGATCAGTCCTGGAGTCTGTTCTGCTCTGATGATGGTCCTCGTTATGTCTGGCACAATAAGAGACAAACATCCTCCTCCTCCTCCTCCTCCTCCTCTGTCTCTAACAGAGCAGCAGTGTATGTGGACTGTCCTGCTGGCACTCTGTCCTTCTACAGAGTCTCCTCTGACACTCTGATCCACCTCCACACCTTCAACACCACATTCACTCAAACTCTTTATCCTGGGTTTAGAGTCTGGTCTCGTGGTGCCTCAGTGTCCCTGTGCTGAGTGGAGTGTAAAGAGTGTCTCCTGTTACAGAAACACTCTGACTGTTGAACAGATAGTTCAGTCTGTACATGTCTGTCTCTTTCACTCACAAACACGTTTTCAGATTCATGGATTCAATCAGTTGATGTTTGAAACTCTTCTAAATGATTCCTTGTAAACTTCTTCAGTCACAAACAAACAGGAAGTGATGTCACATGTGTTCCTGTCCACACAGCAGAATGAGTCTATTGCTGACAGTGATGTACAAACAGAGTGAGCATTTCTGAGGCCCAAAATAAACTGAGTAGTTCACTGAATGAACAATGGACTGTGAGCTCAGTTCCTTCATCATTAGTATGGATTATATATGTATATGTATTATATTAGTATCATATATATCAGGTGCTGCTGCTTTCAGTCATTGTGCAAATGTGCTGTTTGTAAGCTTGTAAAGCTGCAGTCAGCTGAGACTGAAGAAGTCACCTGATCAGTGAGCAAACGTTTCTGAAAACGTCCAGATGAACAGAATCAACCTTTTGGGATCAGCCAGCAATGCAGCATCATTGTTGTTCAGCTTCAGAGGTTTGCAGGAATGAACTGATGACCAGAAACAGCTGCAAAGTCCAAGAAAATACCAGCTGGAGTTCAGCTGCATTTGAAGAAGTCAAAGAAAAGTAAGGATGGCAAAGGGCGACGTTTTCTTCCAAAGAGCTGCAAACATGGTCGACGCCTCATTAGAAGAATCATCTGGACATTTGTGAGGAACTCTAACCAAGAAAGCAACGTCACACAGATCCAACAGACAGTTTCCATGACTGCAAGTGTTGAGTGGAAAAATGCTACATTGCATTATTGCATCCTCTCACCACAGGAGGCGCTGTTGGCACCACTGATTGCTGATCAGCTGTTCTCTGATGATCTGATTGATACTGTGAATAACGGGACTCACTGAACTCTGTGACACAGTGAAGATTACAGAGTTTAACTTCACCCTTTAAGACTGACCACAGAACCAAGTCCGCCAGAGCTTTTGTTATATTTTTACATGCTGTGGAGCCATTTGTGGGAGCATTTCAAGTTGCTATACATCAATACAACTGTTATAGCCCTAATTTTAATAATATGTATGCATTAAGTCCATAGTAACTACATAAACTGCAAAAAAAACCTCTGCTCATCCATCTCTGTGTGTATCAGGATACATTTGGTTCATAATACACAGAAAAATCAGAGTTATTACCTGTAATAAATGTGAAAGATTCCTGCAGTGATAACCAGGCAGGACTGAAACACATCCAAGCTGTCACCACGGTAACAGCACCGCCCATCCACAGGTGAGGGGAGGAGCAAAAAGAGGGACTTTGACCATTTTATACTAAAAACACTCAACTAATGTTTCTAATATGAAACAAATAAGCCCACATTAATGTGAGCGTTTATTAAATAATAATAATGATGAGTTCCTCCTGATCTCATTTCCACAGCAGAGAAAACTGTGGTGTATATTGAGGTGGAGGGTGTGGTCTGTGGCTCAGGTGTAGAGTGAGGGTGGGGTGCACCACAGCAGCATGCTGGGACTGCTGAGGGTGGAGGAGGGAGTGATGATGACATCAGAGCTGCAGCACAGAGACCAGTGAACACACAGTCTGTTCATCTTTGCATAGATACAATATACAGCACAATATTGAATGACAGACACGCTGTGGGAGCTTCCACAGATACACTGACGTCAGCATCCAGAGTCCTCCTGCTGCTCCCCCCTCAGAGCCCCGTGATCAGCACCAACACATTCAGTTAGATGACAGAGTCCAGCTGCAGCTAGAATCAGCTCCCCTCTGTGAACAACAGCACAGCGTCAGTGTTTCACACTCAGTGAAAGGAGGAAACAGCAGAAGAACACCATGTGTGCTACGTTTCCCAGGACACACTACAAACTGCACAAATACAGAGCAGCACGTGGAAGGACCTGGAGCTGCATTTACAGAGCTGCAGACAGCGTGATGTCCTGTATGGACAGGTGGAAGGAACCAAGTCCTCAGCTGGAACACTCGTGTTTGTCCACAGACAGGAAACACAGCAGGAAACTTCCTCACAGAAGTGCAGCTCATGGATAACACACTTCCTGTCAGTCAGAATGAGGCTGCAGCCAAACACAGAAAGGTGTTTTTGTCCAGATGAGCCCAGAGAAGAAACACGAGTGTTCACAGACATCAGAAGCTCAGAGAGGTGAAACATGAGGTTGGAGTCCTCGTCAGCATCCAGAAGAGCTGCTGTGAAACCCTGAGTACTCATGACAGACTCTGATGGCACAAACACATCATGATTCAAACAGAAAGACAAACATGGAGCTCCTGATCCTCCTGCATGAGAACAAGCTGACATGAGCGCTGTGTCTGAGAGTGTCTCCCTGTCACAGTGACAATAACACAGCTGCTGCTCACAGTCATTAAACTGACCTGAGGTCAGCTGTGCTCCTTACATATGAACCATGTGACCTCACATCAGTGCTGTGGATGACTGTAGTCATAGAAGAGTAGAGCTGTAGCAGGTGGTGTGAGGAGGAGGTGGTGTATTCTAGTTAACGCAGTACTGAAACACTCCAGCAGAGGGCGCTGTTAAGTCCTTATTGTAACACAGTTACTGTGTGCAGTTAGACTTCATACATAATCTGCACTTATTTCCATCAGACATGCTGTCAGTAAATGATTGGTTTCTATTGATTCTACTTCCTGTTGACTCGTTTGATGACAGTGAAACAATCACAGCTGATTGTGTGATGATGTAAACTGTCACTGTTACATTCAGTGTGTGTGACATAATGTTAGTGCAGGCTGATAACAGCCTGGTTCTGTTAGAAACACATGAACGTGTCCATAGATCAGTGTGTGTTTAACATGAGAGCTTCAGCCCTGCTGATGTGTTAAATAAAGACATGCAGGAAAACTGATGAGACTCTGAAATAACTCTTTATATTTATAATGTAACTCTGCATCAAAAGAACAACAAAGGATCCCAGACAGGTTTCTGTGAACAAAGACCATTCTGATGTTTCTGTGTTTCTAACACTTTGACATTATTAGTAAACAGACTGCAGTGAGCAGCATTTATAAAGAGCTTCTATATAAAGATATGACAGCTGTTTGACAAGTTTATCACTCTGTGTTTGGACCTGATCAGTCCAGCTGTTTACTTGAAACATGTTCATTTACCTGTTCTGTTATATTCATGTTCTTGTCTCTGTTGAAAACACATTTTAATGTCCCTCAGATTTTTCTCCCAGATGAATAAATATAAAAATGACACAAACTGACTGCAGCTACTTTTTGTCCTTTCTGTCAAAAACCTTCATGTGACTCATGAGAGACACGTTTCAGCTGTTTGTGACAGATCAGAGGCCAACAAGTCATTTATAACACTTTCCATCATTGTTTAAAGTTCTCAGTGTTTCTGTGTTGCTGCGTATAGGATCTCCCAGCATCATCACTGTGCTGTCCAATCATTGTGTGCGAGGTTACCCTTATAGTGCGATGTGTGTTTGCACAAAGAGAAGCATGTGTGTCAAATATAAATAAGCACAGAACAGAAACAGCTGCTCGTTTCTTCTGTTTAGAGTCAAGTTAGTGTTTTGTGTCTTTGTTTGAGGCCTGATGTCGAGCAGAGGTGTGTGTAACTGCACTGCTCTGTTATATGTGTGAAGTGTGTGCTTCTCTTCAGCATCATCTTTGTCACTGCTGATTCCTTTGTGTCATCATGTGTTGAGAAGAGAGAACAGTTATAACGGAGGAGCAAAAGGAAGCCCTGAAATCTGCATCAACAAGGAAGTGTTGGCTCACCAGTGATCCCAGCAGAGCCACTGGTTTGGCTCCAGTTGTTCTAGATTCAATGATGTTGTTGCTACAGATACATGTCAGCATCTTTATTGAATTTAATATGAAGCAGAAATGGCGTCATTAGGAGAAGAAGAGGAGAACAAGTCCGGCGAGGAGGCAGCAGCTCTTAAAGATGAAACAGCAGCTCAGCCCTGAGCTCAGAGAGCTGCACATGAAAAAGCTCCTCAAGCAGATCCTGTCAGAGGTTTGTCATCAACAGGAGGAACTGTTCACATCATAGGATGAAGATGCTGTCAGCTGGATGAAGAAGGTTATTTAATGCAAACGTTCACACTGAAGTCAAATTGTTGTCGTGTTGAACAGATTCATGTACTGATCGTCTCCAGAATGTTAGAAGAGCTTCAATGAATCATTAGAAACAACTTACAGCTGCACAGCTGTGTCAAACACATCTGTGTGTCATTGTGGGATTGTTGTGTTTCTACATGTGACACACGTCTAAAACATGCACACAATCTGAACACAAACAGGGACTCATGTGTTCCCACAGCCAGATGCTGAGAGCCATTTCCTTGTAGTCCTGTGTCTACATACATGAACCATTAGATGTTATTGGAATGATTGTCAGCTCTGATAGTTTCATGTGTGTTTAGCTGGACGCTGTTTGATCCTCGACATGTTTAAAGGTGTCCAGTCCTGAGACACTGGGGCTGGAAACAGCTGTGATGTCATTGGACTGTCACACAGACAGAAGTGCATGAAGCGAGCAGCCGAGGAGCCGCTGATGTTTTGGATTCAACAGCATTTGAAAGGTCGACACAGACACATTTGCACACAGAAAGCTGAATCTGTCATATGCCACAGTGAACTCACTGTTCAGTGTTTTTCAGGAAGCTTCTTAACTGCCTCTGCTGCCAAACAAGCAGCTGATGTCCTTGAGAAGAAGCTGAAGAAGTCTTCAACAACAAATACAGGAAGTGGACTTTCAAATACTAGATTCACTTTAGACTCACAGAGAAATGACTCAACCAGCTGTGTTTGACTATATGAAAGGTCAGTGTGTGTCTGCACACAGACTGTTGTGTTGGACTGTTATTCAGTTGTCTGCTGAATGTTTTCAAATGTCTGCATCTCAGCTGTGATGAGGCTGGGGGTCACGGGAGGCCACCGTAGCAGCCTCTTCAACATCATGACATCATCATAAATGCTGCTGGACTGTCTGATGGGCTGACGGTGAAAAAGCCGTCGGGAAGGAAACAGAAGACATTTCAGAGGCTGCAGCAGATTTCTTTGATTCGGGGCCTTTTTCAGCTTTATTGGACAGAGCAGTGAAGATAAGTGACAGCAAAGCAGAGAGAAAGGGGGCGTGGCCCGGGTCAAAGCCAGGCCAGCTGCTCTCCACCTCGTGGTCACCTGCTCATCCTAGTGAGCTCCACCAGCAGCCCTTTCACACACTTTACACTGTCAAACACTGTGTGTGGACCTCAGCTAACAACAGGCTACATTTAAGTCTGGACTACATGCTTTTATATTGTTTTTATTCCATCAGCAGCTCAACATCATGAGCAGCTTTGACATAAAGACATCAAACTCAAGCTGACTTTAAACTACTTTTAATACAGGGGCTCAAAAACAACAACATCTTTATTATATATCAGGACACAAAGTCATTTCATCTCAAAGGGAAACAGCTTTATTTGGAATAACCATCCCTCCCAAACAGTGGTCACAAATCAGTCCAAATGTGTGGTAGTGGGCACATCTGCTATATTGAGATAATCCATCCCACCTCACAGGTGTGCCACATCAGGATGCTGATCTGACATCATGAGTAGTGCACAGGTGTACCTCAGACTGCCCACAACAAAAGGCCACCCTGGAATGTGCAGTTTTGTCTCACAGCAAAATGCCACAGATGCCACAAACAATGAGGGAGCGTGCAATTGGCATGCTGACAGCAGGAATGTCAACCAGATCTGTCGCCCGTGCATTGAATGTTCATTTCTCAACCATAAGCCGTCTCCACAGGCGTTTCAGAGAATATGGCAGCACATCCAACCGGCCTCACAACCGCAGACCTCGTGTAACCACACCAGCCCAGGACCTCCACATCCAGCAGGTTCACCTCCAAGATCGTCTGAGACCAGCCACCCAGACAGCTGCTGGAACAATTGGTTTGCACAACCAAACAATTTCTGCACAAACTGTCAGAAACCGTCTCAGGGACGCTCAACTGCATGCCCGTCGTCCTCATCGGGGTCTTGACCTGACTCCAGCTCGTCGCCGTAACAGACTTGTGTGGGCAAATGCTCACATTCGATGGCGTCTGGCACGTTGGAGAGGTGTGCGCTTCACGGATGAATCATGGTTCACATTGTTCAGGGCAGATGGCAGCTGAGAATGTCCCAGTTCTTGCATGGCCAGCATACTCACCGGACATGTCACCCACTGAGCATGTTCGGGATGTGCTTGACCGGCGTATACGACAGCGTGTACCAGTTCCCACGAATATCCAACAACCTCGCACAGCCATTGAAGTGGAGTGGACCAACATTCCACAGGCCACAATTGACAATCTGATAGACTCCATGCGACGATGTGTTGCACTGCATGAGGCAAATGGTGGTCACACCAGATACTGACCGGTTCTGGGTCCCCAGACCCCCAATAGCGCAAAAAACTGCACATTCCAGGGTGGCCTTTTGTTGTGGGCAGTCTGAGGTACACCTGTGCACTACTCATGATGTCAGATCAGCATCCTGATGTGGCACACCTGTGAGGTGGGATGGATTATCTTAATATAGCAGATGTGCCCACTACCACACATTTGGACTGATTTGTGACCACTGTTTGGGAGGGATGGTTATATTGTGTATCTGGAATGAATTTTAGGTCTCTACGTCCAACCCATGGGGAATGGGAGCAGTAACAAAGGTGTTGCGTTTATATTTTTGTTCAGTGTAGATATACTGTATAATGATATAAATAGCTCTGTGTCATTAGGCTATGGCACTGGTAAAAGGTTTAGCGTTAAAAGAGGAATTAGGCAAGGGTGTGGAAGCTCTCCGTTGTTGTTCATAATGGTTGTGGAGATGCTCGCAATTCTAATTAAAAACAGCAGCGTTGTTGGAATTGAGATTATGGATAATCTTTTAATAATTAGTCAACTTGCAGATGACACTACTCTTTTCTTAAAAAATGAACATCAGATCCCCCTGGTAAAACAAATAATCACTACATTCTCAAAAGCTTCAGGCTTAAAGTTAAATTTAAATAAATGTGAATTATTGGCATTAAAAGAGTGTAATTCACAATTACTGTACGATATAAAGGTGAAGAAGGAGGTAAAATATTTGGGCATCACAATTTCAAAAGATCACAAAGTCTTAGAAAAAGTAAATATTTTAGATAATGTTGACAAATGTAAGACAATCTTAAATAAATGGTTACAGAGAGACATCACAATTTTTGGAAGAATATTATTAACCAAAATGGATAGTTTATCTAGATTTATATATCCAGCTTACTCTTTATCAATATCGAATAAAGTTATTAAGACAATTAATGGCTTGAATTTTAATTTTATTTGGAGGAATAAGTGCCATTATATATCTAAAGATGATTTGGTTAAACCATACATTGAAAGCGGTGGAAACGCAATTGATTTTGATGTAATGAATGGTGTTTTGAAACTTAAATGGTTAAAATCCTTCCTAAATAATCCACACTCCATTTGGTTTTTTATACCAAATAAGGTCTTCAACACACTGGGGGGTATCGACTTTCTCCTAAAGTGTGACTTTGAAATTACTAAGCTACCTGCTAAACTCTCTGAATTCCATAAACAGGTCCTTCTTTATTGGAAAATGTTATTTAAACATAATTTCACTCCACATAATAGCCCAATTTGGAACAATAGATATATGCTGATAAACAGAAAATCTATTTTTATTCAAGATTGGTTATCAAAAGGTGTTTGGGCAATTGCCCATTTTGTAGATGAGGAAGGGCATGTTCTAGGACATCAAGATTTTTGCCAGAAGTTTAATATCCAATGTTCTAAAAGTAAATTTAATCGGGTCATAAAATCCATTCCATTGTCACTTAAAAACATAGTTGTAAATGATATAATATATTCTGACATCTCCCCCAAGTTAAGGCAATTATATATAGATGGTATTCGATTTTGTGATGTTAAATGCAACAATAAGTTTCTTAGATCTTCATTAAGGAGTCTTTATTCTTCAAATTTACTTAGACGTAATTACATATTAAAAGATTTCCAAAGGGAAGAAATTGAAAAAATAAGAACTGATTATATCACCTTCCCTATCCCTCCTAAAGGGAAAGAAGTCCAATTTAAAATCTTGAATAAAATTTACCCGACAAATAGACTCCTTAGTGATAGATTCAAAATAGAAACAGGTAATTGTGCATTTTGTGAAACAGAAGAGGAGGATTTGGATCATCTATTCTTTTTGTGCAATTTTATACAAATATTTTGGTTGGATTTTCATACCTGGCTTTATTCCAAGGGGATTCAAATTACCCCATTTACCCTAAATATGATAATGTTTGGAGTGTTTTTGAAAGAAAAGAAAGCTAATTATGGTGTTAATGTGTTATTAATCTTGTGCAAGCATTTTATACATAAATGTCGTTTTTTTAAGACTAAACCAACACTAGCTTACTGGAAAAACGACTTAAACCTGTTGGTTAAATCTTTGACTTTAGTTAAGAAGAAAAAGGCTGCTTCTTTTATTTCCTTTATAGAAGATTTTGATTTAGTGAGTTAATAATTTGTTGAATTATGTGACCCCATCTTTGTATTTTATTTTCACTATGCATGAAAGTTCCTAATATGTAAGAAAGGTCTATTCTCTGAATCTGTAATATATGGTGCATTTTGTTTGTATGTTTATATTACTAATAAAAAAATAAAAAATAAAAAAAATAAATATATATATATTAGGGGTGCAACGATACACAAAATTCACGGTTCGGTTCGGTTCGATACTTTGGTGTCACGGTTCGATATTTTTTCGATACAAAAAAAATGTTCATGCCTTTTTAATTTGTCATTTATTAAAATTATAAATATATATTTTAACACAAAAGTACAGTTTTTAAATTTAACCCTAACCCTTGTGCGTGTTGTTTTTTAGCTCGTCATATTGCAGCCACAGAAATTCTTTTGTCCATGAAACCATAAAGCTGCACTTTCTTTTTGCCTTATAGTCTGATTTGTCATAACTTCTCCGTTTTGTGGTAAGCTTTTCTTTGGCTGTCACTTCTTCACCCTGACCTGTCTTATTTGGCTCAGCAGAACTAAAATATATATCTGTCTGTGAAGGTTCTCAGTCATCCAGGTCATCGTAGTGAAATATATATCCTGCCGCACTCACATAAGCTCAGCGATTCTCTGCGCGATCAACCTCTCACATGTTTAAGCTGCGGGAGATTTCACTTGTCATGTTTGCATAGTAAGCTAACAATTAATAAGACGATGTCAGAGGAATTGGTGCGCAAATTATCATCACTCACAGATCAGTGCTGTCGCTCTCTATACACAGTTCGCGCGATTGCAAAGTGAAAGCAAAAAAACAAGCGCAAATTCAAACACGATTTCAATATGTCACATATTGACAGTGGCTCACCCAATGACATAATTACCCAGCTACATTTCTGAAAGAATGCAAAAGCATTGACATATATTTTTCCTTCCTACAATAGCCCGACAGGCAGGGGAGAGATAGCCCCGGGACGTCGGGCTAGCGATATTGCGAGCCCTGTATCTGATTGAGGAATCACTCATCTTTGGAAAAGAGAGTTTATTACAGAGAAATGTCTCTTTCCAAAATAAAAGCTATACTATCCGCTTCTTCTGGGCTATATTCTCAGCAGCATATTAAACATATCAGGTCTCCATAAGGAGAATCCTGTGCTAACAGCTGTCTAAATGACTCGGCTAAAGTTTGTAGCATGCATGCTTGTTGTTTTTGTCTTTGCACTAGGATGATGTCGGTGTAAATGTGCAGTCATATTCGTTGTGTTCCCACTAGTGCTTTCAGGTTAATCTCGTTGAAATAACCTTAACGCCACAACATGGCAAATCTCCGTTAACGAGCTACCCTATACAGAGGGGCTAGACGGCCAACACGTTAACGAGCTAACTGCGCTAACACACTAGCTCCCACCCATGTAATTGAGCATTGCATGGCACATCCAACATACTGTTTTACTTTAGTCCATGACTCGCTTACCTTCAGGGTCATACGTCACATGAAAACCAAAATAATTCCAAACGCCAGATCTGAATGAGGGTGGGGAGGTCCACTTCTGTCTCACTAGCTTGCCCTGCGCTCTTCCTTCTGACCATGCTGTCTGTGTTGAGTGCTCAGTGAATCTGCGTTCGACTACTCCGCCTAGGCTGCACTCTCGAGCCTAGGCGGAGTAGTCAAATGCAGATTCACTGAGCGCTCAACACAGACAGCATCGTCAGAAGGAAAGTTGATAAAATAAATTACAAATTTTGTATTGTTCTTTTTTTTTCTCCCCTTTGGTTTTCTTTCTTTCTCTCCCCCTCTTTCTTTCATTCTTTCCCCCTGTCCTATCCAACAGTCATGTCTGTCCCGTTTGCAACTGAAAATAAAATAAATTCATAATTATAATAAAGGTCAATCAAATGGACCAATATGATGATCCACTTAAAATAAATCCTCTTGGCATCTTTCTTGGTCTCAAGACAACAATTCTGATGGCTATAGATCCAAACGGGACACAAAAAAAAAAAAAAAAAAAAAAAAAAAAAAAAAATTGAAAAAAATTGTATTGTTCGATACATATGCGTACCGAACCGAAAGCACTGTATCGAACGGTTCAATATCGATACGAATATCGTTGCACCCCTAATATATATATATATATATCGCTCTATCGCGATAGCGCATGTTGATGATGTCATCAAGCTGTGCCTTTTTTGGTCTAAAGCATCGCAGCGGCTACGCTGGTCGTGTCCAAATTCATGGGCTGCATCCTCCTGAGGACCCGGCCTTCGCGGTCTACGTGGGCCGGGTCCTAAGAAGGTCGAGTAGGCCGGAAGTAAACGGCCGTGAAATTGGACGGTCTAGCCTTCAGATTAGCGTCACCGCTGTCTCGGTGGAGTTTAATAAACTCAGCCGTCTGCTCCTTGCTATCTAAAATATAACAGGACACTGGCGTAAATTCTCGACTGTCTCATACTTCTGTTTAATCAGTTTTCTGTTTCACGTTTAGTCAGCTGTGTAAAAACCAAGGAGGAACCCACCCGGGGGATTAATAAAGTTTTATTTTATCTAATCTAATCTAATAACTTTAATCTCAGCCAAACCGATTTACTCACGAAGAAACAAAACACTGAAAAAAAGCCCAACAATAAAATTTTTAGGTTGTCTAAGTGACTTATACATTACGTTTAAATCGAGCAGCGATAGTCCGCGGTGATCTGAAAATGATGTGCCGGGAGTTGTGCCGTTCTCGGCTGCATCAGTAACCCTCGAGCTCCCGGCTAGCTGGGTAGCAGACGTCTCCGAAAACGTCGAAGCACTTTTGCAAATATGCGATACCTTGATAAACCGAGCAGATATTTGATGTTTACACAGCTACTTTCTCGCATGAAAATATGTTAAAAGTTTATTTTGTGACCCAGAAAGATTAGTATGAGTAATTTTAAAACTTAGTAGCGGCCGCCATTGTTGGAAACTGGAGTTTGGCTGGGCCGCGCTATGAATTCTGGGATATGGTAGGCCACGAAGGACACACCCGACCCATCCTTCAAATTCGGGGAAAAGGAGGACGCATTTGTCGGCTGCATTCGGAGGAGTCTACGAATTTGGACAGCCTTCGGCGCGTCGCTGTGACGTAATCGGTCTACAAATGCGGCCTCAGGAGGATGCAGCCCATGAATTTGGACACGACCAACCATTATCCTCTTCAAATTATGGCGGGCGACAGTCATAACAAAGAGATAAAGCACTTTTGAAATACGGGGAAAGCCAAAAACTGCACTTCCTCCACTTCCGTAACATTGATTCATTAATGTTGAATTCTCTCGCAGCTGCTCTGTTCCCATGTTGTTGCAGTATATTAATCAGAATCAGAATACTTTATTGATCCCTGGGGGAAATTATTTTTTGTTACAGTGCTCCATTTTAAACCAACATTAAGACAAGACAGACAGGCAGGCAGGAATGATTTACTGTGTCGTTCAGTGGTGCTTTTCGGTAACCTCAGTCTCTCACTGAACGTGCTCCTGTGACTGACCAGCATGTCATGGAGTGGGTCGGAGGTGTTATCCAACATTGTCTTTATCTTGGACAGCATCCGCCTCTCCGACACCACCTTGAGGGAGTCCAGCTCCATCCCCACAACATTGCTGGCCTTACGGATTAGTTTATTAAGTCTGTTGGCATCTGCGACCCTCAGCCTGCTCCCCCAGCATGCAACAGCATAGAGGATCGCACTGGCCACAACAGACTCATAGAAAATCCTCAGCATTTTCTGGCAGATGTTGAAGGACCTCAGTCGCCTCAAAAAATAGAGACGACTCTGGCCCTTCCTGTAAAGTGCTGTGGTGTTTTTAGCCCAGTCCAGTTTATTGTCAATGTGTACTCCAAGGTATTTATAGTCCTCCACAATGTCAACACTGACCCCCTGGATTGAAACAGGGGTCAAGTGTTTCCTGGTCTTCCTGAAGTCCACGATCAGTTCCTTGGTCTTTGCCACGTTGAGCTGTCAGGTAATCAACAATCCAGGACACCAGAGAAGCATCCACCTGCATCGCTGCTAACTTATCACCCAGGAGGGTCAGCCTGATGGTGTTGAAAGCACTGGAAAAGTCAAAAAACATGACCCTCACAGTGCTCACCGGCTGGTCCAGATGGGTGTAGACACGATTGAGCAGGTAGATGATGGCGTCCTCAGTTCCGAGACGAATCATAACTAACCTCGTATTGTGGATGGATGATTTCAGTTGTTCTCCTGACTGAAGTTTGGCCCGTGTACAGCATCCTGCTATGCGATTGCATTTGTCCCTGACCACCAGAATCCCTCACGTTAACTTTTATCGAGTGGAAAAAAAGTTGGCGTTCATCCTCCAGCTTCACTGTGCTAATGTTATGCTAACATAGCTGTGTCGCTAGCAATCACGTAGCACAACATTATATACCAGGTAGTCCAACTTCAGTAACCCTGCAAACGCCACTGCTGTTTAGTTTTCTGTCTTCATTTATGGTGGAAGTGATAGCAGAGCTGTTTGAATTAGTTTCAAAAATCTCTCAGTCAGAACATGGTATGAAATGTTTAGGTGTAAACTAGCGAGCTGACTTCCTGTTAACTTCTAACTCCGTTAAATTTAATAAATTCTGTTTTCATGGATGTAAAACTTAATTGTTACATCTGCTAAAGCAGCAACGCTGATGATTTTATTAAAGATGAAAGAATTTAGACCGTTTTTAACTCTTAGTGTTCGTTTGACTTTGGGACCTGAAGCGGACAGAGTTTTAGACCCAGATTACTCCGCGAAGCTCCTCACCATGGCAGCCGTAATGCTCTGACAATCCATCAAGCAATGCGGCTTCGTAGCTTACCAAAGTTCTACTAAAACATTTTTTAACAGATTTCTGCACGCCCAAATCGGTTCGAGGTCAGTAAGCACAACCAGAATTCATACATAAGACACACTCTTGATTTTTGAGAAAATTAAAGGATTGTAAGTGTGCCTTATAGTGTGGAAAATATGTTATACAGAAGAAAAGAATATATCGCGATATATATTGTTACCGCACATGCTTCAAATTATACCGCGATATGGATTTTAGGCCATATTGCCCAGCCCTAACTCCCAATTTATTTACAACATTTGAAACATACAGTGTAGCTCCGTCAAAACACTCCAAGGCCAAGTGAAAGTGCTGAGAGGGAAAAAGATCATGATTAATGATTTATTTAAACTCATAACTGGGTGCAGCAGCTGAGCTTTGACCTGTGAGCTGCAGCTTAAGCTTCTTTTATGGTTCAGTGTTTAATGTGTAAACTGTTTATCACTGCAGAGACGCCTACAGGCTATCTACTGTTCAAAAGTGAATTGTTATACACAGTGCAGCAGCTGACCGTTGACCTGTGAGCTTCAGCCTCTTTGCTGAGTGTTTAATGCTCATCTATTGAAGCCTGCAGACACACCCACACACCATCTGATTCGTTCTCAGGGTTGTTTTCTGTGTGTTGGAGTTGGAGCAGAAACCTGCTGCAGGTTAATTATTGATCAAATTAATATCACAAAAGGTGCAGCAGCTGACCTTTGACCTGTGAGCTTCAGAGTCTTTGCTGGTGTGAAGTGTTTAATGTGACGCAGCCTGCAGACACAGACGACTGCTGACGGAGAAGAAGCAGAGGATTTTCTCTGTTTCTACACAGACCTGGTCCAGACAGCAGAGAGCTGCAGAGTGAAGACGTTCATTGGAAGAAGAAGCTGAGTAAGTTCAACGTCCTCTTTGAATCCTGGATCAGGAAGTGAATATTTGGTGTTTAAATAAGGTTTCTGTCTTTGACTCAGCCTGCTGTCACTTTGTTTCAGAGAGAAAAGGAGATTTTAGATTAACTGGTGTTCCTGCTGCTCTAGCATTAAAGGACAGTATAGGTGACCGCGCTGATGCCTGTTTATAATTTCACCAAAGCTAATAAACTGTTGGCTAAATTTTCTTGTTTTTAGATGTAAACAGAGGTGAGAGGAGGAGATAATAAGGATTAAATATTATGCTGAATAACTAAATTCTGCTAGTCTGTGACGTAACTCCCAGCAGCATCGCCTCATTTCTTTGACCTTTAACATGAGTTAGCTTAGCTAGCAGAGCAGCTATCTCTGCTGTCTGTCATGTGACCGAGTCAAGTGTGTGTAGTAGACTTGTTAGCATAGCTAGCAGGCTGACAGAGGCTAGCAAACTGTGTGAACACTTTGTAAGAGGTGAGCAGTAAAGAGAAGGATAAGGAGCTCCTCCAAATGCTGATAATGCACTTAACCTGAATTTTCTGCTTGTTACATTATATGTGATGTTCAGTCAAAAACAATTACTTAAATTAACATTATTATTAGTATTATTATTATTCATAACATGGCTCCCTACTGTAGTGGTTTGAACAACTGATCTGTGGTTATTGTGTCCCTGCAAATTCAACAATGCGCCTCAATGCAAAGCATCAAATAAACATTTTTATTATCAAGTCATTCGACCTACTGGTTGAATCACCGTAGCTCTGACAGTGAAGCACACTCATTTTTATTGGTAGTCACCTTGTGAGCAATGTTCCCTCTAAGCTGCGCAAGTGCGCAATTCAACCTGCCAACACGGACGATGATGCAGTTCTACACTGCAATCATCGAGTCCATCCTCACCTCCTCCATCACCGTGTGGTACGCTGGAGCCACTATCAGGGACAAACAGAGACTGCAGCGTGTTGTGCGCTCTGCTGAGAAGGTGATTGGCTGCAGACTCCCATCTCTGCAGGACCTGTACACCTCCAGGACACTGGGGCGTGCAGCTCGGATCTCAGCTGACCCTTCTCACTCTGGACACAGTCTGTTTGACCTGCTCCCCTCAGGCAGGAGGCTCCGGTCCATTCGCACCAGAACCTCTCGCCATAAGAACAGTTTCTTCCCCTCTGCTGTTGGACTCATGAACAATAACCGTATGACTGTCCCCGCCACAAACACAGGACCCTACGCTGTGTCACTGCATCATTCCATGTTTGGCACTGATCACCACCTGCACTCATGTATATATCTTTCTACGCAGCACTCTTAATTCTTATTCTCATGTATATATCTCATGTATATCTCATGCACATATCTTTCTACGTAGCACTTTTAATTCTTATTCCTACTTTTATTTTTTTCATGTCTATTTAAGCGCAATTTATGACAGTTTGTTTGCACTGAAGCACCGCAGCAATTTCCTAATGTTGTAAACCTGCTCAACATTTGGCAATAAACCCCTTTCTGATTCTGATTCTGAATTGCGCACTGTTGGCACGGTCTCTGCGCAGAGAAAATCTGTGTTGCGCACACAAAAAGAATTCTTTGAAATTAAAGTAAACCAATCAAAACATGGCATTTAGTTGTTAAGAAACGGAGTGACGGCGTGTTTGAGATGTGAGAGATTTGAGGTGTTTAGAGCAAATCTTGTGTAGTTAGTGTGTAGTTAGTGTGTAGTTAGTGTGTAGTGTAGTCAATAGTGTTGTTGTGTGTGTCAGAACAATGAGGCGACTGCTGAGTGTTACAGGTGTTACAGCAGTGACACATCTGCTACTGTCAGGCCTGCAGGTATCAGGCTGTTGTTCTCCTTCATCTCATAGAGGACAGGAATTATTTTTTGGAGCGGCACAAATAATTTGTGTGGCATCAGATTTGATGCAGAACAGCTGATTGTTCTGTAAATAGTTTGAAATGTTTATTTTAAAAAAACACCTTGGCTGCATTTTTAGGTAAACAGCTGCAAAAAACTTTGTTTGCATAACTCAGTTACTTTTTTGAAGAAGTAACTATATAATTAACTGCCCAACTGTCAGGGGTTTTGACATTTATTTTCACAAGTAAGAGAAAATAAGACACTTGCAGACCAAATCAGAGAGTTTTAAGACATGCGCATGGGTGTGTGCCTCTCAGCAAAATCACACACACAGAATGCATGTCTTGTTCCTTTATTTATAGGGTAAGAAACTGATTACATAGTACTTCCTCTTTTCAGTTACAGGAGGAGAGTTCAGGCATTATCTCAACCTGTCTGACCTTTCAGACTGGGGTAAAGAATACAGAAGTTTATCATGCTTATCTGACATCACAGATACTAAAAAAGAATACATTGCGTTTGTGTTAACAAATAGACTCAGTTACGTGAAAATATATGAACACTAGAAAATAAAACACACTTGATTATATTGTATTTGAATATAAAGCACATTTGATTATACTTGATCATATTGCATAATAAAAATCCTCTATCACCAACATTGGTCATTATTTACTGTATGTTGCAGACAGAGTTACAGACTCTCTCCCAGACCACAGACTCATAATACAAGTCAGAGCTTTATAAAAAAAAAAAAGAAAGTTGTGTTTTCAAAATTGGAGTTCAAGTTTTTTTTTTCCTTCCAATAGTGTTAACATACTACACACGTCATGAACAAGATTTTTTTAAATTTTCATTGTAAGTGGGCTAAAGCAGTTAATTAAAAGTAGTCCATCAACTGAAAGGTTTAAAATGTTCACACGTGTTGGACTGACTGAAGCTTCCAGTCACAGTGACTCAGTGTGTGTCAGTGAATGCATCGTGTGTGCTTCAGGCTCCACCTAGTGGACTGATAGCAGAGCAGCTGATGAATTTGAAGAGTGTGGCCTTTTTGCACACAGCCTGTAAATGTCAACAACAAAAGGAGTGTGTAAAACATGTATATTGTAGTGATGCAGTGTACTGTGTATATTTATACTGGCAGTATGGAACATGATTATTTGGAAATGCCTAAAATGGAAATGATCATATACTGTGAGGTGAGGTGTGGACAGTGGTTGTGCTTTTGTAACATTGAGGCAAGGACAGTGATTAGTGTTTAGGGGACACATCATTGGTTTTTGTTAAAAAGAAACAGTTTCTCCACTGTGGCAGGTCGTAGGCGATTTTTTTTTTCTAAACTGTCTCTAACTCTCACTAACCGCAACTCTCCATCAAACGCCCACATTTTGTCTGAGGGGTTTATATCGCTGTCATAGCTCGCGGCAAAGTTCGAACCGCTTCCTGAACCAGTCACGTGGTACAGCCGGGCAGCGAGGCTTCGGACGTCATCATTTTCAGCTCCTCCCATAAATGAAGCAAGCCTCGATACGCGCTTCGCGGAAACGCCCCCTCCATTACTCGACACACGCTTCGAAGCCTCGATACAGAACGGCACATCACTAGTTAAAGCTGAGTAAACACTGACCCCAGACCAGCACCGTGATAAAGTGAGCTGCTGCTGCTGAACTTGAACAGGTAACAAAGTGATGAGCAGTCAGGCTGCAGGTTTCTACCTGTTCATGTTTCTACAGTAGAATCACTTTGAAGTGTCTTTGTGCTGTTTCATCTTTGATTTGTGTTCATAAACACTCAGAGAAACATCACGTGACCTCATCAGGATCTGTGTTGGTGTGTGGGGCTGTACCTCAGCTTTATGTTGTTACATGCTCATTTGTTCATTTTAACATCAAAGTAATGTTATGAGGAGTAATGAAGTAACGTACTCCATTACTTTTAATCAAAGTGTTCTGTGTAATATGTGTAATAATGACTGTTTTGAGTAATGACCAACACTGATCACAACAAAGAGGAAATGCCTCCAACATGCACAAACATTTGAGCCACAACATGCAGTTAATGTGCACAAATGTCTTTGATATGCTGCTCAGTGATGGTGGTGACTGTCAGAGCAGAGCTACTGAGAATCAATAAGTAATATCAATGATGGGATCAGAATCAGAATCACTAAATTCTTCTCATCCCTGTCAGTATCATACATGTGCTGTATAATGTGATAAATGTAGAGGTGCTGGCTGTTCTCTCACTCTGCTGTTTAGCTGTAAAGGACGCCTCCCTGCCTTTGTCTCATTCATGACCTTTAATAGTCTCTTCTAACATGCAGAGATCTGTATGATCTGTTTCATAGAGTCTAACCAGCCTGTACAGGTAACAACAACAGTCACTGCATCACTGACACACAAACGTCATCTCTGTCAATAACAACATTCATACATGGAATAAAAACACATCAGTGGATCATTGCTGGAGCTGATGTTTGTGCTCCTGGTGCAAAGGCTCTCAGTTTCCTCCTTGAAATAACATCAGTGGTGGGTCAGCGACATGCTTTCTTTCCCTCTCAGGTTTAAATATCTGGGACTCTCCACCGTTTGGTTTTAGAGCTGAAGAAGCTTCTCAGATGAAACGTCTTCCAGAAACTTAAAGACGTCTCTTTTCTCTCCAAGCTCCTTAGATCACATGACCTGGATGACTGAACCTACAGACACATTGACCTGGTTTCATGGTCACATGACAGGTCAGAGGTCAGCGACTGTAACTCAGTTCCTCCTGTTAATGTGAACTCACTGAGTGTTTGTGGTTTACCTCTCAGACTGACTGAAGATGATGATGGAGGAAGAGGAGGACAGAGCAGAGTCTGCAGGGTCCAGCTGTCCGTCTGTGAGGAGCGACTGGTCCAAAGAACGACCTCCAGAGTTCAGTGGTGAACCTGGAGCAACGAGGTCAGAGAGCTGAACTCACTGAGTAACAGAAATAATTCTGCACTGACATTATAATCAGTGTTGACTCTGGTTGATTGTCTGACTGTGTTTGTGAGCTGAGAGGAAATGAAAATGAGTTTGTAACAAAAATCAGTTTTGTCCAGTTTTCCTGTAAAAAGCTGAACTCTAATCTAAGAGGATGTTACTGACAGGAAACAGCTGCATTATCTGCAGTCTGTGTGACCACAGCTGCTTCAATCATGTTTGTGTCTGCAGAGGTAAGAGGTCACAGTCTGCAGGGTCCAGCTGTCCGTCTGTGAGGAGTGACTGGTCCAAAGGCAACGTTCCAGACTTCAGTGGTGAACCTGGAGCAACGAGGTCAGAGAGCTGTGATGACTCCTTTACATGTTTGTGTTTCCTGGATAAATATGACCTGAAACATCCTCAGATTGTTACAAAGATTCATTAAAAAGAAAACAATGAAAGAGAAAAGATCCAAATGTTCGACTTGGTCATTTGCTGTTTGAGGACAGTGATGCTCATATCTGTGGGGAAAGTGTGACCTGAGTGGGTTCATGTTTGTCTTTAAAGAACAGAGCTGCTCTGATTCTCTTTGTGTCTGATCTGTTAAACAGTCTGAGAGGTCACACAGAGACCCAGCAGCTAAAGCCTGGATCATACTGGCTGCTGTTACTCCATCAGGACAACACTGAACCACAGTGGTGTGGATGTAGTGGATAAATCCCACCATCCTGATGCTCAGAGTTAACCACAGGGAACAAAACCAGATGTTACCTTCAGATTGTGACCTTTGGAGTGGACGATGCAGATTTCAATAGAGAATAAATGTTGTTGTTTTTCAGCTGTGAAGAAAGAATCTAATTTTCTGAACTTAAGAATTTATGATGCTGGAAACAACATGGAGACTATAACACAACATTTCCACTGTGTTCATAGAATGAATGTAAAACTGTCAGACATTCATTAAATATGCAAAATGTCTACAGAAGCATCAGAGGGTCAGACGTGAAGCACTCAGTGATTTTGATCAAATGACTCATCAGTTATTGATCTGTACTACACTGATCTACCACGTTAGTAAAGCTGGTGTTCTGGTGGTGGAGGGAGACTCGGATCATGTTCTGGTTTTGGAGCAGTGATCTGCTGATGGTTCAGTTTGATGAGCTTCTTCAAAATCATCCCTGACATCACCACTGAAAGGACGTCCATGAAAACAGACTGAAAATTACTGATATGTTCACAATCTGAGAGTTTAAAACTTGACAGACTTGATTCAGATGAAGTTATTTGAGCAGAAACTCCTGGATCTTTATCCTGTGTTGATCTAATCCTTCATGGTTCCTCCACAGAGTGGACCAGCAGAGCTCAGAGGTTCCCAGTGGTCAGTCTGCCCAGCAGCATCAAACACAGCTGGACTCCATATTTATGGTCTGTACATGTACAACAACTACTGTTACATCTGTTCTGTTCACAGTCATCTCCATGCTGCTCTTTGTAGACCAGTGGATCGTCAGTGTGTCCAACATGGATCTGATGTTTGGCTCCATGATTTCAGTCTGATTGGCTCATTCATAAATATTCTGTTCCAGCTGCTGGAGGACAACATCATCACTTTTGTGAAGAACGAGCTGAAGAAGATCCAGAAGGTTCTGAGTCCAGATTACCCAGAATGCTTAGAGAGTCAGAGGAGCAGCAGCAGAGAGGCATTTGTGAAGATCACAGTGGACTTCCTGAGGAGAATGAAGCAGGAGGAGCTGGCTGACCGTCTGCAGAGCAGTAAGAGGATTTATCTAAAGATTTAAGCTGCTGGATAAATGAACATTTTCCAGAGATGGAAGATGGAGCAACATGTTTTAAAGATTAGTTCTTTTTGGAATTGAGTGTTTATTTTTCTTCTCATTCAGAACTTCAAGCTGCAGTTTGTCACCGTAACCTTAAATCCACCCTGAAGAAGAAGTTCCAGTGTGTGTTTGAGGGCATCGCTAAAGCAGGAAACCCAACCCTCCTGAATCAGATCTACACAGAGCTCTACATCACAGAGGGAGGGACTGCAGAGGTCAATGATGAACATGAGGTCAGACAGATTGAAACAGCATCCAGGAAACCAGACAGACCAGAAACAACAATCAGACAAGAAGACATCTTTAAAGCCTCACCTGGAAGAGACGAACCAATCAGAACAGTGCTGACAAAGGGAGTGGCTGGCATTGGGAAAACAGTCTTAACACAGAAATACAGCCTGGACTGGGCTGAAGACAAAGCCAACCAGGACATCCAGTTCATATTTCCATTCACTTTCAGAGAGCTGAATGTGCTGAAAGAGGAAAAGTTCAGCTTGGTGGGACTTGTTCATCACTTCTTTACTGAAACCAAAGAAGCAGGAATCTGCAGCTTTGAAGACTTCCAGGTTGTGTTCATCTTTGATGGTCTGGATGAGTGTCGACTTCCTCTGGACTTCCACAAAACTACAATCCTAACTGACCCTAGAAAGTCCACCTCAGTGGATGTGCTGCTGATAAACCTCATCAGGGGGAAACTGCTTCCCTCTGCTCGCCTCTGGATAACCACACGACCTGCAGCAGCCAATCAGATCCCTCCTGACTGTGTTGGCATGGTGACAGAGGTCAGAGGGTTCACTGACCCACAGAAGGAGGAGTACTTCAGGA
Source organism: Aulonocara sp. 'chitande type north' Nkhata Bay (assembly GCF_057382095.1). Lineage (NCBI taxonomy): Eukaryota > Metazoa > Chordata > Actinopteri > Cichliformes > Cichlidae > Aulonocara > Aulonocara sp. 'chitande type north' Nkhata Bay. The sequence goes on along the minus strand of NC_141346.1, from coordinate 76,289,405 downwards.
AGAGGTTCAGAGATGAAAAGCAGGCCAGCAGGGTCATCTCCCACATCAAGACATCACGAAGCCTCCACATCATGTGTCACATCCCAGTCTTCTGCTGGATCACTGCTACAGTTCTGGAGGATGTGCTGGAAACCAGAGAGGGAGGACAGCTGCCCAAGACCCTGACTGAGATGTACATCCACTTCCTGGTGGTTCAGGCCAAAGTGAAGAAGGCCAAGTATGATGGAGGAGCTGAGACAGATCCACACTGGAGTCCAGAGAGCAGGAAGATGATGGAGTCACTGGGAAAACTGGCTTTTGATCAGCTGCAGAAAGGAAACCTGATCTTCTATGAATCAGACCTGACAGAGTGTGGCATCGATATCAGAGCAGCCTCAGTGTACTCAGGAGTGTTCACACAGATCTTTAAAGAGGAGAGAGGACTGTACCAGGACAAGGTGTTCTGCTTCATCCATCTGAGTGTTCAGGAGTTTCTGGCTGCTCTTCATGTCCATCTGACCTTCATCAACTCTGGACTCAATCTGCTGGAACAACAACAAACAACCTTCTGGTGGTTTAAACCATCTCTCCACCAGAGTGCTGTGAACAAGGCCTTACAGAGTCCAAATGGACACCTGGACTTGTTCCTCCGCTTCCTCCTGGGTCTTTCACTGCAGACCAATCAGACTCTCCTACGAGGTCTGCTGACACAGACAGGAAGTAGCTCACAGACCAATAAGAAAACAGTTCAGTACATCAAGGAGAAGCTCAGTGAGAATCTGTCTGCAGAGAAAAGCATCAATCTGATCCACTGTCTGAATGAACTGAATGATCGTTCTCTAGTGGAGGAGATCCAACAGTCCCTGAGATCAGGAAGTCTCTCCACAGATAAACTGTCTCCTGCTCAGTGGTCAGCTCTGGTCTTCATCTTACTGTCATCAGAAGAAGATCTGGATGTGTTTGACCTGAAGAAATACTCTGCTTCAGAGGAGGCTCTTCTGAGGCTGCTGCCAGTGGTCAAAGCCTCCAACAAAGCTCTGTGAGTACATTTGTACTCATGTCTTTACTTTTAACATCCAACTGTGTCAGTAATTTATTTCACCAGGTTTTCTGTCTTTGTATGAATTTGTAAAGTTTTGGGATTTCTCCAGTACAACTGTGACCTCTTTGATGCCTCCAGAACTCGGTGAACTCGAGACGCTGGATTCACCATAAACTCTGATCATCACTGCTGCTGTTATGTTATCAGTCTTTGTTTAAACACTTAGGCTGCATGTGCCTGATGTTGTGATACTTTATATTCACATGCATGCTCCTTATACATTTCTACTGCAGGTCTATTTTTAGTCACAAATGTTGGGGAAACACTTGCTTTTACATGCATGGTGGGTCCTGCATTAAAGAAAGCATTTGAATTACTCAGTGAATCCTGGCAGCCAGAGAAACATCCTTAGTTCCACTTTAAATTAAACTCTGCTTCGGTCTTCCACAGTGTGTTTGTTGTTTCTTTGTTGTTGTTGGCCTGCTCTCTCCTCTCACTCCAATCTGGTTGCAGCAGATGTTTGTCCCTCCCTGAACCTGCAGACTTGGGTGCAGCACCTCAGTTCATCTTCAGTCTGAAACCAGCTGTTGTAGCTATATCCCTTCAAACACACCTTCCCTGGTCATCTCTGCTGTGGTTGCTATAAAATTTAATCTTGATTAAAAAAAAGAACAAAAAACTGAAGTCAGACTTGATGCCATTTGTTGGCAGCATGGTGCCTGTTTGTCTTTGATGATAAACTGCAGCACAGTCTAAAGCAAACCTTCTGACTTTATTGACTTTATGCATGTATATATTCTTCCTGTTCACCTTGGACACACAACAGCTCTCTGTTTGTTGTGATTGGATCTAGAACAGCCAACATATCCTAATCTAGATGATTTCTAAGGTGGTATCTGGGAGGAAAAGTTAAAATCAGCTTGGATGGCCTGTACTGTATGATGGCCTTGGTTGCACCACATTGATGGCCATGCAGGGTGGTTCACTACTTGGGCAAGAAGACCGAGGAGTGAGCCACACTTGGTCAAAGCTTGGTCATTCAAGCTCACTGTTTTCCCCTTGTTGGTTGATGATAGTATTTTTTTTTTTTTGACTTATAGTCATCATTGTCTTCAAATTAACTCACACACTGCTGACTGCTGTAGCTTACCTGGCTGAGCAGGTGACCCATGTACTGAAGGTTAGAGTCATGACTCCAGGGCCTGGTTTGAGTCTGCCCATGACCATTTCCTGTGTGTTATTCTCCTCACTTCTCCCTCCCTTCCTGTCTTCTTTGTCCTATACAGTGAAGACAAAAGGCCTCGAGTTCTGAAAACTCTTCCCCTTCATCATCTTCCATCTCTCTCATCTAACATCCCCAGTATTCTCTGACTAGAGAATCTTTTCACAATCTTGAATGATAAGGATCCAAGTGGGTAAAGTTATTTATTTGTTGTGTTCCTATTTGCAGCTGGGATAGATTAAGAAAAACTATCGGCTGCCCAAATGACATCCAGTTTAGAAGACAAACATTGAGTGAAGTGTTTGTTTCATCGTCCTTCACAACTCATCAACCAGGTGTCACAAACTTCAGCAGAACAGTACAAAGCATGTCATACTGGATGGCTGCAACAACCAGAGTTTTACCTACCTTTGGTATTTCTTGACAGCATGAGCGTAATATTTACTGAACAGAGTCGTCTTCTGTAATCTTTTCAGATTCAGATTCAGAACACTGTATTTATTTTCAAGGGGCAATTAGGATACTGAGCTTTCCAACCGTACCTACAATACACAAACATCACATTGGGGAGACGGGTCAGGCTAGGTAGCTGGCCGGTCAGCCGCTAGAGCAGCGACCCGGAACCGAACAGCAGAAAATGCACAACATCAGGAAAGATGAGGAGAAAAAAGAACTCCTCCCAGACTGAGCTCCAACAGGGAGATCAGTTTGAGAACAGACAAAAAAATGACCTTAGTGCAGAGCACATGAAAACTCTTAATGCGCCATAGAAGCACATGACAAGCAACAGGGATGGGTAAAAGGTGAGAGACAGCCGGTGTAGACAGCGCACCCGGTCCTGCAGCATTTGCGCTGGTCCCCTCGACCCACCGTCTGCACCGGGAGGGGATAAGCATGCTTAGGATGGGAAGGAACAGTCTAAACACCGTCTGTTATCAGGGTGAGATTTGTTATGTTCAGCTCCAGCCTTGAGACCACAGCTCGCGCCGGTATGTTACCCGCATGAGCTGATGGTGGCTTTCTTTGGTGCGAACAACTGCATGTCAATTTCACAGCTGATCTAACAGTCCGTCACTTGTCTCTCAATCTCCCGTTGGAGAGCCACGAGCTTCTCCGAGAGGTTATTGGTTTTGCGCTCAAAGAGCAAAGTCTGAGAACTCATGACCACCATGAGCTTCTTCAAGATCTTATCCGTGCTGCGTTCAATGAGCCCATTTTGAGAAGTCACGACCCGTCTCATTGTTTCAGTCACAGCGGGCAGCCTTGTGGGGGTTTGAACAGCTGGTTCCGCTTTCTTTAATCGTCAATAAGCCAGGGCCAAGCCAGCTCAGATCAGCAAGAACCCTTTGCTGCTGTGAATGTCCGTGCTGCTATATTTCAGGATCAGGCTCTAAATGTACAAATGGATCTGAGAAGATTTCCAATCATGTTTCTACTAGATTTACAGTTTGTTTTCATGTCTTCTGACTCAGATGGTGGAGCAGGTGGAGCTTACAAGGAGTAAGTGCTGCTATAGAAGAAGAGTTGTGTTTTATTGAAGCTATTTAGTTAACCAATAATTGTATTGCATGCTGGCATTAAAAATGTTTCATTTTACTGATTTAATTGTTTGTTTGTTTTCTTCCAGACTGAGTGGCTGTAACCTCTCAGAGAGAAGCTGTGATGCTCTGTCCTCAGTTCTCAACTCCCAGTCCTCTAGTCTTAAAGAGCTGGACCTGAGTAACAATGACCTGCGGGATTCAGGGGTGAAGCTTCTGTCTGCTGCACTGCAGAGTCCACATTGTACACTGGAAACTCTCAGGTCAGGATCCAAACATATCATTAAATGATATTATTGTATAAACAACCAAGCTTTATAGAATTGGCAGGTGAACTTTTCTTTATCTTTGGATTGCTTAGGAGATTCTTAATTACTGTCTGAACATTTTTTTACAGTCACATATTTTGTTTTAATGGTCAAACAGAATTATTGTTCAGTTCAATGAGCAGGTAGCTGTGAGAGTCATAATAATGAGGTATATTTGTATTAAAGATGACTAAACTTGAACAGTAGCTGTGAGTTACTTTGTTTACTCATGTGTGCTGATGTTGTGAGTAATTTAAAGCTGAAGTAAACTTGTAATGAGTTTAATAGAGTTTCTGAAGTAAGTGTACTTGGAGACATTTATGTGTTTTCTAAAGTCCAGGAGCAGGAGGCTGTGTGTAGCATAGAGGAACCCAGACCTCAGCTTTGTCTCCTGGTTTCTGTTGCTGCTGTTACAGTTTCCCCTCATCATTCCTTCAACAGTCTCCTCACTGTAACAAATCAAAGTGTTACTGTATAGATTCACGTCTGAATGTTGCCATGTGCTATTAAAACTGAAAGTGATGTTTCATACACCCACGTGGTTCAGTCACACAGTAACTGATGGTAAATAATGTTTGTGTTGAGCACATCGTACAGGTCAGCTGCTCCACACAGATCTCAGGTTTACATGCTGGAACAGTTTGTGATCATGAAGGATAAACCTCACTTCCTCTTTGTTTCATACAGATGTGACATGAACAATAACACATTCATGAAATCCTTTTAGGAACACAAACACTATTGTAGCTGGAGAATATATTTGAATGTAGGATAATGTAGGGGATCATAAACAACAGTAAGAACTAACCACCACCTCACCATTTGGGTTGGTAGCTGCATGTTGACGGACAAAGTGTGGACTTTATACAAGTTTTTAAGTTGTGTTGATCGGCCACGTAAAACCAGAGTTATGATAAAATATCTGCAATGTTTGGTTTTCTTCCTGAATACTATCGTTTTTTATAACAACGATAGTATTCAGTATTTATTGCAACAAACTTTGTTGTTTGCAAAACTCAGTAACTTTTTTGAAGAAGTAACTATATAATTAATTGTCCAACATTGGTCATTATTTACTGTATTTTGCAGACAGAGTTACAGACTCTCTCCCAGACCACAGACTCATAATACAAGTCAGAGCTTTATAAAAATAGAAAAAATAAAGTTGTGTTTTCAAAATTGGAGTTCAAGTTATTTTTACTTCCAATAGTGTTAACATGCTACAGGTCATGAACAAGGTTGTTTTTAATTTTCATTGTAAGTGGGCTAAAGCAGTTAATTAAAAGTAGTCTAACATAAATGTAAATGCTGTAATTTGATTACTTTAATAAACCATGTAACTTGGATGGATAAGATGCTGGCGTGACCACAGTGCACACGTCTGCTGTTGCTCACAGTGGTCCAAGGGACGCTCAGGGAGTTTGTGTGTTCGCTCAGACACGTGAAACATTAGAGGGAACATTGGCGGTGACTGGCAGGGAAAAGGGGAATGATAAGACTTACTGTAAATATAATTATGTATGTATTGAAAAAGGAACAACTAAAATGTTCCAGCTGAAAAAATGAAATCAGTTTCAGTTTATGAGCTCTGTTTGTTTTCTTTACAATTCCAACCTTTTATTTTGAAATGAGCTGCTCGTTCCTGTTTAGAGTTGATGAGCTGATGTGGGTGAGAGGACTCAGGCAGCCTGACAGAGTTCATGTCCAGGTCTTCCCTGCTTGTCCTGATATACATAAACATGAGTATCCTTGTAGGTCAGATCTCATCAGTCACACCTGTTAGTGCAGCTCTCCTCTAGATTGTAGTGCTTGTTAAACTAGGATGATTTTAGGAGCCTGGACCGCAGATCTAAGGGAAGATATGACTTGGAAAGACTAAACCAACCTATTAGAGGTGTTCGCACTAACATAGATAAATACTCAGATTTACACCTTTAGTGTCTCACAAAGGGTTGAAAAGTGAATGTGCACAGAGAGGTTGGTGGTGAGACGGGCACTTCCAGCACTGTAGATGTGATCCAGCTCAGTGTTCATGGAAATAATCCGGAGAGCAGGATTCCTTGATGAATGTCACATCTTCTTAAAGTTATAATCCACAGGGAAAACTGTGAAACTGTCGATCTGATATCTAGTCAACCAATCAGGTGTTTACATGCCCTTCACTGATCTCCAGCCCCACCTTATTATCAGTTTCTCTCTTTTACATCTGAATTATCTTCACTTCACATTTCAGTCAGTTCAGATTTCATTAGCACGTTCACTTTAGCATAATCCATTTTAATCCAAACACCTTTCTCTTTAAACTCTGTTTGTCAGTCACAGTATATCCAGTACAATCCTCTTTTTCACTGCGTCACACACATTCAGAGATCAGAGTGTCCTGTGTGTGCTCTCATTCACTCACACTCACTCTCATATGGCTGAAGTCTGTTTGTACACAGGCTAATCTGGGACTCTCCACCATTTGACCCTAGAAATAAAGAAGCTTCTTGGATGAGAGGTGAAAGGCGAAACGTCTTCAAAAAACTTAAAGAAGTCCAGATGCCTTTTTTTCTAAGCTCTTTAGATGACTGCGAACCTTCACAAACGCCTCATCAGTGGGACTCTCAGAGCTACCAGCCCTTTGCTACAATCACAAAGCTCTTCATTGAAATCAATGATATCAAAGCTGGAATCAAGCTATAGCCATATACACTGCTAAAGACTTCTTATCTCGAAATAATATACTGAAGTGGCAATGCAGAAATTGAAAATAGGCGGACGTGCTACCTATGCTATTAGTAGAATGGACATTGGCCTGCTGGCTAAGGAAGGCCCTGTCTCACATAGAGGTGAGACAGGCCCCCCTCGAAGCCCCCTCTTTTATCGGGGCTTACTTAGGGTCATATCGGGGACCCCACAGTTGGAAGTCTTTTTTTTTTTTTTTCTTTGACCAAATAAAGCTTATTTCTGTAGCTGTTGTTTTATACAGCTTTAATGTTAATATTAATGTTTGCTTATGTATGTTTAGGGAGTGGTCTGATGGTACATGTCGTTGTTACATTAATAATATTCAAATAGTAAGGGTATGCTTAAAGATAAGGTAAAAATCATATCATATAATGTAAATGGCCTGTCGAATCCAATTAAACGTAATAAAATTTTAACTAAAATGAAGAAAGAACAAGTACAAATAGTGTATCCACAGGAAACCCATCTAGACTGTAAGGAGCATGAAAAACTGAAAAGAATGGGTTATACAACAGTTTTCTCCTCTTCCTATAAAACTGGACGAAGGAGAGGAGTGGCTATCCTGTTATCAAGCAAATTACTCTTTGAAAAAATATCTGAGATAAGTGATAAAGAGGGACGTTATATTTTGGTAAGGGGAAACATTGAGGGGAACCCAGTCACGTTGTTAAATATATATGCACCCCCTGGAAGCGATATTTATTTCTTTAAGAAAATTATAGATGTGATGGTAACAGAGACAGTAGGTTTCCTAATTTGCGGAGGAGATTTAAATATACATCTACAACCAAAGCTAGATATTTCCAATAGAAAAGCACAGAATACTAAAACATTAATTAAGAATATAAATACATTGATGAAGGAGGTGGGACTAATTGATATATGGAGAGACTTGCATCCCTACCAAAGGGATTATACTTATTTTTCCTCACCGCACTCGTTATACACAAGAATAGATTATTTCATAACTTTTGGGAAAAATAAAGATAAAATAAACACGTGTGCAATTGGAGCAATAGAGTTAAGCGATCATGCACCAGTATACCTGTCTGTTGATTTAAACGTGCAACCAAAACTCAATAATTGGAAATTAAATTCAAGCTTACTGAATGATCCTCACTTTAAAGGACAAATTAAGAAAGAGATTCACTTCTATATGGAAACTAATGACAATGGTGAGGTGTCTCCTCCTATACTGTGGGATGCCTTAAAAGCTGTCATGAGAGGGAAAATTATAGCAATATCCTCTTATAAGAAAAATATGAGAAATAAGAAATTAGAAGAGCTACAAAATAGGAATTAGACAAAAGGCATGAAAGAAAAACATCTCAGGATATATTGGAGGAAACTAGGAAAACAAGAAATGAAATAAATGATTTGACCACATATGAAATTAAAAAAAAATTAATGTTTCTTAAACAAAGGTATTATGAGGGAGGATCAAAAGCAATGAATGTATTAGCCTGGAAACTAAAAAAGAAAATAGCAGATAATACAGTTCACAAAATTAAACATCCAGTGACAAAACTAATAAAAAAATAAACCAATAGAAGTTCAGAGTGCATTTGAAACATTTTATAAGACTCTGTATGCTAATAACACAGAGAGTAGTATAGTTGAAATTAACAGTTTTTTAGATTCTCTTGATTTACCAGTACTGAATGAAGAACAGAATAAAACTTTGATTGAAGATATAACAGAAAAGGAACTAAGAATAGCAATAAGTAAAGTTAAAATAAATAAATCTCCAGGATCAGATGGATATACGGCAGAATGGTACAAGGAGCTAAAAGAAGAATTAATACCAGTGATGCTTCTAACAATGAATTGGATCCTAAAGAAGGCTCAAGTACCTTCTAGCTGGAAAGAAGCAATTATCTCTGCCATCCCAAAAGAAAACAAGGATAAATTAGAATGTGCGTCATATAGACCAATATCTGTTCTTAATACAGATTACAAGCTGTTTACATCTATCATGGCTCGACGATTAGAAAAGTTCTTACCTAATCTAATTCATAATGATCAAACAGGTTTTATTCGAGAGCGCCAAATACAAGATAATGTACGACGGACATTACAAATTATTAATCATATTCAAAAGAATAAAATAGAAGCAATGGTAATCAGTATCGATGCAGAAAAATCATTCGATTCAGTTAATTGGAACTTTCTTTACCGAGTCTTGCATACATTTGGCTTTCACGAAAGTATAATTAAGACAATACAGGCACTTTATGATAACCCTACGGCAAGGATTAAAATTAATGGCTACCTATCAAATAGTATTAAGCTGCAAAGAGCAAATAGGCAGGGCTGTGCATGCTCACCATTATTATTTGCGTTATATCTGGAACCATTGGCTCAATATATAAGACAAAATAAAGAAGTAGAAGGTATTAATATCCATGAAAAGGAGCATAAATTAGCCTGCTATGCAGATGATATTTTAATATTTTTGGGTCAACCATCAAACTCTTTACCTAAATTAATGCAATCATTTGAATACTTTGGTCGACTATCTGGATATAGGGTTAATATGAGTAAAACACAATTGCTTAAGTACAACTATATTCCATCAGAAGAAATTAAAAATAAGTATCAATTAGCATGGCAAACAGAGTACTTTAAATATCTAGGAGTCATAATACCTAAGGATCTTACAGAACTATCAGAACGAAATTATTTACCAATGCTGTTCTCTCTTCACTTCTTCTCCTCTGATTCTCTCCACATGTTGCTCTGCATCAGTGCTCAGTTTCCTGACAAAACAAGATGAAATATTGCTAAATATAATAGTATCTCCTTACACTTCAACAGAAGTGTTTTATTTTTGTAATTGTTTATCTGTTATTTTTCAGACTGAGTCACTGTGACCTGTCAGAGAGAAGCTGTGAAGCTCTGGCCTCAGGTCTCAGCTCTCAGACCTCTAATCTGAGACAGCTGGACCTGAGTAACATCAACCTGAAGGATTCAGGCGTGAAGCTTCTGTCTGAAGGACTGAAGAGTCCACACTGTACACTGGAAACTCTCAGGTGAGATCAAGCATTTTTCTTTCATCAACTGACAGAATTAGCAGATTAATAATAAGGCAGTCCTCTAATAAGAGGAGAAGTGGAGGTGCTTTGAAGGGCAACATACTCATATGTTAACAAGACAGGAAGTAGTTCCTGGGAACTGCTTCCTTTGTTATTGTCTCAGTAGAAACATGATGGTGAAACAGTGATGAGTTTGCAGAGGTGGATCCACAGCACACAACACAACAATGCTGTTGCGTGCTGAAAGCAGACTTCTCACAGATTCTGAGGCTGCAGGTTTCATCACTGTCCAACCAAAATTCACTGAACCAGCAGTAAATGAACGTCCAAAACGACGCTTCATGTTTAAAAAACAGATGATCAGGGGGATTTGTGTTTACATCTTTTTTGTGTGATCTGTTCACCTGCTGTTTCAGCTGTTTGGTGGTTGTTGAGATGGTTTTGTGAACTTTTAGCTGAGATTCTGACGTTTCTGTAGATACCACACATGTCTAATTACTTTGTACAGCATGAATGGCCATAACGAGGTTTTTAACAGTAAGAAAAGTTGTAAAACTTCAGAAAATATAGTTAAAAGTCCAAAACCTTCTACGTCTGGTGGCTTGTGGTAAGGAGCAGATCAAACGAGTAAAGAATTACGTTATAATTATAAATGGCTTCAACAGCACATTCAGGTCTGTGAGACTCATTCAGACACTGAGCCGTGGCTCTGTGCTACATGCACATATTTCTGCATCTCTGCCATTCAGACACACTTTATATATAGTTTATTTTATGTAGTGTTCAATACTGAACTGTACATTTAGTCTTTTTAAAGGCAGCAAGTTTTATTCAGTGTTTTCATAAAAGCCTTATTTCTATCCATTTACTGCTATTAGGAAGAACACGTGAGGTTTAAGACCTGGACCAGTTTGAAACCTTTTGTCCTCCACAGTGGAAAATGGGTGGAAATAAAAATGGGTCTCACTTTAGCCAGCTCCTAATTTTATCAGTTCTACTCTCAGCGTCTCCTGTATATCTCCTGTATAAATGTTGCACTCAGCTTTGTGGTCTCCAATATCACTGAAATGCAGCCAGATGCTGCTCATTTTGCCTTTTCACTCTTTCCTGACACGCTTGCATTTCAGTACAGCTCCCATTTCTCTGTGTACTGGTCTCTACCACCACCCTTGCTGTCTATGGGACATGTCTTCTTTCACATAATGGTATGATCCCAGTCTGTCTCTTAAAGTGTTTGGCCACATGGTTTGCTCATCAGAATAAAACCTCAGCCGTGCTCACATTGATTATCAGCAAGCCTGAAAATTCATCAATATTTGACATATGAAATTATCTCAAGGGCTGGATTTGGCCCACGGGTCATATGTTTGACACCCCTGGTTTACACAGTTTGGTATTCAATGTACAAGTGAGTTAGCTCTCAGCTAACTAGCAGACAAGCTAATTGCTGGGACTGCGTCTTTCTAACAAGAGCGTCAGACACTCAGACTGGTTTCCTTTGTGGATGATGATGTGTTCTCACACTGATCCTTCATGCTGATGCTGCCATCCACCCACTGCTCCTGGATTCCTCATCATCATCTCCATCAGCCCTCACAATACTCCACCTTCTTCAGCTTCATGTTCAGCAGCCTGGATGGACAGTAATTCTTTCCATGGGTTATGGTGGGACATTGAGAGCTGAAGTCAAACAGCAGTGAGAATGAAAGACTGATTCATTTCTATTTAGTCTTGTGATGTGCAGCTTTGTTCAGAGCATTAAGGCCCAGCAAAGATTACTGAGGTCATAGAGTCCTGATGAAACCTGTGTGCTTATAGAAACTGAGACCAGATGGACCAGAATAGAAGGACATTAAAATGAAGTGTCAGCTACACAAAGGCAAAGCTATTCAGTTGTTGCTGTGAGTTATTTAAATGGAGGATGGAGTCAGACTTTAATCTAGTTTTTTACAAAGTTCCCTCAGCGTCCAGAGCCACCAACATACCTTTGATCAACAGCAAGTGAACATTTATAAATGTGTGTTTGCAGAACAGGAAGCAGCAGAACTATTGTTCTGTTATCAGGCAGCAGCACAAACGCTCATCAGCTCATTTACTGTGCAGGACTTTGAGTGTGTGAAGTGTGTGTTTGTGCTGGATTTCCTTTGGAGAATCTCAGTCAGAAACCAGACAAAGAAAAACTCTTTCAACAGTCCAGGTTGAGTTGACAACATGAACTGCATTTATCTCAATTTTAAATACACGTAGACATTGAGGGCTAGCAGGAGGGACTATGTGCTTACCTGCTGCTCTCTGGCAGGTAGCTCCATGCCCTCCTGGGTTTTAATTGCACCTTAGAACACACATGCATCAACACTACAATGAGCGGGTGGAGGGAGGTTTGGAGTCTTCTCTCACCCCCGTTCTCTGCGGCCTGCTGGAGCGGGGGGGCTAGGAGGAGTTGGCTGTCCGGCTGCGGTCTGGGGTGTGGGGCCTCCCTGCTGCTGCGGAGTCGGGGCGGTCTGCCTCTCCCCACCGCAGGGAAAAGGGTAACACCACCTGGGTCTGGGTGCAGTTCCCCCCTCCAGAGGCAAGGGTACCTAGACCCGGTTGGTAGAGTACGCTTGGGGAGTGTGATCGTGTGTACAGCGTCTCTTTATGTCTGTCTCCATGTCGGTTGAGTGTGGAGTAAGTGCACATGAGAGCATGAGGGTGGGAATGGATGTTTGTATCTGTGTGTGCCTGTATGTCTGTGTCTATATGTCAGGTTGGGTATCAGACGCCACCTCTCTGGGGACATCTTGGGCCCTCCAAGGTTTGGAGGCCTATCTCCACCCACCACCACTTCCCCTGCCGGTGGCGGACTCCCTCAGGTGTCGGTGCGTTGGTGGTTCTTTGTATCTGGGGGTGGGCGTCCGGGTACACACCGGCTCACTCCTTGGCGGCCACTTATTGGGGCTCGCTCGGGCCATTTCGGAGGTGGAGTGCCCCCGGCCTCTCGGCCTGGGGCTCGGTCACTCAGGCACAGCTGGCTGCCGGCGGAGCTCACGGGCGCGTCACTGCAACTCCCCCTGGCTTCTGCTCCGCGGCTGCTGAATGAGCCCTCATCTGGGACTCTCCTCAGCTCTTACTGGGACAGTGGCGCAGCTGCCCCTCTGTTGGTTTTCCATGGTCTCTTGTGTTCTGGGGGCCTCTGGATGTCTGGAGTTTTGATCTCCTCCATACCTGCTTCATACCATAGAGGACAGGGCTGTGGCTCCCCCACACTCCCTAGCAGATCATTACATGGAGAAACCTTTGGAATGCAAGCATGCTGATCCACACAGGTATGCACACATGGGTATTCACAGACGCGGACTAAAGCTTTCTTGGCTGCTGCCTCAAAGCACACTGTGCGCTGTCTATCTTGCGTGTTGCACAATATCGTTTATTATTTAGTAACTATAAAAAGAAAAAAAAACATTCAGTGTGCAGAAACAGATCAGGTGCTTTCTAACAGCAGTGTTCCCTTTAACACAGCAGCAGTTCAAATATTTCTGTCAGTCTGAGCTGAAACATGAATCTAATCTAATCTAATCAGGACACTGAGAAATACATCATGTTAAATATACCTGCAGGCTTCCAGCTGTGCACTTTGTCCCTGTCAGCTGTGATTGCCATGGCAACCTTGGTGTTGTGCGCGATGCAGGGACGTGTTCAAAGGCAGACGTCTGGCAGCAGCATCATATTTGATGCACTATCTGTACTGAGTGTGCTGACTTTATTTCAAATGTCCCACTGCTGTGCAACATGAATCACATGTTCTGCACCTTTCTGTAACTCCCAGGTAACCATGGTTACCCAGCTACAGTATATTCAGAGCCAGTGAGCACTTTCACAATAATCATGATTTTAAAAACTGTGATTAAAATAATTGCCGACGTTAATCAATTAATGAGTTAACGAGATAATAACAGGTTAAGTTGCCCTAATAATTAGACTTTGATGACAAACTGATGTGATCTCCATGTTTCCTTTGTTGGACTGTGGGCGAGTGTCAGAACTGAATGTACTGAGTAACATGTAGAGTTTAAACATGTGTCAGTTCCAGTTTTAGAGCTCTAAAGTGCAGCTATCATGTTAGGAATATGTGAGGAATAGACAGGAACACTGAGCACACTGAGGTCAAATCTTTATTTTACCACTCGCTGCATTCTTGATGTTCATGAATTCAGCAGGTTCATGATTGTCTGCAGCATTAATCTCATATTTCCATCTAAAGTGTTGAATTTGACTGTTTGATGTTCTTTATGATCTCTGGCACCAGTTCATCTGTAGGCTGAGCTCAGTCCATCCATTTAGTGAAATGAGGTTTAAAGGTCTCCTTGTTCTGTGAGCGTGCACAGATCCTGAAGCAGAAAGCCTGGGTTACAGAGAAATGATCATCACTGTGGTGATGCTCATCATCGCTGACTGGGATTTGAGGTTTTGTCAAAGCAGCAAAGAAAGCCTGGCTATGTTGGACTGGGTGTGGCAGCAGCTCCCAGTTTGAGGTCAGGAGACAGACACCCTCTCTACTTTGAAGATCAGCTTCAAACTTTCCTTTTTGATAAAGCTTATAGTTCGAGCTGGATCAGGTGACCCTGAACCATCCCTTAGTTATGCTGCTATAGGCTCAGGCTGTTGGTGGACTTCCCATGATGCTCTGCTCTCTTCTCCCCTCTTTTCACTCCTGATGCTTTTATATGTCACTACTGCATGTCCTTAACTTTTGTCTCTCTGTTTTGTTCTTGTCTCTCTGAGCTCATCTCTTCTCTTTCCCCTCACCCTGCAACCAGTCATGGTAGATGCTCCTCCTGGAGCCTGTTTTCACTGGGAGGATCTTTGTGTCAAAGGGAGTTCTTCTTCCCACCATCACCAAGTGCTGCTCACAGTGGAGGCGGTTACCTTACACTGTTAAACAGCTTCAGATGACTGTTGTTGTCTGTTGGGTATTGTCACTTATAAATAAAGTTACAATGGATGGATAGATGTTATTGTGACAAAGAGAAAACAACTGTTGACAGATAGATTGTTGTTTTGTGTGTCTGCAGTCTGTCAGGATGTCTGATCACAGAGGAAGGCTGTACTTCTCTGGCCTCAGCTCTGAGCTCCAACCCCTCCCATCTGAGAGAGCTGGACCTGAGCTACAATCATCCAGGTCCCTCAGGAATGAAGATGCTGTCGGCTGGACTGAAGGATCCAGGCTGGAGACTGGACACTCTCAGGTATGGAGAGAAAATCTGATAGAGGAGGAAGAGCTGGAAACATTTCCCGTGTCTTTCACTCACTTCCTGTTTGTTTCCTGCAGATGACACATGAACAATCACACATGCAGGAATATTTTCAGGGACAGACACACTAGTCTAGCTGGATAGTTCATGGATATTTATGTAGGGGTCTCCAAGGAGTCTGTTTGCAGGAACATTAATGATAACTGATATGTTGAGAGTTTCATTAAAAGTAGACTTACAGTTAGGTCCGTAAATATTTGGACAGAGACAACATTTTGTAACTTTAGATACACTTTATTAGGTCACAGGTGTACTATACCTGAGATAGTGGCCACTGTGTACTTAATAAGGTGTCAGCCATGTGTATGTTTCCCATGCTGTATGTCCACAGTCACAGTGACAGTCAGTGACACTGACAGAAGGATGAAACAAGGCTGAATAGGCTGAACAGCTGAATTCACAATAAATTGGTTCTCAAGTGCACATTTTTCTGTTATTGTTCTCAAACAACAGAATGAGAATGAAATATTGATTCTAACAGGGCCCATAAAGGGCTTTTATTTTTTATTTTTTTTATTTTTTAACATAAAATATGAAAAATAAATAAACAAATTAAGAATTAATAAGAAAAAAAATCAATCTGTAAAACATAAATAAAATAATAATAAGATATTTTTAGTCAGTGAACTTGTGTGTTTTTTTCAGTCTTCTATATCTGCTGTATTTAGATTGAAATGTCTGTATTAACAGTTCTATAACCTTCTTCTGAACATGAATGGAACACTGTAGAAAATGAACTGTTCTTCTGAACATGGCTTCTCTTGCCTACTCCTTGCTGCTAGAGACCTGGCAGCGTTTCCTCTCGCATAGCCGAGCCAGATTTGGCCTGAGGGAGGAAGCAGTTGCGACCCTCAGTATGTCTTGAAGATGATCATCCGTAAGTCTGGACCTGTACTTGGACTTATTGAAGTTCAAAGTGGAGAAGAGCTTTTGGCACAAGTATGTGCTACCAAAAAGGCACATGGTCCGCTTGAACATTCGGGAAAGCCGAGGGAAACTAGGGCTCAAGTCTCTCAAAAATTGTCCAAGCTTGTCTGCTTTTCCACTCACCTCCCTGAACTTTGCTTTGAGTTCAGAGTTGCACTGCAGCTCAATGAGCTCCATTTGAAGCACAGAAGGGGCATCTTGCACATCAAAGGAGACGGGGTCCGCAAAAATGTGAAAGGTGGCTCTGTGTGTCTTGAAGTCAGCAAATCTGTGATCAAATTCCTCCTGTAGCCTCAAAATGACATCAACATACTCGTCAGCACTGAATGGTGTGCCTGCATCCACGAGTGCCTTGCATGCTGGGAAATGGCAAAGGTTTGTCTGAGAGAGCTGAGCTTTCCAGAGCGCCAGTTTTGTGGAGAATGCTCTCACGTTGTCATAGGCAGCACTGACAAGTTGCCCCTGGCCTTGTAACGTCTTGTTCAGTACATTAAGCTCATGTGTCATATCAACAAGAAAAGCTGAGTCCATGAGCCATTTGGGATCAGTTAGCACAGGAACACTAACTCCATCCTTCTCCATGAAGGCTTCACTTCTGCTCTCAACTCAAAAAGTCTCTTTAATACATTTCCCCTGCTGAGCCAACGTACCTCAGTGAAGTCGAGCACATCCCCATATTCTGACTCCATTTCCTCTAAAAAAGCACAGAACCTTCGGTGCTTTAAGCCCCTGGATCTGATTTGGTTGATGCATTTCACAACAATAGACATCACATTGTCAAACTTCAGGCATTTGCTGCAAAGGACCTGCTGATGGATGATGCAGTGCAGAGCAATGGCCTCCTCCACGCCTTCCTCTTCCAGTTTGTTTTGTGCCACCAGTCCATGTTTCCTCCCTGTCATTGATGGCGCTCCATCTGTTGTTATTCCAACAAACCTCTTCCATGGCAAACCAACATTCTCAATGGCATCACACAGCTTGTAAATATCTGCTGAGCGGTGGTCTGGCCATGCATTGGAATTACTGTGAGCAGCTCCTCCATCACTTCAAAACTGTCATCAACACCACGGACATACATTGGGAGCTGGGCAGTGTCGGTGATGTCTGTGGTCTCATCAAGAGCGACTGAGTATACACTGAAACATTTGGCTTTCTCACACAGTTGGTCATAAATGTCACTTGACAGGTCAGAAATGCGATCTGCTGCGGTGTTGGCAGAAAGGCTGATGTTGCTAAACTGACCTTTCTTTCCCGGACAGACTATATTTGCAGCCTGCAATATGCACTTTTAGACAAATGCACCTTCTGTGAATGGCTTCCCTGCTTTAGCAATCATCTCACTAACCACGTGGCTCAGACTGCTGCATTATTCTCTTTGGTTGCTTTCTTGGAGAAATCTTGCTGCCTCAGTAGATCTGTTTTAAGACTGGCAACCCGGTTCGCTCTCTCGTCTCCCTGGTATTTTGCATCCAGCTCAGCATGTCTAGTTGTGTAATGACGTTTCAAATTGTATTCCTTGTGCAGCGCAACTTTCTCTGTGCAAATAAGACAGGTCGGGGTGCCCCTGTGCTCAACAAAGAAATATTGCATTTCCCACTTTTCCTGAAATTGTCGGTGCTCATCACCAACCTTTCTCTTCACCGCAGGCTTTGAAAAAGACATGTTTGGGGCTATGTGACATTTATAATTCTACTTGGTGTCACTGTCGCATTGAAGTTTCAATCAAGCGTTTAGCCGACGGACGGGGAACGTCTCAACGCGTAGAGAACGTCATTTCTGCTTCTTTTTCTTGCAACCGTAGCACGGCGATCGGCAGATAAAAAGCCGGTAGCAGTCTCCTTTGTTTTTACGCTCGATGTTCATGTCTTTCATGACGACACGAACACCGTGGCGTTTGCAGATGGTAGAAAGTGCAGGGATAGCGAGCGCAAAAAAGGCGACTGCTCACGGCGCCGGGCTGTTGTTACAGGAGAAAGAAGCGGAAATGACACCGTGACATATAACAAATAACATCAGCTGTTTCTGATGATAGTTGTTTTGACTGCTTTTACATTATATTGAAATATATGTAATGTTCATGTTTGCTGCAATGCAAACGGAGTGATGCAAATAAAAACATGGAGCCACAAATTACGGTGCGACCCTATAATTAGTCCGGGTTACCGGGGACTGTTGTTGCCGATGAACAGGTGTCGCTATGTGACTGCAGACTAAATTGGGCTGCATTGAGTTCATGACTTTTCTTTTATCCCGCCGCCTACGCATCACTGTGAGAGTTAATATGAGATCTCTCTCTGTGGAAAAATAACTTTAAATCCCACTGACGTGTGTATAAATCTATATACGTATAATGTCCCGCTGGGCAGCAACTTAAAAAAACAACTTTTTTTGAAGTGTTGTGAACGCAGCGCGCTGGGGCGAATGTCGGCGTTTGCCCAATAGAAAGGAGGAAGCCAGCCAGGCACAGGAAAGAAAGAAACACTCCAGGGCAACGCTGCTGGAACTTTGACTCATTGAGAAATGTTTCCCTGCTTGCATCAAGCCCGGCTGGTGTCCCCTGAGATCCATATCCCACCCTGATTGGTGGGTTAATTCAGCTCCGCCCACAACACTGTAAAGTGTCATACATTATCAAACTAACATTACATTTTCATATTAAGGTGGGGCCAAAAACTATCGTCCGGCAGGCCGCAATTGGCCCACCGGCCGCGAGTTTGAGACCCCTGGTGTAGGAGGACACCTACTCTGTGTCTGGTTAAGTATAAGAGCCCTTTGTTAGGGGGACCGCTGGACTCTTAGCACCAGCTTTGGGGTCACAGGGTCACATCTGGAACACACACACACACACACACAGACACACACACACACAGACACACACACACACACAGACACAGACACACACACAGACACAGACACACACACACACACACAGACACAGACACACACACAGACACAGACACAGACACACACACACACACAGACACAGACACACACACACAGACACAGACACACACACACACACACACACACACACACACACACAGACACACACACACACACACACACACACACACACACAGACACACAGACACAGACACACACACACACACACACACACAGACACACACACACACACACAGACACACACACACACACACACACACACACACAGACACACACACACACACACAGACACACACACACACACACACACACACACACAGACACACACACACACACACACACACACAGACGCACACACACACGCACACACACACACACACACTATGCACAGACTGGTACTCTTTGTTCATACCTGTGTAAGACGTCATAATGAACTTGTGCATATTCATGTAAGCTCAATAAAGAGCAGTGTTACGAGGGAGCAGACGAGAGCGACTGAGGTCAAGTGAAGGAACGGCGCTGTCACAGTTCTCTCCCTCATCAATTGTCTGGTTCCAGCGGTGGGTCTGTGCTAGACGACCCATCACCAGCTTTTTCCACTGGTTACCAGTACGTGGTAGAATCCACTTCCAGATCTGGTTGTCTTTAAATCTGTGAATGGATTGGCTCCATCTTATCTCTCTTTAACAAAAGAATCCAAGTGGAGCCCTCAGGTCTGCAGATAAGCAGCTTCTGACCAGAACTAGACGTAAAAACAGAGGTGAGCTTTATCGATGGCTGCAGCCAAACTCTGGAACAGTCGCCCTTCACATCAGGTCGTCACCAACACTGGACATTTTTAAAAGCCGGTTGGAAACACATTTGTACTCTGTAGCTTTCAATCCTGACCAGTCTTTATAGTCATTACTGTGTATGTTTCCTATTTTCTCTCTACTCTGTGCAGCACTTTGGCTCAAGCTGTTTTTAAATGTGCTGATAAATAAATGTAGATTTCTTTGAATAAAACAGTGGAGCCGAGCTTTGAGCTCAGTGTGTAACAGTGTGTGTGTGAGAGCCATGTAATGTCCATGTGTGCATGCTGACTGTGCTGCTCTGACCCCCCTCCTCCTTTCAGGGTGGAGCCTGCTGGAGTCCGATGGTTGAGACCAGGTCTGAGGAAGTGTAAGTGTGTTTTTAATGGGATTCATGAAAACAAAGCAGCACACATTCAACCATCTTCATCATGTCAGGAGTCATCATCAAAGTGTCAATCAATGAACAGATGATGGATCAATAACTGCAGCTGGATTGTGTTTGTTCTCTCCATCAGATTCCTGTCAACTCACAATCGACACAAACACAGTGAACACAAAGCTCCAACTGTCTGACAACAACAGGAAGGTGACACGTGTGGAGGAGGTTCAGTCATATCCTGATCATCCAGACAGATTTGATGTTTATCAGCTGCTGTGTAGAAATGGTCTGACTGGTCGCTGTTACTGGGAGGTCGAGTGGAGAGGATACGTTTATATATCAGTGAGTTACAGAAGCATCAGAAGGAAAGGAGACAGTGATGACTGTTTGTTTGGAAACAATGATCAGTCCTGGAGTCTGTACTGCACTGATGATGGTCCTCAGTCTGTCTGGCACAATAACAGAGTAACATCCATCTCCTCCTCCTCCTCCTCCTCTGTCTCTAACAGAGCAGCAGTGTATGTGGACTGTCCTGCTGGCACTCTGTCCTTCTACAGAGTCTCCTCTGACACTCTGATCCACCTCCACACCTTCAACACCACATTCACTCAAACTCTTTATCCTGGGTTTATGTTCTGGCCTCGTGCCTCAGTGTCCCTGTGCTGAGTGGAGTGTAAAGAGTGTCTCCTGTTACAGAAACACTCTGACTGTTGAACAGATAGTTCAGTCTGTACATGTCTGTCTCTTTCACTCACAAACACGTTTTCAGATTCATGGATTCAATCAGTTGATGTTTGAAACTCTTCTAAATGATTCCTTGTAAACTTCTTCCTCTTCAGTCACAAACAAACAGGAAGTGATGTCACATGTGTTCCTGTCCACACAGCAGAATGAGTCTATTGCTGACAGTGATGTACAAACAGAGTGAGCATTTCTGAGGCCCAAAATAAACTGAGTAGTTCACTGAATGAACAATGGACTGTGAGCTCAGTTCCTTCATCATTAGTATGGATTATATATGTATATGTATTATATTAGTATCATATATATCAGGTGCTGCTGCTTTCAGTCATTGTGCAAATGTGCTGTTTGTAAGCTTGTAAAGCTGCAGTCAGCTGAGACTGAAGAAGTCACCTGATCAGTGAGCAAACGTTTCTGAAAACGTCCAGATGAACAGAATCAACCTTTTGGGATCAGCCAGCAATGCAGCATCATTGTTGTTCAGCTTCAGAGGTTTGCAGGAATGAACTGATGACCAGAAACAGCTGCAAAGTCCAAGAAAATACCAGCTGGAGTTCAGCTGCATTTGAAGAAGTCAAAGAAAAGTAAGGATGGCAAAGGGCGACGTTTTCTTCCAAAGAGCTGCAAACATGGTCGACGCCTCATTAGAAGAATCATCTGGACATTTGTGAGGAACTCTAACCAAGAAAGCAACGTCACACAGATCCAACAGACAGTTTCCATGACTGCAAGTGTTGAGTGGAAAAATGCTACATTGCATTATTGCATCCTCTCACCACAGGAGGCGCTGTTGGCACCACTGATTGCTGATCAGCTGTTCTCTGATGATCTGATTGATACTGTGAATAACGGGACTCACTGAACTCTGTGACACAGTGAAGATTACAGAGTTTAACTTCACCCTTTAAGACTGACCACAGAACCAAGTCCGCCAGAGCTTTTGTTATATTTTTACATGCTGTGGAGCCATTTGTGGGAGCATTTCAAGTTGCTATACATCAATACAACTGTTATAGCCCTAATTTTAATAATATGTATGCATTAAGTCCATAGTAACTACATAAACTGCAAAAAAAACCTCTGCTCATCCATCTCTGTGTGTATCAGGATACATTTGGTTCATAATACACAGAAAAATCAGAGTTATTACCTGTAATAAATGTGAAAGATTCCTGCAGTGATAACCAGGCAGGACTGAAACACATCCAAGCTGTCACCACGGTAACAGCACCGCCCATCCACAGGTGAGGGGAGGAGCAAAAAGAGGGACTTTGACCATTTTATACTAAAAACACTCAACTAATGTTTCTAATATGAAACAAATAAGCCCACATTAATGTGAGCGTTTATTAAATAATAATAATGATGATTTCCTCCTGATCTCATTTCCACAGCAGAGAAAACTGTGGTGTATATTGAGGTGGAGGGTGTGGTCTGTGGCTCAGGTGTAGAGTGAGGGTGGGGTGCACCACAGCAGCATGCTGGGACTGCTGAGGGTGGAGGAGGGAGTGATGATGACATCAGAGCTGCAGCACAGAGACCAGTGAACACACAGTCTGTTCATCTTTGCATAGATACAATATACAGCACAATATTGAATGACAGACACGCTGTGGGAGCTTCCACAGATACACTGACGTCAGCATCCAGAGTCCTCCTGCTGCTCCCCCCTCAGAGCCCCGTGATCAGCACCAACACATTCAGTTAGATGACAGAGTCCAGCTGCAGCTAGAATCAGCTCCCCTCTGTGAACAACAGCACAGCGTCAGTGTTTCACACTCAGTGAAAGGAGGAAACAGCAGAAGAACACCATGTGTGCTACGTTTCCCAGGACACACTACAAACTGCACAAATACAGAGCAGCACGTGGAAGGACCTGGAGCTGCATTTACAGAGCTGCAGACAGCGTGATGTCCTGTATGGACAGGTGGAAGGAAGCAAGTCCTCAGCTGGAACACTCGTGTTTGTCCACAGACAGGAAACACAGCAGGAAACTTCCTCACAGAAGTGCAGCTCATGGATAACACACTTCCTGTCAGTCAGAATGAGGCTGCAGCCAAACACAGAAAGGTGTTTTTGTCCAGATGAGCCCAGAGAAGAAACACGAGTGTTCACAGACATCAGAAGCTCAGAGAGGTGAAACATGAGGTTGGAGTCCTCGTCAGCATCCAGAAGAGCTGCTGTGAAACCCTGAGTACTCATGACAGACTCTGATGGCACAAACACATCATGATTCAAACAGAAAGACAAACATGGAGCTCCTGATCCTCCTGCATGAGAACAAGCTGACATGAGCGCTGTGTCTGAGAGTGTCTCCCTGTCACAGTGACAATAACACAGCTGCTGCTCACAGTCATTAAACTGACCTGAGGTCAGCTGTGCTCCTTACATATGAACCATGTGACCTCACATCAGTGCTGTGGATGACTGTAGTCATAGAAGAGTAGAGCTGTAGCAGGTGGTGTGAGGAGGAGGTGGTGTATTCTAGTTAACGCAGTACTGAAACACTCCAGCAGAGGGCGCTGTTAAGTCCTTATTGTAACACAGTTACTGTGTGCAGTTAGACTTCATACATAATCTGCACTTATTTCCATCAGACACGCTGTCAGTAAATGATTGGTTTCTATTGATTCTACTTCCTGTTGACTCGTTTGATGACAGTGAAACAATCACAGCTGATTGTGTGATGATGTAAACTGTCACTGTTACATTCAGTGTGTGTGACATAATGTTAGTGCAGGCTGATAACAGCCTGGTTCTGTTAGAAACACATGAACGTGTCCATAGATCAGTGTGTGTTTAACATGAGAGCTTCAGCCCTGCTGATGTGTTAAATAAAGACATGCAGGAAAACTGATGAGACTCTGAAATAACTCTTTATATTTATAATGTAACTCTGCATCAAAAGAACAACAAAGGATCCCAGACAGGTTTCTGTGAACAAAGACCATTCTGATGTTTCTGTGTTTCTAACACTTTGACATTATTAGTAAACAGACTGCAGTGAGCAGCATTTATAAAGAGCTTCTATATAAAGATATGACAGCTGTTTGACAAGTTTATCACTCTGTGTTTGGACCTGATCAGTCCAGCTGTTTACTTGAAACATGTTCATTTACCTGTTCTGTTATATTCATGTTCTTGTCTCTGTTGAAAACACATTTTAATGTCCCTCAGATTTTTCTCCCAGATGAATAAATATAAAAATGACACAAACTGACTGCAGCTACTTTTTGTCCTTTCTGTCAAAAACCTTCATGTGACTCATGAGAGACACGTTTCAGCTGTTTGTGACAGATCAGAGGCCAACAAGTCATTTATAACACTTTCCATCATTGTTTAAAGTTCTCAGTGTTTCTGTGTTGCTGCGTATAGGATCTCCCAGCATCATCACTGTGCTGTCCAATCATTGTGTGCGAGGTTACCCTTATAGTGCGATGTGTGTTTGCACAAAGAGAAGCATGTGTGTCAAATATAAATAAGCACAGAACAGAAACAGCTGCTCGTTTCTTCTGTTTAGAGTCAAGTTAGTGTTTTGTGTCTTTGTTTGAGGCCTGATGTCGAGCAGAGGTGTGTGTAACTGCACTGCTCTGTTATATGTGTGAAGGTGTGCTTCTCTTCAGCATCATCTTTGTCACTGCTGATTCCTTTGTGTCATCATGTGTTGAGAAGAGAGAACAGTTATAACGGAGGAGCAAAAGGAAGCCCTGAAATCTGCATCAACAAGGAAGTGTTGGCTCACCAGTGATCCCAGCAGAGCCACTGGTTTGGCTCCAGTTGTTCTAGATTCAATGATGTTGTTGCTACAGATACATGTCAGCATCTTTATTGAATTTAATATGAAGCAGAAATGGTGTCATTAGGAGAAGAAGAGGAGAACAAGTCCGGCGAGGAGGCAGCAGCTCTTAAAGATGAAACAGCAGCTCAGCCCTGAGCTCAGAGAGCTGCACATGAAAAAGCTCCTCAAGCAGATCCTGTCAGAGGTTTGTCATCAACAGGAGGAACTGTTCACATCATAGGATGAAGATGCTGTCAGCTGGATGAAGAAGGTTATTTAATGCAAACGTTCACACTGAAGTCAAATTGTTGTCGTGTTGAACAGATTCATGTACTGATCGTCTCCAGAATGTTAGAAGAGCTTCAATGAATCATTAGAAACAACTTACAGCTGCACAGCTGTGTCAAACACATCTGTGTGTCATTGTGGGATTGTTGTGTTTCTACATGTGACACACGTCTAAAACATGCACACAATCTGAACACAAACAGGGACTCATGTGTTCCCACAGCCAGATGCTGAGAGCCATTTCCTTGTAGTCCTGTGTCTACATACATGAACCATTAGATGTTATTGGAATGATTGTCAGCTCTGATAGTTTCATGTGTGTTTAGCTGGACGCTGTTTGATCCTCGACATGTTTAAAGGTGTCCAGTCCTGAGACACTGGGGCTGGAAACAGCTGTGATGTCATTGGACTGTCACACAGACAGAAGTGCATGAAGTGAGCAGCCGAGGAGCCGCTGATGTTTTGGATTCAACAGCATTTGAAAGGTCGACACAGACACATTTGCACACAGAAAGCTGAATCTGTCATATGCCACAGTGAACTCACTGTTCAGTGTTTTTCAGGAAGCTTCTTAACTGCCTCTGCTGCCAAACAAGCAGCTGATGTCCTTGAGAAGAAGCTGAAGAAGTCTTCAACAACAAATACAGGAAGTGGACTTTCAAATACTAGATTCACTTTAGACTCACAGAGAAATGACTCAACCAGCTGTGTTTGACTCTATGAAAGGTCAGTGTGTGTCTGCACACAGACTGTTGTGTTGGACTGTTATTCAGTTGTCTGCTGAATGTTGTCAAATGTCTGCATCTCCGCTGTGATGAGGCTGGGGGTCATGGGAGGCCACCGTAGCAGCCTCTTCAACATCATGACATCATCATAAATGCTGCTGGACTGTCTGATGGGCTGACGGTGAAAAAGCCGTCGGGAAGGAAACAGAAGACATTTCAGAGGCTGCAGCAGATTTCTTTGATTCGGGGCCTTTTTCAGCTTTATTGGACAGAGCAGTGAAGATAAGTGACAGCAAAGCAGAGAGAAAGGGGGCGTGGCCCGGGTCAAAGCCAGGCCAGCTGCTCTCCACCTCGTGGTCACCTGCTCATCCTAGTGAGCTCCACCAGCAGCCCTTTCACACACTTTACACTGTCAAACACTGTGTGTGGACCTCAGCTAACAACAGGCTACATTTAAGTCTGGACTACATGCTTTTATATTGTTTTTATTCCATCAGCAGCTCAACATCATGAGCAGCTTTGACATAAAGACATCAAACTCAAGCTGACTTTAAACTACTTTTAATACAGGGGCTCAAAAACAACAACATCTTTATTATATATCAGGACAGAAAGTCATTTCATCTCAAAGGGAAACAGCTTTATTTGGAATAACCAGCACTATCAACTGGTTTGGGATCTCCACCAGTTTCATGTCTTTGCAGCTTCTCCAACAAAGTTCCTGTAAAATCAGCATGTTTGTCTTTATTGGTTTGATAGTGATTGATTATTCAGTCCCAATCTGCTGTCATCTAAAGAACAAAATGATGTTTCTATGAGTCACAAAGCTCCAGATGTTGTCGGCTTCACAAAGAAAACAAAGAACTTAAACACAAAGTGTTTGGAGCCAAAATGTTCCCAAGCTGCTCTTTTTGAAATGGCAGAGGTACAGTGGTGTCTAACAGCACACTGTGGAAGGCAAACATGTTATTGTTGGATGAAACTTCATGAATCCTTTGTAGATTTGAGCTGTTGGAGCCTTTCTTTTCTCTTCAGGTGTACAGATGCTGAGGAGGCAGGTGAAGCAGGTGGAGCTGTTGTGATGCTGGCAGAGGGTGTGTCTTAGTAACTCTGTGAGGCAGAACTGGATCCAACATTGTGGATGTGTTGATGTTGGAGCCATTAAGAGTCTCTGGCCACACTGTAGGATTTCCCTTTGATCCACTGTGGGGGCATTTTGGAGTCTGTCAGTGAAACTCTTCATGTTTGTGTTTGACTCCAGTTTATAGAAACAGAGAAATGTGTCATGCTTTTGTTCGGCCTCCACAAATACACACATTTGTTCATTGGTTGGACTTTTTGGAAGGAGACACATTGAAAACCATGTTAATAAGATCTTGTTGTTTCCTGTGGATCCGACACAGAGAGTGGACTTCAGACAGAAAGCGTGGAAGAGATTTTAGAGGCCGTGTGTGGCAACAGGAAGTTTCTGTGTGTTTGCTGATCTTACATGTGGAAAACAACACGTGATGTTTGTGAAGTTCTACAATGATCATTGTTCTCACAGCATTTTGAGTGGGAACAGTTCAAACTGGGAGTAGTGGGAGTTATTTACTGATTGAAACAAGCTGAATGTTTCTGTGACGATGAAGATCAGCAGCTCAGCTGATCAATGAACTGACATCTATCAGTCGTTTCATGAGATGAAGTCATCAGCAGACATTTGTTCTGACTGTGTGATGAATGTCAGAACGTCAGGGCTCTGCTTTAGTCACTGCTTGATGATCATTGGCTCATTGTTGAATCCAGGGGCCCAGTCTGACCTCTGACCTTTGCTGCAGGTCTTCTGTGTTATCTCCACTTTCATGTCTGATCTTCTACTTGTAGTCCTGTGTCTACATATAAAGTGGCTTTCAAAAGTATTCGGCCCCCTTGAACTTTCCCACATTTTGTCACATTACAGCCACAAACATGAATCAATGTTATTGGACTTCCAGGTGAAAGACCAACACAAAGTGGTGCACACGTGAGAAGTGGAACCAAAATCATACATGATTCCAAACATTTTTTACAAATAAATAACTGCAAAGTGGGGTGTGCGTAATTATTCAGCCCCCTGAGTCAACACTTTGTAGAACCACCTTTTGCTGCAGTTCCAGCTGCCAGTCTTTTAGGGTCTGTCTCTGCCAGCTTTGCACATCTACAGACTGAAATCTTTGCCCATTCTTCTTTGCAAAACAGCTCCAGCTCAGTCAGATTAGATGGACAGCGTTTGTGAACAGCAGAAATTGAAATTGAAATTGCAGTGAAGTCAGCTAGAAACTTACAGTGACGTGGACATCATGCAAAGACTGCCAGACTCTGTAATACTGCAAATGATCAGTGACTCAGGTTAACACTAAACTTTAAACGGCACCTCTGTGTCTCTGTGTGCTGAACATCTAGGATTGAGTCAGGCTGCATCAGCTGAAGCTGTTATTTGTATATATTTTTTTATTCAGGTGTGGGGAAAATACGTAAGACTGCAGTGAAGCGATGCACCAGATGAATCCCTGGCCAAAGGTATCGTACTCAAATCAGACTACTGATCCAGCCACATCAGCCTTTTGTGAGGTCTGTTTAAAGTAGACTAAAAGTGAACTGCAGGTTCCTGAGAGGTGGACTGTGAGCACAGAAACATGTTCATACATACAGCTGCAGCAAACTTACATTAATTTTAAATAGATTTGTTACTCTGATGTCTGTCTCTGTGTTAGTCCTCTGACAGACTGGTGACCTGTCCAGGTGTGCTCTACCTACTACTGGGACAGGTTCCAGCCTCTGTAATAGAAATGTTCTGTTATTCTCATTTAAAGTGTTTAAGTGCTTATGCATATGCTTAGTTGTGACACTGTTACTGTTCAGTGAAAGTTGCTAAAACTAGATGAACTTACTTCAGCAGTTTGAGAAAACAACTCCCTTTACAGGTGCTGATAAGGCCAAGGGCACAAAACAGCACAACCATTGATGCGTTAGGTTTCATAGCGAGACACGTGAAGTGTGGTAGGATCAGTTTGTAACTTCCTCCCTCTTCCTTGGAAGGCGTAAAGGAGGAGGAGCACGACCTCTGTGGCAGCGCTGACATGACTGAACTGTGATGTTTGATGTGTGTTGGCGCAGTAATAAATAGCTTGATCACAGCTCTTTCTGTGTTGCAGACTTTATTTAAAAAATTCCACGAAACCCCCCCCCCACTGTGAACCTGAATTGAATATTCAGAAGACATTTGTTTAAATAGTTCTACAAATCTGAGCTGTTGGTGTGTCCTTGGATTGTGTGGTAATAATATTAGAGCCTGCAATCTTTCTTACTGGATCTCTACTATGAGTCATGTTACCTGAGATTAGTTCTATGTTTACCTGTCAGCCTGGACGAATGTGCTGTGTGAAGAATGTAAATGACATCAGATCTGAACTGCTTACATCTAAGGAGCCTGTTCATATTTAATTGTAATATGAACCAATGATTTTCTGATTGATTGCTGATATATACAGTGGGGCAAAAAAGTATTTAGTCAGCCACCGATTGTCATCATTTTAGGTGGGGGAACTTGCACAGAGGTCAGTAATTTGCACCAGAGGTACACGTCAACTGTGAGAGACAGAATGTGAAAAAAAAAAATCCATGAATCCACATGGTAGGATTTGTAAAGAATTTATTCGTAAATCAGGGTGGAAAATAAGTATTTGGTCAATAACAAAAATACAACTCAATACTTTGTAACATAACCTTTGTTGGCAATAACAGAGGTCAAACGTTTACTATAGGTCTTTACCAGGTTTGCACACACAGTAGCTGGTATTTTGGCCCATTCCTCCATGCAGATCTTCTCGAGAGCAGTGATGTTTTGGGGCTGTCGCCGAGCAACACGGACTTTCAACTCCCGCCACAGATTTTCTATGGGGTTGAGGTCTGGAGACTGGCTAGGCCACTCCAGGACTTTCAAATGCTTCTTACGGAGCCACTCCTTTGTTGCCCGGGCGGTGTGTTTTGGATCATTGTCATGTTGGAAGACCCAGCCTCGTTTCATCTTCAAAGTTCTCACTGATGGAAGGAGGTTTGGGCTCAAAATCTCACGATACATGGCCCCATTCATTCTGTCCTTAACACGGATCAGTCGTCCTGTCCCCTTGGCAGAAAAACAGCCCCATAGCATGATGTTTCCACCCCCATGCTTCACAGTAGGTATGGTGTTCTTGGGATGCAACTCAGTATTCTTCTTCCTCCAAACATGACGAGTTGAGTTTATACCAAAAAGTTCTACTTTGGTTTCATCTGACCACATGACATTCTCCCAATCCTCTGCTGTATCATCCATGTGCTCTCTGGCAAACTTCAGACGGGCCTGGACATGCACTGGCTTCAGCAGCGGAACACGTCTGGCACTGCGGGATTTGATTCCCTGCCGTTGTAGTGTGTTACTGATGGTGACCTTTGTTACTTTGGTCCCAGCTCTCTGCAGGTCATTCACCAGGTCCCCCCGTGTGGTTCTGGGATCTTTGCTCACCGTTCTCATCATCATTTTGACCCCACGGGATGAGATCTTGCGTGGAGCCCCAGATCGAGGGAGATTATCAGTGGTCTTGTATGTCTTCCATTTTCTGATGATTGCTCCCACAGTTGGTTTTTTCACACCAAGCTGCTTGCCTATTGTAGATTCACTCTTCCCAGTCTGGTGCAGGTCTACAATACTTTTCCTGGTGTCCTTCGAGAGCTCTTTGGTCTTGGCCATGGCGGAGTTTGGAGTCTGACTGTTTGAGGCTGTGGACAGGTGTCTTTTATACAGATGATGAGTTCAAACAGGTGCCATTCATACAGGTAACGAGTGGGGGACAGAAAAGCGTCTTACAGAAGACGTTACAGGTCTGTGAGAGCCAGAGATTTTCCATGTTTGAGGTGACCAAATACTTATTTTCCACCCTGATTTACGGATAAATTCTTTACAAATCCTACCATGTGAATTCATGGATTTTTTTTTCACATTCTGTCTCTCACAGTTGAAGTGTACCTCTGGTGCAAATTACTGACCTCTGTCATCATTTTAAGTGGGGGAACTTGCACAATCGGTGGCTGACTAAATACTTTTTTGCCCCACTGTGTGTGTGTGTGTGTGTGTATATATATATATATATATATATATATATATATATATATATATATATATATATATATATATATATATATATTTATTTATTTATTTATTTATTTATTTATTTTTTTTACATACATAGTTTTTTGTTGCCTTATGGTTCCAAGCGCTGTCACCAATCTTTGCATTTTGTTATTATCTCATGACACTTGTTTAATCAGCTACCATCTCTCCTGTGGACTTTTTAATGTCTACAGTCTCAGACCAACACAGCCCTGCCCTTCCCATATTAGATTCTTGATGAATGTGTGTTGTTGTTATTCAGCCTGGTTCAATGTGCCCCTTTTTAACTTTGAGCACCCGCCCCTTTAAACCTCTCTGCACAGCCCTGCACTGAACTCACTATCTTCTCCCTCTAACAGCCTCCACATGTTCTCACTGTAATTTCCCCTCATGAATGAATTTATGCTGCACTAATGTGAATGTTTGCAGGGAAATCAAACGCATTTCACACGCAGTACTCGAGCTGACTTACCTTTGTTTGAATGACGACTTGTACGCGCTGACTCCACAGATAAGGTACGAAAATATATCAGGCTACGTCTTCAGGGTTTCTACTCCACGGCCGTATTTCATACGGGTCCACATTTCCACTGCACGCTATTTTCTGCAAGTACCGCCGCTTCGCCTCTGGACGCAATCGGTCTCTATACAGTCCATTCTCTTTTGAGCTGCTTTTAAGCATCTTGTAATCGTCGTTCCAACACAGTGTGTTTGTTTTGATTCGTAGACCTCGAAAATGGTGCCGCGCTCCCACAATGCATTGCGGCGTGACGTCAACTCCAAAGCCCTATAGAACATGTTCTTTTTCATTGTCAAAATTATCAGGAATAAAGAAGAAAACTGATTCAAAACCTGTGGAACCTGCCAAAAAACAAGTTTTACTGCAAAGGATTTCTAGATGTGAAGGTTTTGTGGCTTTTTTCAGTTTCTAAAACAAACTCATTTGTACAGAAGGATATGAGGATGTATATGTCCGGTGGTGGGTTTTTTTCTTCTTGATTTAATGTATTCATTTATCTCTTCACTTAATCTTTCTTTATGTTTTTTTTTTTTTTTGATTTGGCATGAGCGATTTCCGGTCCTCACTCCAAGCCAGTTGGTGGCGGTAATGCACCACATGTTCTATCACAGCTGCGTCCGAGAGGACAGGAAACGTCTGTATGCGTCTGCAAACCAGGTAACTACACTCAGCTGAGCCTCTCTGCTAGTCGTTATTAGTTGGAGGGTTTTGCGTCACTTTCTCTCGGCTTGATAAAGGGCTGTATAGAAATCTCTGGTACGTAACACGTAACGTCATTTTTAGGGAGCGTCGCAGAGAAGTGA
The DNA here is from genome assembly GCF_057382095.1 of Aulonocara sp. 'chitande type north' Nkhata Bay. Taxonomy (NCBI): domain Eukaryota; kingdom Metazoa; phylum Chordata; class Actinopteri; order Cichliformes; family Cichlidae; genus Aulonocara; species Aulonocara sp. 'chitande type north' Nkhata Bay. The sequence goes on along the minus strand of NC_141346.1, from coordinate 76,257,231 downwards.
GGCTGTTTCTTTGTTTTTGTCGAGTTTTGATTGAAGACATGTTTCCAGTCCGTTTTTTACTCGTTTGTTTTTTCATTAATAACTTTACATTATCACAGAGAACAAGAAGGCGCTTTGTTTGTCACATTCACCTTATGTCTGTGAAGGTTCTCAGTCATCCAGGTCATCGTAGTCAAAGGAGCTTGCAAAGAAAAGCGTCTGGACTTCTTTAAGTTACTTGAAGACGTTTCACCTCTCATCCAAGAAGCTTCTTCAGTTCTAAGGTCAAATGGTGGAGAGTCCCAGATATAAACCTAGTGGGAGTAACCCCCACAGAGGGACAAAAGGACCCCCTGATGATCCTCTAATCACCTGAGCCAAGGTGGGAAACTGGGTGTGGGTCCCAATCAGCCAGTTTCGGGTGTGTTCATTGTGAAACCTGGCCCCACCTTATCATGCGAATTCCTGAGGTCAGATGGCCCAGGATGTGAGTGGGCGTTAAGGCGTCTGGGAAGGATCTCAAAACTGGATTATAGATGGCAGAGAGTTGGTGTCGTAAACCCCGCCTCTGTTCAAAGATGGTCGCTCACAGTGGACATAGATGCTTCTTTCACTCCTCTTTCAAACCATCTGTCCTCTCTGCCCAAAATGTGAACATTAGCATCCTCGAAAGAGTGTCCTTTATCCTTAAGATGCAGATGGACTGCTGAGTCTTGTCCTGTGGAGGTGGCTCTTCTATGTTGTGCCATGCGCTTGTGAAGTGGCAGCCACTTGGCAGCCACAGTGATAAATGGCTGAGATGGCTGCAGCTGTACGTGTGAGGTACCTACATGTTTCAAGATGAATTTGCAGAGATGTCATGTTTGGTGCTTACAGACATCACACTGCATTTTGTGATTTCGTAACTATCGTTGTGATATTTTGGAGCTTCCCATGATCACCGTGACAGTCATTCATTTTAACATAACCTTTCTATTCCTTTCAGGGATCCTCATTTTTTTGGTGAGGAAGATCAGCAGCTGTGTCGACAGGCAACAGGTAACGGCATGCTTTTCTGTTAGTACTGTAGACCTTGGTCTGGTGCTCTTTTTTAGTTTAACACAGTATTTTCATTTGCCGAAGTGTAAAAAGCTTGTTCCAGGAGAAACAAACTTTAGTGAGTTCTGCAAAATGATTCCCACCATTGCACACTCTGTCAGCCTCCAGTGTGCCCTTTTTTTGTCCTTTAACTGAAGAAAGTCGGTAGTCAGAACATATGAGATAAGTGAGATCCTCATTTTGCCTGCTTATTTCAAGATACAACATTTTCACAAACTGCTGTAGGATAACCTTGCTATTTGTCTTTTCCAACACTTCTACATTCATCCATATTTCCTTGTCTGCTTCTTTCCAGGTGAAAAGTACCTGAAATGGGTGAAAGATTTTGTTTCCAAAAACAAAAGCATGTGCGTTCACCTGAAGAAGCCAAGTGGTGCTGACCTGTGGATAGAAGAGCTTGAGAACACCAAATACAACGGGGATGAAGTTAACGCCTGGGGAAAATTCTACCTTCCCGAGATTGTAAAAATGCAGGTTATTGGTGTGGTAAAGGGCACCTCATGTCCATGTGACGAGCTTGTGCTGATGACGCGTGAGGACAAAAAGCTGTACGGCTATGACGGAGAGGAGCTGCATCTGGTGGCTTCCAGTTTCCTGGAACTATGTGACAAAACGATAGAGTATCCAGCATCCAAGCGCTACTACAATGGAGAGGCCTTCAAAGATATGGTGAGAAGTTAGACTGCTAAGAATAAGACTGGGGATGCCTAGTGTTAGAGATCAATCACCTGAGCTTTTCTTTGTATTGTTGTGTGTTCTGTTTAGACTGAGGAGGACTGGAAAAAAGTTAAGATGAGTGATGTGGGGAGGAAACTGCAGGAAGAACATAAAAAGCTGGTAAATGAAACCCAGTCAGCGTTCGTCAGCCTAATATCATAGGTGGGTATTGGAGCTGAGTATCATCACTGATTTCTAGAACCTGTTCAATTCCAATTCACAAGGTCCCAATTAGATTCCATTTAATTCTTACTCAGAGAGTCAGAAACATTATAATTCTGATCATTTATCAGTACTGACACTTGTGAAACTTCATCAGAGGTGTGAGCATCACAGCAGATGCTTTTGTGTCAAAGTAACTGAGGATAAAACACAAAACCATGAAGCAGATTTTCCTGGCCTAGCTTTTTACAGTAGATAACCTTAAAAATATTATTCTGCAGTAGAACAAAAGCAGACGAGAACCACGACTCAACAAATGTACATTGGCTGATGCTGCTGAAGTGATTCAGAGGTTTTAATAAGAGGTTTTAATAGAGACACAGCAGAGCATTTTGCAGTTTCACTTAATTAGAAAAAAATAAATAAAATTTGGTATTGAACAGCAGAAATGAGGCTGTCTTGTCAGAAGTCATTAAAAAAAAAACGGCTGTAAGCAACGGTAGACTGCTTCATAACAAGCAAGCGAATAATGCCAAAAACAGAGATTTGAGATGGGAAACGGTGTTCTTAAAGTACACTGAGAGAGGCAGAGAGCTGTGCTGTGTTGTTTTTCTGTGTGTGTTTTAATGGTGGTGGAAGCAAACCAGCAAAAGTAAGAGGGAATTCATGACAATGTTTATGTCAAGCGAAATGTGTCTTCTTTTGCTGCTGGTTTGGTTAGAGAGAGACAAAACGTGCAGCTTCAGGATCTGAGCAGCTTTCAGCACCAACGGCATCACAGCTCAGACTTGGATTCAGGATTAAGCCCTTTATGTTTGACTGTAGTGATTGTAGCTCTGTCCTTGTTATTAATCGCTTTAGTCAAACACAGCTATTGTTTGCTGGGATGTGTATATCCTTGACAGTTTGTATCTCAGAGTTATCAAAGACACTGTGGATAATCATCAAGAGATTGTTGTCCTCTTAATAATGACCTATTTGATTGTTTGTTTTTTCTTCTTCTTACAGATTCTGGTATTTGGCCAAAAGAGAGCTTCACAATTCTTGGCTTCACCTGTGGTAGAAAAATGACTAAAGTTATGCAACACTCTCTAAAATTAAAGCTATGCAACGCTTTAACATGAATGGCGAAGGAGTGCATCTCTTTCACTGTCTCTTCCTGTCCTCTTCTCAGTCTTTGTTGTGGCACCTCTGCTATGTGTTATAGAAAGCACTTGGAATCATGTTCAATACAAAAACACCAAACTCGTGGGATTGCCCTAGCAAGCAGTTGGTAAAAACTAATTAAAACTGATATATATCAGCTTCACTTTCTAGCTGCAAAAGCACGTTTCTGCAAAAGCATGCAGTTTCCTGTCAGCACTTTTTGGCACAGAGTGTACTCAGAGTTAGGCCTTTCTTATATAAAGCAATATAATCAGCATATAAACATTTAAGATGATAAATTTAAAGCTCAACAGTAACTGCTATAAATATTATAACTACACATGTAGTGCTTTTGCTTAAGTAAATTATAGTTGGGATCATAATAAGAAAACATGTGTTTTTATTTTCTGTGTACCCTGGGTACAGACCAGTATAAATATGGGATTCTTCCCAATAAATGCTGTCTGATAATGCTTCATATTGCATTAAACACTAGATATGTAAGCAAACAAACAAAAACCCATAGAAGCCAGTTTTAATTATTAAATGTGACAATTACATGGAGATGGAAAGTAAACATGCTTATACACGTCTCTGTGATTACAGAAAATCCACACAGATGCTGTCAGAGCAGAGAATCTTTGATTTATCAGAATGATGAATGCAAATGATTTCATGAAATCTCACTCTTGTTCTGGGTTGTAAAATTCACCTGTCCAGTTAAACCGAATCCTTTGCAACACGGTTCTAAGAACCCTACCAACCTCATCCTCAGCTCTCTGCCTGTTATCCTTTTCAGCTGAGTATTCATCCACATGTGTTTCAACTTCTCTCTCATTTTCAAGCAAATTGCTCAGGCTCTCAGCTTCAGCACAGTTACCATATGGCCACTCTCTGAGGTCTTCTGTGTTCAAGCCAAACAAATTCTTACATGATCTGCAAGGCTTCATTCTGGCACCATCACGGAGACAAAAAGCCTCACACCTGATATTTCCAGGTACTTCAATTGTTCCATCAAAGTAATCTTTCTGGACTGTGTTTGGATAATAGGTCATCACCGCACCAGATACATATTTATGCCATTTGCTAAGACAGGAGGCAGCAATCATAATTTTCCCAGCGTTAGGACCTTTGGTGGACATGGAGACTCCGCAGTACCTTTCTGATTTGTTGGTTTGGGATTTTTGAGAAATGCAGATGGTGGACGAGACGAAAGCTGTTTTTTTATTATTCTCTTCTAAGTCCAAGTCTGTGAGGAGATCTTGCAGACTCTGCTTTATTTGCTCTTCATTCTCCGAGTTATTTTGCAGGACGATCTGAAAACAGTTACAGATCTGGTCAAAGTGTTGCACCTGATTATATAGTTGTTTTTCATAGAAAGTTGATCAACATGTTTGTTTCGCTGCTTGAGTTGTTTAACTATGCAGGACCATTGGATGCTTTTGATTTAGACATTTTAAGATAGGGGGTGAAACAAGTCACAAAAATCTATTTAATTTTAAATCAATAAGCAAAAATCCATCTTTGTTCTCACTAATTTATAATTAAATTTGCTAATTGACCTTTTTTTTTCTATTTTGCTATGCCGGGCTGTCAAAACACGCTGAATTTAGAGTCTTTGAGCTGACTTAACAGATCCAGCAGCTACACAGTGACAGCATCATATACGCCTTGAAGACTGTAAGCATCTCCAATAATGAGTCTGTTAGACATTATTTAGAACTAACAAATTCTGAAGCAAGTCTCCAGCTCTCCTGCAGTCTCTGTGTTTGGTGGAGAAGTATAGCTAGAAGCATATGTTGAAGTATAAGGTACAGTATGGATTTTCTTTGGATTTCTCAGTAAAAAAGCACTTTGCATTATACTTTCCTAAAAACTGGAAGTTTGTCAGATTGACTGACAATGTGAGAAGAGTTATCTTACCATGTCGAGCACACAGGAGAAGGGACTTCGCCTGGGAAGCTGAGTCGAATACAACTTTAAAGGCCTGGGATATCTTCTCATTAAAGAACCCAAAACAAAAGGATTAGGGAAGATTTCTTCTGGAGAAAAGGGGATGTTGTTGATTTTGCCCAGAAACAACATGCTGTGAAGGATCTGTTGAGTGAAAACATATTTGCTTATTGTTAGTAGTGATAAACAGGACTGTCTTAAAAGTGTCAAAGGTAACACACCTCATCCACCAAGTGTTGACTTCCCGGAGTCATGTAAGAGCCCCGAACCATCCTCTTGGTAATCTTGTAGGCATTAGTTTTGAACCTCCTTTGAGAAATTGTTGTCTTCTAAAATGATAATGATCGAGCAGTTAGGGATTTAAAAACACAGGAGATCTGATAACTTTGGCTACAGCAGAGTCTGCAGACATACCTATTTTGCTCTTGGTCGGCCTATTTTAAACATGAGAGAAAACATAGTTAGTGAAATGTTGATAACATACAATGACTATCATTGGTGGCTGAAAAGATGCCAGGTAACAAGTGAAAAGCTGCTACTTACCATCGCCACAGTCTAAGAATGAAACAGGAAACACTGAGCGAGTTGCCTCCATCTTAAAGCTGTTGATCATGTGATTTAAAGGAAAGCCACACCCAGCTCTTTCCTGGAATTTTACTCGACTGTAGAAAACTGCTCCATTTGCCCCGCCCACCCATGATCTTTAATATCTACCAAAAACAACCTTTTGGTTGTCAGTAACCAGCCGATCGTTTGCGCGATTAAAAAATGACTTTGTGCGGCGGCGTTCCCATCGCGAGCAGAACTCCGGCTCAAAAACCGCTGTTTTTGAACACTTTTATTTACTTAAGCATTTTAATGGGCTTACTTTGAAACAAAGTGCGATTGAATGATTATTGTTATGTGTGTGTGATTCTTACTCTGAATCTGAATAAGTACGCGGGACCACTGTGTGCGGTAAGACCATCTCTTTTACTTCCTGTATTACCATCTACCGGCATGCATTGCCAGTGCGTAACACGTAATTACACAATCAAACAGTGAACACATACTGCCCATACAACAAATGTACCAGAGACAATTATGAATACACCACATCTCCCCTTTTAAACAAAAACAGAATATTCCTTTTCTCAGGACAGAACTTCTCTTTTTCAAAGCCATACAAGAACATCTGGCAAACAATCTGCATTACATTTTTAACCTTTTGTTTTTGTTTTCTTGTTCTTTTCTTTTCTTAACAACTCTTTTTAGCTTTATTTTACTGTGCTCTACAAAACCCTTATAACACAGTTACATAACAACAACCTTTTTTTTTTCTTACAGATCTAACTTTTTAGGTTTAACTATTGGCCTCCCTGACTTGGTTCTGACCACATCAGTGTTAACAGGTGTAGCAGGGATCACACTGGGTGTTTGAGGCTTCTGCAACACAGGCACATTAGCAGGTTCATGCACAGGTGAACTTAAAGGAATCAAATGCACACGATTACGCCTCACAGTCCCTTGTGGTAACTCCACTGTGTATGATCGGGGTGTAGAGTGATTTTGGATAACAGTGCCTGTAGTTTTGACATCAGTCACCCAAACTTGCTCTCCTGGGGACAGGCTGCATAAAGGTTTTGCGCGGTGGCGCCTGTTGAAGTTTGCCATATCCATCATCCTCTTCTCCCTTTCCTTTCGAGCGAGCAGTGCGTTGTCCGGCAGTGTGGGCTCCAGCTGCGATGGAAGCATCGGCAGTGTGGTTCGGAGACGTCTGCCCATTAAAAGCTCTGCAGGGCTGTATCCGGACTGCAGTGGTGTAGCTCTATAGGCAAGAAGAGCTAGATAAGGATCAGCTGCTTTTTTCAGAAGATTTTTTACAGTCTGCACAGCACGTTCTGCTTCTCCATTACTTTGCGGAAACTTGGGACTGCTTGTGATGTGTTTGAAGCCGTATGCTGCTGCAAAGTCTGTAAAGATTTGACCTGAATACTGTGGCCCATTATCAGACATGAGGACCTCTGGGATGCCGTGACGGGCAAAGAAAGATTTCAGGTGAGTAATGACGTTGTTTGATTTTGTCCTGTTTAACAAAGCAATCTCAACAAATCTAGAGTGATAGTCAACAGCGAGAAGGTAAGTTTTCCCTCCCAGCTCGAAAAGATCTGTGCCCACTCTCTGCCATGGGCGGGCAGGGTATTCTGTTGGCATGAGTGGCTCACTGTTATTGTGTCTTTCTTGAATACACGTTTTGCACTTGAGCACCATCTCAGAGATTTGTTGACTCAGCCCGGGCCACCACACTGTTTGGCGTGCACGAGCTTTACATTTTACAACACCTTGATGTCCTTCGTGTAGTTTTTCCAGCACCTCGTTTCTCATTGCTGAAGGAATGACAAGCCGTGTGTCTTTTAACAAAAGGCCGTCTTCAACAGTGAGCGTGGCTCGGTCAGGCCAGTAATTTCGCAGTAAAGGCTCTTGTTTTGCATGTTCTGGCCAGCCTTCGGTGCACATGTCCATGACGCGAGCACACACACTGTCGCTTTTCAGTTGTTCCTTCAGTGTTTGCATATATGATGAACTGACAGGCATGTTTGCTACAATACTGTCGACATATATGTCTGTGCTTTCCATTAGCTCTTTGTCTGACAGGTTCATTGGTTTTTTCAGAGGTGAGCGGGACAAAGTATCTGCTGTCCAGAGCGATTTCCCTGGGGCGTACTGCACAGTGTACGAGTAACGCATGAGTCTCATTCTGAATCGCTGGATCCTGGGTGGCAAGAGATCCAGAGCTTGTCCTCCCAGTAAGGAAACGAGAGGTTTGTGGTCCGTTTCAAGACAAAAATGTTTACCAATCAGGAAATCACGAAAACGCTCACACGCCCATGTAGATGCCAGTGCCTCTTTTTCCACTTGTGCGTATCGTTGTTCTGTAGGAGAAAAGGACCTCGATGCATACGCCACTGGTCGCCATCCTTCTTCCCACAGCTGCAAAAGAACACCTCCGAGACCATAGGATGAAGCATCTGCTGATACTTTAATGTCTCTGTTGGGGTCATACATTGCGAGCACTGGGGGTGAGGTCAGGGCATCTCGTAATGTTTTGAAAGCTCTCACTTGGTCAGTTCCCCAATACCATGCATTCTTTTTGGAAAGAAGATCTCGCAGGGCTTTGTCTTTTTCAGCTAAATGGGGGATGAACTTGCCCACTTGATTCACCATGCCCAGAAAACTGCGCAACTCTGACACATTAGTTGGCTCTGTCATTTCTGTAATTGCCTCCGTTTTCTTCGGGTCAGGACTGATTCCTGTATCCGCTATGATGTGACCCAAGAAAGCAACCTTGCTCTGGGAGAGCTCGCATTTTTCAACATTCAGCGTTATGCCTGCTTTTTCCAGTCTTTGCAGTGTAGCATGGAGACGGGAATCGTGCTCCTGATGGTTACGTCCCCACACCAACACATTGTCAATGTGACACACCACTCCTTCGAGACCCTCGATGACCTCCGCCATCATGCGCTGAAAGTGTTCGGGCGCTGAGTTGATCCCAAACGGTAGGCGGTTAAAGTGGAACCGCCCAAAGGGTGTGATGAAGGTGGTGAGTTTGGCAGACTCATCGGACAGGGGAATCTGCTAGAAGCCCATGTTGGCATCCAGTTTGCTAAACACTTTGGCTCCTGCGAGCATTCCGAGACTTTGTTCAACCGATGGCAGCACATATTTTTCCCTGCACACATACTCATTTAGTCCGGTAAAGTCTACGCAAAGTCTTAGCCTAGGGCTGTTTTTCTTTGGAACAACAACCATGCCGGCACACCAATCCGTTGGTTCCTCAACTCGGGTAATGACACCAAGCTCTTCCATTCGTTGGAGTTCCTCTTTTACCCTTCCCATCAGAGGCAGAGGAAGCCTTCGCCGAGTTTTGAGTGAGTACGGCACAGCATTCGGTTTGAGTTTAATGTGATAGGCCCGCTGCACTTTCCCTAGACCATTGCAAAGTTTAGGGTAAGTAGTCTTCAGAGTGTCCATTGAAACCGCGTCAACTCGCACCAGCAGGCCAAGAGCTGTAATGGCGGGCAGGCCTAGCAGTGGAGTGCTCAGGTTTCTTACAACATAGACCTTCTCTGTTGTCTGTTTTGCTCCGTAGTTGAGCTGTAGCTTTGTAAAACCTGCAACGTCCAGTGGTGTTTTTCCAGGGCCTAACAAAGGTTTTTCTGGCTGCTGGAGAACTGGTCTGTGTTCGTTAGCAAAAATCTTTGATAAGTCCGAGTCAGCTATTACAGTCACATCTGCTCCAGTATCCAGTTTGAAAGTGATTTTTGCATCTTTCACTTGTATGTTGGCTGTCCACGCCTGGCCGTCACTGGAAACTGAGCCTAGGAAGAAACCTTGCTCCTCTTCCTCCTCAATACTTTGCACTGTCTTGCTTTGTCTGCAGACTCGCTGGTAGTGACCTTTTTTTCCACATAAATGACATTTTGCATCATTTGCTGGGCACTCAGGTTTCGGATGTGGAGAGCCTCTGCACTTGTAGCATTTGTTACTTTGTCTCTTGCTATATTGCTGTTGTGTTTTGACAGTTTTATTTTTGAACATGTTGAACTTTGTTTTGTCGTGCTTTTGTATCACTCTGTCAACTGTTTTCGCATTTACATGCATTACATTTGTTTCACTTCTCAAAGCTGACTGTTGCTTTTTGATTTCTTCTGACTGCCTGGCCATATTTATAGCTTTATCCAAGTCCAAGTCTTTTTCCATCTGCATGCGCTCAGACAGCCTCGTGTCGGCCAAGCCCACTACTATTCTGTCTCTTATCAGCTCATCGTGGAGCGGTCCGTAGTTACAGTGCTCTGCTAATGCATGCAAGGCAGTCACGAATGCATCAACAGTCTCATTCGGCTCTTGTTTGCGCATATTAAAACGTGCGCGCTCATAAACAACATTTTTCCTGACAATGAAAAAGTTGTGGAAGCTATCTCTCACTTTAGCATAGTCCCGTTGGTCTACATCACTTAACTTTAGTCCTCTCAGGACGTCATCCGCTTCGTCTCCCATACAATATATGAGAGTGTTCACTTGATTTTCCTCCGAGCTCGCAGACAGATTACTTGCCTGACGGAATCTCTCGAAGCGACGGACCCATCTTGTCCATTCGTGTGGTTTGGAAAAATCAAAGGGCTCCGGTGGTTGGATGCTAAACGTAGCGCTGGGAGTGCTAGCCGCGGTGCTAACTCCTGCCCTCGGACGATCGTCTACGTCGTCATTCGGCATTTTGTTTCCACCTTCCCCTTCTCCTCACACTCGGCAGATGTATGGAGTCTTACGAGTCACACAGCACTTCTGACACCATGTGTGATTCTTACTCTGAATCTGAATAAGTACGCGGGACCACTGTGTGCGGTAAGACCATCTCTTTTACTTCCTGTATTACCATCTACCGGCATGCATTGCCAGTGCGTAACACGTAATTACACAATCAAACAGTGAACACATACTGCCCATACAACAAATGTACCAGAGACAATTATGAATACACCACAATGTGTTGCCTTGAATTCGGCTATGCTGTCTGTTAGACAGCTGTTTTCCTTTATTGTTGTTTTTGTATTGTTTGTAGCGAACGCTACTGGACTGTATAGATTAAGCTACGTAGCCAAGATGATTAATAATTTAACTGTTGTACATTGGTTGATGATGATTTGCATTGTTACATAGGCTTGCAGAAAAATATATTTGTTTACCGGTAAACTGAATCGAACTTGATGTGCTAATGGACATTTTTCTGACCTACAGGTCAGGTTTTGTTCCCTCCCTTTGAATTAATCTTCTTCATATTGAAGTGGCGAGCCGGTAGGACCATTCTTTGTTTCCCCTCTTTCCCCCACTTAGCCGTCTTTGGATTACGGACATATTTCCCCATTTGTATGAAGCTGGACTCTAAGGAGGAATACCTTAAAAGTGAACTTTAAAAAGAAAAGGACCAAAAAGGACTTTTGCACAGAAAGATCACAGCATTGATTTATTATTTAATTGTGGGCATTTATGTTGTGTGTTGTGTTAATTATTTTGTTCCATTTCCCCTTTCCTCCATTTATTCAATATATTTTTGGTACAAGATATTGCAGTCTTTGGTCTCATCATTCACACCATCTCGGCTCCATAAAGAACTATTTCTTCTGTGCGTCAGTCAGTAAACTCATCCATTGAAATAAACTAGTCCTTAAATAACTTTGAGTTACACAGTGGCAAATGTAATAGAGAAAGACACAGGGCCACCTGAAATCTGTCGTCCTATCTGATTCAAAACCAACATGTAGGAGAATCTGGAATCTTTGATTTTGAGTTAAAAATAAAATATGGATAAAATGCAGAAATGTTTTTACTAACATGTACTAACAGAGACTTGGAGGAGAGAGACCTAATGTTTAATAATCCACATTTCACTGTTTTACTCTTTGGTTCAGATGTGGATACTGTATTGTTCTTTCTTTGTGATTGTTTATGTTTAAGTTGTTTGTTGCTGGTTTTTAGTTTGTTTTTTGTCTGTTTGGGAGCTGACACAGTCTCTATGGAGATGGGTTTTTGGGGGGTAGCAGGAGGAGAGAAGCTGCAGAGAGGCGTGTAAGACTGCAACTCTGCTTCCTGGTCCCAACTCTGGATAGTCATATTTTGGGGGGTTTAATAAACTACTACTGCATGATGTAAAGCTGAAGTATTACACAGCTTTATGAACCTCCTGTTATCCTGGTAGACGAGTACAGCAATAAATCTTTTACTTGAACATCTTCTGGCTCCAATAAGCTTTGAAATGTGACCATGAAGTTAGAGACACACTGACTGAAACCCACAGCTGTGACTGTGGATCACATCCACACACAGTGTAGCTGCTGTCTCTGTGTGAGGTCTGTGTATATATGTACATATTTATGCTTATATTCATGTTCTCTTATTCCCCTTTATTTGATATCCTAATTCTGTGCTGTGTAAAAGTTTGTCGGTGTTCTGCTGCTACAAACTGGATTTCCTGGAGGATAAACATGAGGGATTCATAAAGTTCTATCTCTCTGTTAAAATCCCCCAAAATCAATGAAATGTGAATTTCAGGCAGACGTGTTTTTAAAAGAGTCTCTTTAATGGAAAAATGTGTTTTTAAAACCAGCCAATAGGAGCGTCTGTGGATATCAGCTGAGGCTGAACTCAGGAACACCATCATATATAAATACACAGAATTAAATCACTAGATAAAAGACGTCATTAAATAAGGATCGAATCAACATGTCAGAGGTCAAAGGTCAGTCAGAAGAGGTGTGGTTAAACACTGGCAGTGCAGCGACCTAATGCAGTTTGGTTACCGCCACGGGAAAAGCCCCGCCCCCTCTGAGCCTCCGCTGTGTCCTCAGCACATCCAGGAGCAGCAGGTCAGAGGGGGCGGGGCCATGTCAGGACTTATTTTAAGTAAAATTTAAAGTGGAGCGACGGCAGGAGTCACACAGCAGTAACCAGCTCTGTCTGCCAGGGTCAAAGGTCAAACAAGTCCTGCAGCTGACCCACACACAGACTTACACTGATCCACAGAGAGTGATGAATCCACACATCACTCGGCTGGAGGAAGCTCGGTTTCCACACCGTCCAATCAGAAACCAGTGTTGACGCTGAGACCCGTCTCTGTAACAGGAAGTCCATGAACAGGCAGACCCTCTGCAGCAGGCTGACCTGTGACCTCTGAGACAGAGGGAGGAGTTTGTGTCAGCAGGGGGCGCTGCAGCATCGCCTGAGAGCTTTAAGAACAACAGCAATAAACAGGAAGTGAAAGTCACACTTCTGTTGGTGTGCGTTATCAGCAGACCTCCACCCTCTGCAGGAAGCTGAGATAAGAAGCAGCCAATCACAGAGCAGAGAGCGTGTGACTTCCTGTTCCTGCTGTTACTGTGACAACAGCTCCTGGGACAGAGAGCAGCTTTCTAAAGAGGAAAGATGCTGCTGTCACCCCCGGGTGTCATGTGACCCGCCTGATGTACCGATTTAAGACTGTAAGAACAATAACAACAACATGTTTTAGTCAGGTGATCCATGCAGAGTAGATCCATGTGACCAAACACAGCTGGATCACATGTTTCCTCTCCTGGAAACAGAAAGCCTTCATGTATAAAGGCTCATGTACCCACTGAGCCCTGCTCTCAGATCTGTGAGGCTTTAACAAACAACAGTTTAAAGTCATGTTTAGCATCTTCTGTCAGTGTGGAAGGTCACACACTTTCCTGAGTGTTGAACCCTGAACTACTAGCTGTTCATGTCAGCCTGGACATAAATACAGACCTGCCTGCTGTCATAGACCCCAGGACTCACATGTTACTTATAAGTGACTCATATGTATGCATGTATATATTGTGTATATTGTGCTATTTCTTACTTAGTGTGTTGTGTCTTTGTTCCTGTTTGTGCTGCAGCACTGTAACCTAAATAATTTCCCCTGGGATCAAAAAAGTATTCTGATTGTGATTAAATGAAAGCAGTCAGAGCAGAGGACGGTGATGTAAGGAATGGGATTTTAATCAGCCAGTCTCCTTTAACTCTCAGCATCACAAAGTAATGTGGTAACATCTGGACTGATGTGTTTACTGTCAGCTAGTTTAAATGCTGTAGGCTGCAGCCGCTGCTCTAACACTATAACTGTAACAGGGCTCAGTGCTGCTTCTAACAGTCTGAGCTGCTTCAGGCTTTATTTGTGAGGAGCACAGCAGCTTACAAACACGTGGCTGGGCCTGGACCCAAAGGAGTGTTTGTTAAAGCCTGCAGTGAATCCAGCAGCAGAATGATGGAAATGCAACACAGCAATGATGAAGAGGAGCAGCATTAAAGCCAAAGTCCAGTTCATACAGTTAGGTCCATAAATCAAATAAGGGAAAATAAAATGTTGTTGGATGCACCTGTCTGCACCCTTAATGCTCTCTGGTCGCTATGGTAACGCGTAAACATTTCTTTCAAAATAAGACACACGACTACAACACGGGAAAAGACCCAGGGAAACGAAGTTAACGATAAAAACCCTGAAAACCATTGTTGGATTTATATTTTATCATTGTCATTGTTATTGGGGAATATCTAACCATATATGCTCAGAGGTGTAGAACCAATTGTGTAATGATAGTAGTCTTTAAAGACTTTGTGTGACTCCAGAGTGTTCTGGCATTCACACCCACGTCCTGGGATCATGGGAGAGGTGCTACCTTCTTATTGTTCTGTGGTAGGATGTCTGTTTTAGTCTAAGTGCCTTTTGTTTAGATGAACTGCTGGACTTCCAGACCAGCAGGTTTAGGGAAGTCGTTTATGGGGTCACACACTGACTCCACACACACACACACACACACACACACACACACACACACACACACACACACACACACACACACACCTACATAACATACAGACTGGTACCTTTGTTCACGTGTATGTTAATGAACCTATGTATATTCATGTAACCTCAATAAAAGAGCAGTGTTACGAGGGAACGGACGAGAGCAACTGTGGTCAAGCGAAGGAACGGCATTGGTCCAGGTCTCTCCCGTGCACGAGAAACATAAAGAACTACTCGTGTCTTGCTTTGCTGTGTAGCTGGATTGAACGATCCAGCGAACAGGTTTATGCTACAAACCTATCAACCATCAATCTCACACCGAGCCTCGACTCTCACGGCCCGGTACCAAACGACTCACGGACCGGTCCGTGACCCGGGGGTTGGGAACCGCTGAGTTAACGCATGAGTAGTTCAGGGCTGCACGTCATTTTCATTGTTAATATCTTTGTGAAAAGCACATTGATGTGAAAATCTTCATGAGAGTCAGAGGCCCTACAACACGATTAAAGATTCATTCAAAAGAAAATCACAAGTTATTATCATCTTCAGAACATTTCATTAAACATTAGAGACAGACTGCTGAGTACATCTCATCTCTATCCAAACAACCTACAGTCCACAAACACATCATGAACCAGTGCTCTGGGCTGTGGTCTGTCCCCAGTTACATGGATCAGCTGGTTCCCTGGAGGTGACTGCTGCTGTGGTTTGGAGCGGATGAATAAACCTGAACTGAATCAGGTGTCCAGTTACTTTTGGTCCCTTTAAACCAGGCTGTCACATGTTCAGGATGTGAAACTCCTCCTCCGTGAAAACGGGTGTGGGTCTCAATCAGCCAAGGTTTTGGGTGAACCCATTGTGAGATCTAGCCCCACGCTATCATGTGATTTCCTGTGATCAAATGTCCCAGGATGTGAGTGGGCGTTAAGACGTCCATGTCCCTCTTCAAGCAACTTAAAGAAGTCCAGACGCTTTTCTTTCCAAGCTCCTTCGACAACATCATTCATAGAACAGCTTCCAGCTTCTTTTGCTCGGCTACAGTTTGGATGGATTTGCATTTAAAGATGCAACAAGACTAAAATGGTTAGGGTCAGGAGGTCAAAGGTCAGAGCTCCTGTGGGTCTGAGGGCGGCCTCACGCTGGAGAAGGATGAAGGAGTCTGACCTGAGCCAGTGTTTGACATGAACACATCAGCACTGCTGTCAGTGAGCCTAACGACAGCCGTTAGCATCATTTCAGTGTTTCAGTCATAAAAACACTTCCTGTCTCTGTGGTGGTTACAGTGACATCATGCAGTTTGTGCTTTGACCTCCAGAGGGCGACAAATCAGCACAGACAGAGAGCTCCATTCAAACTTTGCTGCCATCAGGAATAATTCTTCAAATATAATCATCAGTGTTTGAGCAGTTATGATATCAGGGACAATCTAGACATGTGTGACAATACTGAACATGTCACATGACACACCTCAAACATCATGTGATCCACTCTCAGTCTGCACTTTCATTCATGACTTCAACAGGTTGAAATGAGCTTTGAAGAAACATTCAGTGAAATAAATCTTTCATGGATTCATGTGAGCAGCAGATGAACTTTGTACCAACAACATCTTCAATAACAGAGTCTGAATGAAGCTCAGGTGTTGATGCTGCTCACTGATTGGACGCTTGCTTTCAGCTCTGCTCTCAGTCTTTACTGCACAGGTGAAGGTAGAAAGTGTGACTGGATCTATAGACTGGAAACAGAGAAACATGCTGAACATTTGAAGCTTTGCAGCAGAAATGTTCATGTTACAAATACAGCAGAGCTGATCTGGGATCAGTGTGTTCACACCTGCAGCTACAACAAGGTTTCATGTCTCCACACGTCAGCATGTGAACTTTACTCTGACTCAGTCTGAGCAGTCAGACGGCATATTTTTAAAGTTAACACATCAGCACACACAGAGCTGAGCCCCTCCCACCTGTGCTGAGTTTCAGGTGGAGCCCCGCCTCCTTCCAGGAAGCAGCTCACCTGTGTGTCCGTGTTTAGTGTCCAGGTGTGGAGTGGAGCTTGTTGTTGGTGTGAAGAAACTGTAAGTTTGCTTTGTTTCCTCCTTTAACAGTTTGTCTTTAGGAACTTTACTGTTTGTTCAGCTCGTGTTTGATTTCTTCACACAACAAACTGTGTGTGTTTGTATTTCCGGTCTCTCCATTAAAGTCAGTGTGTAATGTTTCCTGGCTAACATCAGCTGTGTGCAGCTTAGTTCAGCACAAATCTGCCGCTCCATAGTTCACGGTAACGGACTCACAGCTGGACCAACGAGGCCGAGTGTGTCCGCCACTCTGAGCTACGTTCGTGTTTGTGTACTTGTAGTTTGTACTTTGAGTTCACTCAGAGCCCACAGAGGACGCAGCGTACGTGATGACGTCACAGCCCTTTACCTCCTTTACTGTCACTGTGATTAATATTTACACACGAGACACCTGCAGAGCTCTGACGCTAAGCTAGCACACAGCATGCTAACACTAAGCTAACGCTAAGCTAACGCTAAGCTAACACTAAGCTAAAGCTAGGCTAGCCAAGAACCCAGAGTGACGTAAAGCTGAGTAAACACTGACCCCAGACCAGCACCGTGATAAAGTGAGCTGCTGCTGCTGAACTTGAACAGGTAACAAAGTGATGA
Source organism: Aulonocara sp. 'chitande type north' Nkhata Bay (assembly GCF_057382095.1). NCBI lineage: Eukaryota > Metazoa > Chordata > Actinopteri > Cichliformes > Cichlidae > Aulonocara > Aulonocara sp. 'chitande type north' Nkhata Bay. The sequence goes on along the minus strand of NC_141346.1, from coordinate 76,240,174 downwards.
GCAGTCAGGCTGCAGGTTTCTACCTGTTCATGTTTCTACAGTAGAATCACTTTGAAGTGTCTTTGTGCTGTTTCATCTTTGATTTGTGTTCATAAACACTCAGAGAAACATCACGTGACCTCATCAGGATCTGTGTTGGTGTGTGGGGCTGTACCTCAGCTTTATGTTGTTACATGCTCATTTGTTCATTTCACACAGTAACATCAAAGTAATGTTATGAGGAGTAATGAAGTAACGTACTCCATTACTTTTAATCAAAGTGTTCTGTGTAATATGTGTAATAATGACTGTTTTGAGTAATGACCAACACTGATCACAACAAAGAGGAAATGCCTCCAACATGCACAAACATTTGAGCCACAACATGCAGTTAATGTGCACAAATGTCTTTGATATGCTGCTCAGTGATGGTGGTGACTGTCAGAGCAGAGCTACTGAGAATCAATAAGTAATATCAATGATGGGATCAGAATCACTAAATTCTTCTCATCCCTGTCAGTATCATACATGTGCTGTATAATGTGATAAATGTAGAGGTGCTGGCTGTTCTCTCACTCTGCTGTTTAGCTGTAAAGGACGCCTCCCTGCCTTTGTCTCATTCATGACCTTTAATAGTCTCTTCTAACATGCAGAGATCTGTATGATCTGTTTCATAGAGTCTAACCAGCCTGTACAGGTAACAACAACAGTCACTGCATCACTGACACACAAACGTCATCTCTGTCAATAACAACATTCATACATGGAATAAAAACACATCAGTGGATCATTGCTGGAGCTGATGTTTGTGCTCCTGGTGCAAAGGCTCTCAGTTTCCTCCTTGAAATAACATCAGTGGTGGGTCAGCGACATGCTTTCTTTCCCTCTCAGGTTTAAATATCTGGGACTCTCCACCGTTTGGTTTTAGAGCTGAAGAAGCTTCTCTGATGAAACGTCTTCCAGAAACTTAAAGACGTCTCTTTTCTCTCCAAGCTCCTTAGATCACATGACCTGGATGACTGAACCTACAGACACATTGACCTGGTTTCTAGGTAGAGCTGGGCGATAGAACGATAACGATATGTATCGCGATATAACTTTTTCTCGATAGAAAAATTAAACTATTGCGATAGACCTCGCCGCTCTTGTCCTCTTAAAAAAAAAAAAAAAAAAAAAAAAAGGTCAGCCAATCCAAACTAAGTAGCCACACGTGTGTTTGTTTGGGAAGCAGCCAGCGGGTAATGGAGGAAATGAGTGTGCCGACTAGAAAAATCAACCGAGCGTGACCGAAGAGAAAACAGATGATGGTTCCAACGCCGGAGAGATTGTCGAACGGAAGAGCCATAGAAGCTCCGTAGTGTGAAGGTATTTCGGCTATAAGTCTGACAAAAAACAGAGTAGCGTGCACTGTAAATGTGCCGAAAGCAAGTCTGGAAATACAATAAACTGGTGCATGCGTCACACTGTGCGCCACGTTATTGTTTCAGTGAAATGAATTTCTACAATACTGTTAATTCTACTCTCTGCAGTGTTTAAATGCTTACATATACACACAGTTACTGTCCGTCCACACATACGACTCGGTTCTGCTTCTATGCCCCAGCTTTGTTTACTTTTTCCCACCGAGGCTTCTAGACTTCTGATTGGCCAACATTTCTGCACGGTTAGGAATCTAGCGCCACCTGCTGCTTTGGCATGTTCATAGCAGCGTTTTCCTTCATTTCTGCCTTTATGTGTGGACGGGATTATTTTTAAAAACGAAAACGGAAAATCTCCGTTTTCAAAAATACCCGTGTATGTGTGGACGTAGCCTCAGTCTCTGACTGGAAGCGCTAATTCGTCATTCGGCTTTTGTCAGACTAAAGTAACTGTTAAAACTGTTTGAAAAGCTCAGCTATACAACAAGGAGAGATTGAGAATTTCCTTTTAGTTCTCAGTTTATTTGATATTGACAAAAGTTGGTCAGTTTTGTCTGTTCTTCTGTAAAACAAACTAAGATTTATTTTTAGAATTAATATTTTGTTTCTAAGTGGAATTGACAGTTTAGTCTGTTTCGTTTGTTCTATTTTGAAACTTAAACGCTTTAGCGGCTGCCTTTTGTGTAGTTTGCAATATTTGCCTTTATTTATCTGAAAAAGTCTCATGTTCCTTAAGTACATCTACCCTGTTGAACTTATTATGGGAAATAAATATTTAAATAAAAACAAGCTGCTGATTATTTCACATTTTACTTGTGAGCAACGGCACATTTAAATCTTACAAATATAGTTATTTGGCTTATATCGTGATAGATATCGTTATCGCCTGAAATGAAAAAAACATATCGTGATATGAAAAAATCTCATATCGCCCAGCTCTACTTTAAAGGTGATCGTTTAGGACTTCAGCAATAATACAGACAGCAATGTAGTTAGCAGTAAAACAGCTTTATTGGGAATTAACTTAAAAAACAAACAAACATCTGTCTCCTATTTTCTGTCACACAGGAAAGAAGCATCAATATCTGATGAGAAGACTTATTTATTTCTTTTTGGGGGTTTTTTCAACAGGAGAAGAATATCTAACAAGTTGATTTGTTCACATCTTAATTTTTAAGTGACATGTGCATTTTGAGTTTATACACTCTTTATATAAGGCGACAGTTTCCTTTTGCAGTATTTTTGTGTGGAGTGTTTTTCTATTTCTTAACAAAAAGGGAACAAAGGTGTTTAAGTTCACCTAGGATGATTTGTCTTAACTTTCACATGGTCTTACTGAGGTGATGTGAATTGAAACATGCATTTTTTTTTGGCGGTGAGGGAGGGATGTGCTGGAAAAGTTTGAAAAGGGACCTTGAAAGTGCTTAAGAAGTGCTTGAATTTGACCCTGAAAAAGGCATATGAACCCTGATCATTATCATTAGCCTGTGTAAGTCCTGAGTGTCCTCCAGTTCAGGGACGTGCAGAGGGGGGGGCTAGAGGGGCTTGAGCACCCGCCCCTTTCCTGATGAGTGCCCAAAGTGCCCTTTTGTTGAGGCAACTTTTAAATTTTTTTTATTTATTTTTTTATGTGTGTGCGTGCGGAGTCCTGTCTGTGCCCCTCAACAATAATATTTAACTATTAATCACAGTTTTGCTAAATAAAAGCATCTGGCTTGCATCAGTCACATGATCACATCTAACCAATGGTCGCCCTTGACGGCAGAACGCGCTGGTTACGAGCCGGGAACGAGCTCACAAAGAGCACGCGCATTTTTAGCGGTCCGGAGCTGTAGGAGAAACACAAGTTAACTCAGAGACACAGACTGATGCGACACAACCAGTAAGTAGGTGTACAGCGCACACTGTAGTGTGTAGCACCCAGGAGTATCAGCTTATTACGTACACGTTGGTAAGCTGTCTTGTTGCTACTGACGAACTGAAACAAACGAGCGTGCTGTGTGTGCAACAGCGCGACAAACATTACCTTAGAAAGATATGCAGGGAGACATGAAGGAGACGACACAGACGAACCAGTGACGAACACGAGACAACACACACTATAAATACACAGAGGGGAAACTACACACAGGAGGGAGGCACGGCCGATTCTGATTGACAAGACGAGACAGGGGAAACGCAAACTGAACACTCTGGCATAAGACACAGACCTTCACAATAAAACAGGAAATGCAGAAGGAAGCCACATAACAAACCCTAAAACTAGAACTCAGGAAACACTAAAAAACTAAGGAACCATGAGAAGGAACCAAAACTCAAAAAACACTGGGCCACCCACCCAGGACCATAACACTTCAGATCTGAGCAAGCACGCTGCCATGGGAACGTGACATTGACAGAGAAACCCCCGGATCCTCCCACTGACATGACCGCTGTGGGCAGACCTCCACCCGCCCCACTCGGGAGTGGAAACACAAAACATTATTTTATGTCATGTGCTGGAATATACAGGAAATAGGTTTAAATGTTAAACACATTTCATCAAGTCAAAAACAGCTATAATATAATTTAATCTTTTCTTGATGCATAAAATAAAAAGATTAAAAACAATAAAACAATTAAAAGAAAGGCTTTTTAATTTGATTCATTTCTATATGATGGATTATGCAGAAAAAAGTCTCGGGCTGAAATGTCTACTTTCTACTTTATTACGTATTCAAGTCGTGTTTTTTTAAAGAGTAAAGTAACCAAATACTTTTGAAAATAAGTAATCAGTAAAGACATGGGATTACTTAGTAACTGAGTACTTATTTCCAGTAACTTGAGCAGCACAGCTTGTAATGAAGTAAATGTTGTGTATGCTGTGAATGAAAGAGAGCCTGGTGAGGTGAGTCAGTCTTTACACAGCTCTGTTAACAACATGTTGTTGCTGCTGCACAAAGATCAGGAATGCTGCAAACTGAATCTCTGCTGCAGGCAGTGACTCGTTTTTCTAGTTTAAACTTCCCTGGAAGATTGTTCAACTTGAAAACAGCCAACATCATTATCAACACCTCTCACTGTAAACTCAAACCATAAAACCCTTAAGGATCCACGGCCTTATGGTTTTTTAAACCGATGATCTTAAACATGTGAGCTCATCAGAACTGAAAATGAAGACAACCAGTTGGCTCAATTCTACCGAGTGCAGCTACATTTCAAGCTTAAATACATTTCTCCTGTAACTGTGTTTTCTTGGCCTCCATCAATGAAATACTGCACAGTTTATATTTAATAAATATGCAAACATTTTAAAAAGAAAACATGTTTAAGATCGTGTAAGTACTGTTGAATATGTTAATGGCAGGTTTGATGAAATTACAAACATGGTCAGTCTGATGTATGATCTGATGCAAACTGCAGTTCTGTTAAATACTGTGTTGACATGTTGATGCGTCACAAAGATCAGGTCTGCTCCAAATGAAACTCTGCTGCAGTTACCAGTGTTTCCAGTTTAAACTTCCATGGAGACTGTGTGCTTGGCTGAAAACAGCAGCATCATTGAAACACGTCTGATTGTCATGAATATGATGTGAGAGCGAGCAGAGAGCTGATGCTGACTTCAGTAAAGAGCTCAGCTGTGACTGACTGTGTGGATTATATATGTTATACCTGGAAGTGTCTCTGCATGTCTGTGACTCTGGATTAATGTGATCCGTGAACAACTTTGTGACGTCTGCATGTTAGTGATGGTCTCACAGTAAAGTCTAGAGTATTACATGAAACACAACCTTATTGACGCCACTGATTTGTGTGTTGTTTCCCAGAACACGCGACTCTTAGCAAGACATTCTTGGAGATACACGTTTACCTCGTAAAGTCTGGTTAGCGTTGCTGAAAGGTTTTAATTCAACCCAAACGATGATGCTGAAATAAAAGTCCGAGACAAAACTGTTTGGTTCCAGTGTGTCCAAACTCTGATCTTGTGTTTCCTATATTAGAGCTGGAAAGCTGCTGAACACGTTTCCATGTTAGTTCCTGCAGCAGCCACTGAAACAGCATTTCTACAGTCCAGCACTGATTCAGCTCATAACAAGGTTCAGGTTGGTTCCTGCTGTAGACTCTAATAAAAAATGACTATCTATTACAAACCAGACAATTTTTCTTGGATTGACGTTTTGTAAATGTCCACAGCAGTAGGTGGAGGAGGAGGTGGGGCCCTCAGGCAGCAGACTCTCTTTGTAGAACCAAGAAACCAATCAGAAGGAACTCGGGTTAAAGAGAGCCAGGAGGATTCAAATGCAATGATATCCTGCTCAGCTACAGCTGAGAAGTTTCCTTATGAGGAAGTAGGAGAGCCGCTGACCTTGGCTATTAGCTCCTTTTCTCAAACCTCAGCTGTTGCATTCTCCACAACTGTTACTCCACCACGTCCACGTTGGTCAACGATGCATGAAGGGACTCATGCTGTTTAGAGAGGGAGAGTGTAATCTCTGGTTATTTTATTTTAAATGTTACTTTTTGTAGAGCAGTGAGTTTCCCCATGTACCGTGAATGCACCGTAGTGCTGCTCATGGTTTCACTGCATCTGTCTGCATGGAGCAGGGTGAGTTTCTCTGTATATAGAGCCTGTGTTTCTTTAGCTCCATGAAACGAGGCACTGATTTTGTTTTGTAGATGCACAAAGCTGTTGTCAAAGTTTCTGTCCAGTAACGTGTTGAACCACAGAGTTTATTCTGTGAAGAAGATCCTGGTGAATCTCGTTTATTTGCAAATTGAATTGTGGTTCACAGTCCGGTGTCTGACTTCTAAAACCAGTCAGGATACGACGTTTTGTTGGAAATGTGATTGTAGAAGCTGCTAATGATTTCTTAGCTGTGTTAGCCTGTGAATGGATGCTAGCGTATCCACATGTGCTCCCTGGGCTAACTTGTGTTGTTAGTTTCAGCTAACACACCATGTGAGACACTTTCCATGGTTCCTTTGCACTCAAATGTATTTTGTTATGGCCAATAAGAACTGCACAGATGTAAAATATGTGGAGACAAAGACCACAGCAAAATTAGACTTTTATTGCATTTTGTACAGATGTGATACAGGAACCATCAGTTGATTGAAATATGTGCTTAATTACAAGTGAAGTCACCGGTTTCCTTGGAGGCTGTAGATGCAACGATTCACCTCTAAAAGGATTCAGTTTTTCTAACACCGAGATCTCAGGATGTTGCTACTTTATTTGATCTATTTATTTATTTATAGCACTTAACAAAACTGATGTACTCAGCTGAGACGGACACAGGGTTCATACGGGTGCTTGAAATCCGTGAAAATCCTTGAATGTTGTCTTTTCAAGGTTTGAAAAGTGCTTGAATTTCAGATGTGGTGCTTAAAAGTGTAACTGTATTTCATTCACCACAAATAACTATCTGGTTGAATACTTTTCTTGTCAGATATAAAAATAAAATGAGTCGCAAAATGTAAAAGCAAAATTTCCCCGCCTGGCTGCCTTGCGTCTGTTTCACCGTGTGACCCCGCCCCTCCGTCGGACAGTCGGGGATGAGTGCGCTAGCATACCTGTAGGTCGCTGTTTTAATGAGTGTTTGATGGAACAAATGGCGGAGTTTGCGCTCTCCAGTCATGATAGGTGAGTGCTAGTAAATAATTTTCCAGTATGTGTATGTTACACACGCTATTTTTAAAAAATTATGATTATTATGTTGCTATCAAACTCGCTGGAGCAATGATCGAAATGCACTGAGTGTGATGCAGTATGGCAGCGCTGTTATGGAATATGCTGTGAACATAGCTAACATCACTTAGCAGTGATATGAGTTAATTTACTCAAGTGAAAACTTTAAACATTAGCCCGATACATAACTATCAGTGTGTGAATGTGTGTGTGAATAGGTGGATGATTGTGTAGAGTGTAAAGCGCTATACAAATACAGACCATTTACCATAACTAGCTAACTTAGGCTTTCTGATTAACCCTCTGGGGTCGACGGACCCAGAGTCTCCATTTCAACTTGGGTCGAACGTGCGGACTTCAAACTATGTACCAGCTTTTAAATCGTGTTGATAGGCCACGTAAAACTGATGTTTTTTCTGAATAAAACTGGCGTTTCCTCCGGGAAGAAACGGTAAAAACGGCGTTTTCTAAGGAGAGCGCTAGCAAACACGCTTTGATTGTGAGTGAAAAAAGAAAAAACACTCCTTCCCTATTGGTGGAAAAATGGACCAATCAAAAAATGATATGGCAACATGTGGCATGTTTTGAGAGAGAGAGAGAGAGAGAGAGAGAGAGATTTGATAGGTGAGAGGTTTGTGACGTTTACCGTGTTTGGAGTCTCAGGTTAGTGTGTTGTCTTGTGTAGTTAGTGTGTAGTTGTTGTTTTGTGTGTCAGTTCTACTAGTGAACGCCACAGTTGCTGCCTTAAAGCCACCAAAGGCAGGTTGCAGTGTAAACGCTGACACAGCTGCTGTCAGACCTGCAGGTTTATCCCTGTGCTGTTCTCCTCTGTGTCACAGTGACACAAACTATTTTTTGGAGTTGCATAAATCATTCGTGTGTCTTCTTCTTTGATGCAGAACAGCTGATTGTTCTGTACATAGTTTGAAATGGTTATATGAAAAACGTCTGAGCCTCGGCTGCATTTTTAGCTCAACAGTACCAAATAACTTTGTTGTTTGCAAAACTTGTGCATATTTTTTAAAAATGCACAATTTCTATTTGCATTTCAAGTTACGAAAATGATTTGTTAAACATGCTTCTGGTTTTTACAGTCAAAAATATCACTTTCTACTCATGTTTTAAGCACAATATTTACATATTTACAGTTTGTCAAAATGAGAAAATAACAGTTTTAAAGGTGAAATCTAGAGAACAAATCAAAAGTAGTCAGAAACGGCCAATTACAGCCTGGACCCCAGAGGGCTAGAGGCTAAAAGCAAAGTTGTCACCAAGTACTGTTTATATTCGTGTGTACAGCTGCAGCTTCTTTGAGTATTAACTTGGTGCCTTTGGGTGAAATAACGGTAATGTGACCGATCCATATGGTCACAAAGAATAGCCTCTTGTTTCTGTGCTACCAAAGTTTCATTCAAACTGTTTATCATCAGCACCGACACATCAAACTACTTAAAGATTATAAATGTCTTCAAGCTCACACTGAGGCCTGTGGGGCACAATCAGCCACTGCGACAGTACACACATTTATGTGTGTTTGTATATGAATATTTCATACTTACAGGCTGCCTGTTTATTTAAGGGAGATGAACAAAAAAGCTTGAAAAAGGACCTTGAAAGTGCTTAAAAAGTACTTGAATTTCACCCTGAAAAAGGTGTATGAACCCTGTGGACAGCGTGCCTGACACGTATCACTCACACGTTTTATTTTAGTAGGAAAAGTCAGACTTTGAGCTGTGACATTCAATCGTTGCTTTTTCTCGGTGAGAATAGTATTTTACATGATTATAATAGAAAACTAAAATCTTTGTAGATGTTGACAAACATTAAAAACTGAACAGCTGTAAGCAAACAAACACCAGCTAACACGTAGATACTAAACCTTTTTATCTCACTGCAGTGAAAATGAACTGCAACATTAATTTGATGACATTAAACTCAATTGATTTTTTCATTTTCTATACTTTAGGTGAGCAACACACGAGTTATTGTGACATTAAAATACAAACGAGTCATTTGGGGATTTTGTTTCCACCTCTCATGATCTTATCTTAGGTTTGACTGGTCTTTATAAACAGCTCCACTCTGCCTGATCTGAACTGTAAGAGTTGATAAAATCATTTTGTATGTTCCTATTTAATGTCAGCATGAACACAAGTTTATGTGTCTGCATGTTTATTCCTGGAGGTGAGCCTGTATATGACAGCACTGTTTAATATTATATCTGCTTTAATACAGATGCTTAAAAAGGTTAAAGTCCTGACTTTGAGTCTCCACTGTGAGAAGCTCAGCAGCTCTGAGAACTCTCTAAAGTCTTCTTCATCCTGATCACCATCTTCACTCTGTTGGAGCGTCCATGAGTGTCACTGAGTGTTCTCAGTAAAGTTTGTTTGAAGGAAAAACACCATCAGTCTGTTAAGTCGTGTGGAAATGCGGAGAGTCTGTGAGCTGCATTCACAAACAGGTTGGATCACTCTGAATGACAACGATTAGAGGAGGGTCTTCCATCAGTACCAAGCTCTGCTGATTTTCATTAATAAAACTTAAACCTGCTCAGAGAAAAACAGAGTGAAATCAGACAAGACTGAGTCCACTTTTAACTTTGTTTCGTCAGATTTAACAGGAACTCATCTGAAGATCAGCCTCCTCCCTGTACGGGGAAAATTCCTATCAAGTCTCCACCTGTCCTGCTTCAGGTGAAGCCCCGCCTCCTTCCAGGAATCACCTGTGTGTCTGTGTTTAGTGTGCAGCTTGTTGTTGGTGTGTGAAGAAGCTGTAAGTTTGCTCTGTTTCCTCCTTTAACAGTTTGTCTTTAGGAACTTTATGAGCAGATCAGGAAGTGAGACGTTTGTATTTACATAAAATAAAACCAATGAGATGATTTGATGATTGGCTGAATCCACTCTGGTTATCAGTCAGTAACTCTGCACTCAAACATTTGTCTTTGATAAACAGTTTAAAACGATCTGAATGAAACTTTGGATCCAACATCACTGGTGGAACAATGATCGTCCCTTTAACTGGAAACAGATGAAACCAGTTTGTTCTTCAGAAGCCGACATTCAGGTTTTACTGAGTGACGTCAAAACAACATGAAGCTGCTCCAGCTCAGTTCAGGGTCACTGCAAACAGAGATAATCAGAAGTAAATACAGACTCTCTCACACACCATCAATATTTAAGGATGTTTTCACTGCGGTTTAAATCCTACATATACTTGATGTTGATGCAGGAGTAAAGCCTCTCAGAATCAAACACATTTAAGCCTCTGTGACTCAGGACTGTGTGAAGTGCACAATCGAACACTTTTTAATCTGTTTCAAGTTAAACACAATGAAGTGTTCAAAGGAAAAACATGTTACTATGTGAATCCTGCTTTAATTAAATCATCAGCGTTGCTGCTTTACCAGGTGTAACAATTAAGTTTAACATCCAGGTAGGGCTGCTCAATTAATGGAATTTTAATCTCGATTACGATCTGGGCTTTCAACGATCATTAAAAATGACTGAGCCGATTATTAGCCCCTCCCTCGTGCTTTACTCTCGCGCTGCTCCGTGTGGCAAATCGAGCGCACCTCTCTGCATTTCGAACACGTGTCACAACAATTAAGAGCAGCGGCCTCCGACCTTTTTTGCTCCACGGACCAGTTTATGCCGGACAATATTTCCACGGACCGGTTTATGCCGGACAATATTTTCACGGGCCGGCCTTTAAGGTGTCGCGGATAAATACAACAAAATAAAACTAGTGCCGGTACCGAAAAAAAGAAAATTTATTCATAACACACGTGAAAAGACCCAGGAAAACCAAGTCAACGATAAAAACGATAACAAAATAACATGGAAAACCGATAAAAACCCTGAAAACTATACATTTCACACCTGAGCCTCAACTCTCGCGGCCCGGTACCAAACGACTCACCGACCGGGACCGGTCCGAGGCCCGGGGGTTGGGGACCGCTGATTAAGAGGACCCGAGGGAAGCTTGGAAACCTAAACAGAAGTTATTTGGAGAGGAGAGTGACTGCTGTTGGTTGAAAAGAGGTAAAAAAAACTTCAGTGGTTTGGAAACATGGGTTCAGTCAGACGTGGATCAAGTAGACTGTGTGTAAACTTTGCTACGGTGTCGTAGCTGCACCACAGAGCAACACTGCAAAGTTCACTAAACATAGATGTTTACATTTTTCATTTATTTTTTTATATTGCAAACATTTGCACTGTTATCAGTATTTGCACACTATTTAATATTATTTTTTGACAACCTTTAAAGTCATTATTCAACACATTGTTATTGTTAAATAAATATTGTCAAATAATCGAGATCTCAATTTCAATGAAAATAACCGTGATTATCATTTTTGCCATAATCGAGCAGCCCTACATCCAGGCATCCATGAAAACAGAATTTATTCAATTTAACGGAGTTAGAAGTTAACAGGAAGTTAGCTCGCTAGTTTCCACCTAAACATTTCATAGCATATTCTGACTGAGAGATTTTTGAAACTAATTCAAACGTACAGCTCTGCTATCACTTCCAACATAAATGAAGACTAAACAGCAGTGACGTTTGCAGGGTTACTGAAGTTGGACTACCTGGTATATAATGTTGTGCTACATGACTGCTAGCGACACAGCTATGTTAGCATAACATTAGCACAGTGAAGCTGGAGGATGAATGCTAACTTTTTGGCTTTCGCCATATTTCAATAGTGCTTCATCTCTTTGTTATGACTGTCGCCCGCCATAATTGCAGATGATAATTGTTGTAGCTGCTGCGATGCTTTCGACCAAAACAGGCGCAGCTTGATGACATCATCAACATGCGGTATAGTCACAATCTCTATCGTTGGCCAAATTTATATCGTTTCTATCGTATATCGTTTCTATGGCCCACCCCTACTGTTGTTACTGTTGATCAGCTGAGATCAGCTGTGCTACAAACTGGAACTCTGCTGAACTGGATTTACTCGTTTCGTGAACTTTTAAGAACGAATGCTTCCTTGGCTGAACGCAGTGAACATAATTTAAAAAACAGCTTTACTTGCACATAAATCTGTCAGTAAAGTGTGGATAATAAATTCTGGTGGTGTTATAGGTTCTCTTGGTCAGCTTGGTGTTGGTTTGGCTCCTGCATAAAACAGTTTGCTCTCATATTTGACACTGACAGGAACAAAGAGTAAAAAACACGACAACCAAACTAAAAAAGAGAGACGAGTTAAAGCAGAAGATATTTTGTGTGTCAGAACATGTGATCCTCACCAAGAGAGAAAAGCTCTGATTATTGTTGCTGAACTGTGATGGTGAACAGTCTCCTCTGTTGATCCCAGTGTGACTGAAGTCCGTGTGATGAGTGAGGACTGAGCCTGTGTTGGTCGATCGTCTCTAAACAGGATGTGAAGCATCAGTTCAGTCGTATTAAAGCCCTGAATAAACAGTCCTTCTGGATCCACTGTCTGTGTTTGGCTCCTCATCTTCAAAGACTCAACACAAGATGTTGGTCACATCAACATAAAACACAGGATTTGCTGCAGATGTTGAAGTGTGTTCTCCATATGAGAGAAGCTGCTGATCGTGTTTGTATGTTAGCACCTGTAGGATCGATGAACAGCTCTGATTCAATTCACTAACCAGGCTCAGGGGAATAACTGGGATATTTCCCCAACAGAGACGTCCTGCTGGGATCGTTTTCCTGCTCTACACTCTGGTGTTTCTGCTCAAAAAAACAACAAAATGAATTTCCATGAGCCTACAGATCGTGGACTTCTTTGAGAAACTTAAAGAAGATGCTTTTCTTTCCTTAGATTGAACTTAAACAAAGGATTTGAGGAGCAGAAAAGTTTTTAAAGAGAAATTAAACATATTAATAAATATTCTGATTATTTTACGTTATTTAGGTGTTTAGGTTATTTTTCTGTTTTCTGTAACACGTCTGCTCTCGTGTCGTTATCAACAGTGTATCAATGCATTCCTGTGGGTGGAGACAGAAACACACACCCAAAAAGAGCTCAGAGCAAGAATAAAAGAGGAGGAGACAGGATCAGAGTGGGACAGTGGAGCTTGTTGTTGGTGTCTCTGTGTGAAGAAACTGTAAGTTTGCTTTGTTTCCTCCTTTAACAGTTTGTTTGTTTCTGTGATGTTTGGACCTGATGTCCTCCATCACACCGACACTCTCTCTCCCCTCTGTTCCATATGTGACAGAGGGGAGAGAGTCTCTCACTCAGAGAACCAAGGTTACAATGTAACCACACGTTCCGCTCTTGTGTTTGAATCCTCATGATTATAGATTATTGATTGGCTGGAATCAAACAGTTTGAAGAACATTTATTCGTGTGGTAGTTTCAGCTGCTGCTCACAAATCTGATAACAGGAACAAGTTAGTTCCACGAGGAAGACGTTCGTCTGGGCGCGTTGGCCTCGTCGGTCATGTGACCGTGTTACTGTTCGGGCTCAAACTGATACGAGTGGTTTAGCAGGTGTGACAGGACGATGCTGCACAGCCTCATTGTTCAGGTGTGAGTCAGACTCTGAGTCTTTATACAGTCCTGTTTAACAACATGTTGTTCCTGTTGATGTGTCACAGAGATCAGCTGTGCTAAACTCTGCTGCGTGCAGCTACTAGTTTCTCTAGTTTGGTGATGGAAACGTCGATGAGACTGTTTCCATCACCAAACATCACGAGGAACACCTCTGAGTCTGATTCTGACTCTGTGCATAAAACCACAATTATCCCTTCATGTCTGTTCATCTGATTCTGTAACGTGAGAAACTTTGATGTCTGAGTTTTGAATCATTAATCATTAAAGTCCAGACTCGTAATTCTTAGAGGTTGGACTCAGCAGACGCTCCATAACACAACATCATCACAGTCCTTCAGTTATGATTTCATATGATTGAGTTTTGAGTGTTACAGTGATGTGTTTTCATGTTGTTGCAGGTCTCTGAGTGTCAGTGAAACCTGTCAGTTAAAACGAAGATCTTTCACTTCATTTCCCTCAGTGCGTTTCTAGACCTGATTTTCTGATTTACATGCGCTCACTTCCTGTGTTGTGACAAGTTAATTATCCTGAGTGCGCACTGGGCAGGGAGACTCCGCCTCCATTAAAACAAACTAGATGTGGAAGTAGTGACGTTTTAGTTTAGTGCAGACGTGAGAGATGAGTGTCGTTACATTACTGTTCATTTTCTGTTACAGCGTTTATTGTCCACACGTGTGATCAGACAGGATTATTTCAACGATCTCATGTTTATTTTATCCTCCTGTAACTTTATGAAGAGCTAAACTGTCAGCACTAGTTAGTCCTTATAAGAACTGTTTGTGAGCTAAGAATCAACAATGACAAAGACTGTGAGTGTCATGCAGTGACTCCTCAGAATTAGGCTGATTTTTAAGTTTTGTGTCAATCAAAGCTAGAAGCTGGTGTAGCGTTGAGCTTTATTGTTGATTAATTAAAAAAATATATGTAAAAGAAAAAAGGACTAGATGTGTTTTCTGTCTTTAGAAAAAGGTAAAATTGGTTATATTTTGTTGGGCTAATTCTGACCAATCGTGACAGTCCAGAACTTTTCCCTGCTGCTGTATCCTGTAACAATCAGTGTTGGGACTAACGTGTTCGTAAATAACGCGTTAGGTGTGATGATAACGCCAACTGATTTTAGTTTTATGATTCCTGGCTCCCATCTATGAGGTTTCTCATGTTTGTAAAAGTTACCTCATCATCCTCAGAGTCATCCTCCTCAACTGGCTGCTACTTTATGAAAACCATGTGTAACACCTGCACATGTGTTTGAAAAAACAAACGCTTTGATTTTGACACCCCAAGAAAATCTTCCTAGATCTGCACGTGTTCAGAGTAAGAGCAGAATAAACAGCAGCAGAAGCTGATTGATGAACAGCTGAATGACATATCAGCTGTAGCTGCAGCATCTGCACAGAGTTTGATTGGCTAACGCTGATTTGTTTGTTTTTTTAAACAGGACAGCAGAGAGAGAGAGGAGGAGATGAAGAGTGCAGCAGATTGATGAGACAGTGAAGAAGAGGTGAGCATCTGACAGAGCAGAGCCAGTTTAAAGGAGCCTCACAAGCTCACACATGACAGCTTCATCAACATGGAGCTCTGAGTGTTTATTAAAGGATCATTGGACGCTCTGACACAGCTGACTGCAGCCTTTAGCTGTGAGCACACAGTGTCTCCATGAGCCTACAGATCGTGGACTTCTTTGAGAAACTTAAAGAAGACGCTTTTCTTTCCTTAGATTGAACTTAAACAAAGGATTTGAGGAGCAGAAAAGTTTTTAAAGAGAAATTAAACATATTAATAAATATTCTGATTATTTTACGTTATTTAGCTGTTTAGGTTATTTTTCTGTAACACGTCTGCTCTCGTGTCGTTATCAACAGTGTATCAATGCATTCCTGTGGGTGGAGACAGAAACACACACCCAAAAAGAGCTCAGAGCAAGAATAAAAGAGGAGGAGACAGGATCAGAGTGGGACAGTGGAGCTTGTTGTTGGTGTCTCTGTGTGAAGAAACTGTAAGTTTGCTTTGTTTCCTCCTTTAACAGTTTGTTTGTTTCTGTGATGTTTGGACCTGATGTTCTCCATCACACCGACACTCTCTCTCCCCCTCTGTTCCATATGTGACAGAGGGGAGAGAGTCTCTCACTCAGAGAACCAAGGTTACAATGTAACCACACGTTCCGCTCTTGTGTTTGAATCCTCATGATTATAGATTATTGATTGGCTGGAATCAAACAGTTTGAAGAACATTTATTCGTGTGGCAGTTTCAGCTGCTGCTCACAAATCTGATAACAGGAACAAGTTAGTTCCACGAGGAAGACGTTCGTCTGGGCGCGTTGGCCTCGTCGGTCATGTGACCGTGTTACTGTTCGGGCTCAAACTGATACGAGTGGTTTAGCAGGTGTGACAGGACGATGCTGCACAGCCTCATTGTTCAGGTGTGAGTCAGACTCTGAGTCTTTATACAGTCCTGTTTAACAACATGTTGTTCCTGTTGATGCGTCACAGAGATCAGCTGTGCTAAACTCTGCTGCGTGCAGCTACTAGTTTCTCTAGTTTGGTGATGGAAACGTCGATGAGACTGTTTCCATCACCAAACATCACGAGGAACACCTCTGAGTCTGATTCTGACTCTGTGCATAAAACCACAATTATCCCTTCATGTCTGTTCATCTGATTCTGTAACGTGAGAAACTTTGATGTCTGAATTTTGTTCTATCATTAAAGTCCAGACTCGTAATTCTTAGAGGTTGGACTCAGCAGACGCTCCATAACACAACATCATCACAGTCCTTCAGTTATGATTTCATATGATTGAGTTTTGAGTGTTACAGTGATGTGTTTTCATGTTGTTGCAGGTCTCTGAGTGTCAGTGAAACCTGTCAGTTAAAACGAAGATCTTTCACTTCATTTCCCTCAGTGCGTTTCAAGACCTGATTTTCTGATTTTCATGCGCTCACTTCCTGTGTTGTGACATGTTAATTATCCTGAGCGCACACTGGGCAGGGAGACTCCGCCTCCATTAAAACCAACTAGATGTGGAAGTAGTGACGTTTTAGTTTAGTGCAGACGTGAGAGATGAGTGTCGTTACATTACTGTTCATTTTCTGTTACAGCGTTTATTGTCCACACGTGTGATCAGACAGGATTATTTCAACGATCTCATGTTTATTTTATCCTCCTGTAACTTTATGAAGAGCTAAACTGTCAGCACTAGTTAGTCCTTATAAGAACTGTTTGTGAGCTAAGAATCAACAATGACAAAGACTGTGAGTGTCATGCAGTGACTCCTCAGAATTAGGCTGATTTTTAAGTTTTGTGTCAATCAAAGCTAGAAGCTGGTGTAGCGTTGAGCTTTATTGTTGATTAATTAAAAAAATATATGTAAAAGAAAAAAGGACTAGATGTGTTTTCTGTCTTTAGAAAAAGGTAAAATTGGTTATATTTTGTTGGGCTAATTCTGACCAATCGTGACAGTCCAGAACTTTTCCCTGCTGCTGTATCCTGTAACAATCAGTGTTGGGACTAACGTGTTCGTAAATAACGCGTTAGGTGTGATGATAACGCCAACTGATTTTAGTTTTATGATTCCTGGCTCCCATCTATGAGGTTTCTCATGTTTGTAAAAGTTACCTCATCATCCTCAGAGTCATCCTCCTCAACTGGCTGCTACTTTATGAAAACCATGTGTAACACCTGCACATGTGTTTGAAAAAACAAACGCTTTGATTTTGACACCCCAAGAAAATCTTCCTAGATCTGCACGTGTTCAGAGTAAGAGCAGAATAAACAGCAGCAGAAGCTGATTGATGAACAGCTGAATGACATATCAGCTGTAGCTGCAGCATCTGCACAGAGTTTGATTGGCTAACGCTGATTTGTTTGTTTTTTTAAACAGGACAGCAGAGAGAGAGAGGAGGAGATGAAGAGTGCAGCAGATTGATGAGACAGTGAAGAAGAGGTGAGCATCTGACAGAGCAGAGCCAGTTTAAAGGAGCCTCACAAGCTCACACATGACAGCTTCATCAACATGGAGCTCTGAGTGTTTATTAAAGGATCATTGGACGCTCTGACACAGCTGACTGCAGCCTTTAGCTGTGAGCACACAGTGTCTCCATGAGCCTACAGATCGTGGACTTCTTTGAGAAACTTAAAGAAGACGCTTTTCTTTCCTTAGATTGAACTTAAACAAAGGATTTGAGGAGCAGAAAAGTTTTTAAAGAGAAATTAAACATATTAATAAATATTCTGTTTATTTTACGTTATTTAGCTGTTTAGGTTATTTTTCTGTTTTCTGTCACACGTCTGCTCTCGAGTCGTTATCAACAGTGTATCAATGCATTCCTGTGGGTGGAGACAGAAACACACACCCAAAAAGAGCTCAGAGCAAGAATAAAAGAGGAGGAGACAGGATCAGAGTGGGACAGTGGAGCTTGTTGTTGGTGTCTCTGTGTGAAGAAACTGTAAGTTTGCTTTGTTTCCTCCTTTAACAGTTTGTTTGTTTCTGTGATGTTTGGACCTGATGTTCTCCATCACACCGACACTCTCTCTCCCCCTCTGTTCCATATGTGACAGAGGGGAGAGAGAGTCTCTCACTCAGAGAACCAAGGTTACAATGTAACCACACGTTCAGCTCTTGTGTTTGAATCCTCATGATTATAGATTATTGATTGGCTGGAATCAAACAGTTTGAAGAACATTTATTCATGTGGCAGTTTCAGCTGCTGCTCACAAATCTGATAACAGGAACAAGTTAGTTCCACGAGGAAGACGTTCGTCTGGGCGCGTTGGCCTCGTCGGTCATGTGACCGTGTTACTGTTCGGGCTCAAACTGATACGAGTGGTTTAGCAGGTGTGACAGGACGATGCTGCACAGCCTCATTGTTCAGGTGTGAGTCAGACTCTGAGTCTTTATACAGTCCTGTTTAACAACATGTTGTTTCTGTTGATGTGTCACAGAGATCAGCTGTGCTAAACTCTGCTGCGTGCAGCTACTAGTTTCTCTAGTTTGGTGATGGAAACGTCGATGAGACTGTTTCCATCACCAAACATCACGAGGAACACCTCTGAGTCTGATTCTGACTCTGTGCATAAAACCACAAATATCCCTTCATGTCTCTTCATCTGATTCTGTAATGTGAGAAACTTTGATGTCTGAATTTTGTTCTATCATTAAAGGATGTTGGCTGCTGTGTTTGCACATGCTCAGTGTGACAGGATGTTGGCTGCTGTGTTTGCACATGCTCAGTGTGACAGGATGTTGGCTGCTGTGTTTGCACATGCTCAGTGTGACAGGATGTTGGCTGCTGTGTTTGCACATGCTCAGTGTGACAGGATGTTGGCTGCTGTGAAAGCTGAATGCTCTGTGGTTAGAAGTGATGTCACACATTAGGATAACTGTGCTCGCTCTCTGTCAGAGTAACAGAGAGCGAGCAATTTGACCACATGACCCTCAGTACACAGCATGATGTGCGCTGTAAACAGGAAGTAGAGGAGCAGGACTGAGGTAAACCTCTGAGGAATCAAACTGAGACTGAGCTCCAGATGTTTCCACATGTTTCTGCTCTGCGTGTGTTTGATGATTTCAGGTATAGATGATGGAATATGACCAGTCTGATGTGAGCCTGCTTCTCTGACAGCTCCTCACCTCTCTGTGCTGCCCCCTGCTGGCTCTGATCATTACTGACTGAGTCCTTGCTGCCACTTTATTAGGTACAGCTTGCTAACACAGGCTCAGACCTGCTTTGCCTTCAGAGCTGAGCCTTAAATCTTCATGGCTCAGATTCAGCAAAGTGCTGGAAACATCCCTCAGAGTCATGTGATCAGTGACGTCTGCTTTCAGCACTGACAGATAGAAAAGTGCATCCACATAAACAGGATATTTAATGATAATAATCAAATGCTGATTTTTTTCCAGCCCTTTGTCTGAATGCTAATCCAGATGTGTGTGTTTGTAATGACAGTAAATAAATGTCAGACTTACAGCTCCTGCTTTACTGCATTAAAGTGATCAGATGAGTTCAGCACTTTGACATGGATGGTAGTGAAAGCAGGAAATGACAAATGTAGCACAGCAGCAGCGTTTAACAGAAACTCTGGGATGAACATCATTCATAGAACAGCTTCCAGCTTCTTTTGCTCGGCTACAGTTTGGATGGATTTGCATTTAAAGATGCAACAAGACTAAAATGGTTAGGGTCAGGAGGTCAAAGGTCAGAGCTCCTGTGGGTCTGAGGGCGGCCTCACGCTGGAGAAGGATGAAGGAGTCTGACCTGAGCCAGTGTTTGACATGAACACATCAGCACTGCTGTCAGTGAGCCTAACGACAGCCGTTAGCATCATTTCAGTGTTTCAGTCATAAAAACACTTCCTGTCTCTGTGGTGGTTACAGTGACATCATGCAGTTTGTGCTTTGACCTCCAGAGGGCGACAAATCAGCACAGACAGAGAGCTCCATTCAAACTTTGCTGCCATCAGGAATAATTCTTCAAATATAATCATCAGTGTTTGAGCAGTTATGATATCAGGGACAATCTAGACATGTGTGACAATACTGAACATGTCACATGACACACCTCAAACATCATGTGATCCACTCTCAGTCTGCACTTTCATTCATGACTTCAACAGGTTGAAATGAGCTTTGAAGAAACATTCAGTGAAATAAATCTTTCATGGATTCATGTGAGCAGCAGATGAACTTTGTACCAACAACATCTTCAATAACAGAGTCTGAATGAAGCTCAGGTGTTGATGCTGCTCACTGATTGGACGCTTGCTTTCAGCTCTGCTCTCAGTCTTTACTGCACAGGTGAAGGTAGAAAGTGTGACTGGATCTATAGACTGGAAACAGAGAAACATGCTGAACATTTGAAGCTTTGCAGCAGAAATGTTCATGTTACAAATACAGCAGAGCTGATCTGGGATCAGTGTGTTCACACCTGCAGCTACAACAAGGTTTCATGTCTCCACACGTCAGCATGTGAACTTTACTCTGACTCAGTCTGAGCAGTCAGACGGCATATTTTTAAAGTTAACACATCAGCACACACAGAGCTGAGCCCCTCCCACCTGTGCTGAGTTTCAGGTGGAGCCCCGCCTCCTTCCAGGAAGCAGCTCACCTGTGTGTCCGTGTTTAGTGTCCAGGTGTGGAGTGGAGCTTGTTGTTGGTGTGAAGAAACTGTAAGTTTGCTTTGTTTCCTCCTTTAACAGTTTGTCTTTAGGAACTTTACTGTTTGTTCAGCTCGTGTTTGATTTCTTCACACAACAAACTGTGTGTGTTTGTATTTCCGGTCTCTCCATTAAAGTCAGTGTGTAATGTTTCCTGGCTAACATCAGCTGTGTGCAGCTTAGTTCAGCACAAATCTGCCGCTCCATAGTTCACGGTAACGGACTCACAGCTGGACCAACGAGGCCGAGTGTGTCCGCCACTCTGAGCTACGTTCGTGTTTGTGTACTTGTAGTTTGTACTTTGAGTTCACTCAGAGCCCACAGAGGACGCAGCGTACGTGATGACGTCACAGCCCTTTACCTCCTTTACTGTCACTGTGATTAATATTTACACACGAGACACCTGCAGAGCTCTGACGCTAAGCTAGCACACAGCATGCTAACACTAAGCTAACGCTAAGCTAACGCTAAGCTAACACTAAGCTAAAGCTAGGCTAGCCAAGAACCCAGAGTGACGTAAAGCTGAGTAAACACTGACCCCAGACCAGCACCGTGATAAAGTGAGCTGCTGCTGCTGAACTTGAACAGGTAACAAAGTGATGAGCAGTCAGGCTGCAGGTTTCTACCTGTTCATGTTTCTACAGTAGAATCACTTTGAAGTGTCTTTGTGCTGTTTCATCTTTGATTTGTGTTCATAAACACTCAGAGAAACATCACGTGACCTCATCAGGATCTGTGTTGGTGTGTGGGGCTGTACCTCAGCTTTATGTTGTTACATGCTCATTTGTTCATTTCACACAGTAACATCAAAGTAATGTTATGAGGAGTAATGAAGTAACGTACTCCATTACTTTTAATCAAAGTGTTCTGTGTAATATGTGTAATAATGACTGTTTTGAGTAATGACCAACACTGATCACAACAAAGAGGAAATGCCTCCAACATGCACAAACATTTGAGCCACAACATGCAGTTAATGTGCACAAATGTCTTTGATATGCTGCTCAGTGATGGTGGTGACTGTCAGAGCAGAGCTACTGAGAATCAATAAGTAATATCAATGATGGGATCAGAATCACTAAATTCTTCTCATCCCTGTCAGTATCATACATGTGCTGTATAATGTGATAAATGTAGAGGTGCTGGCTGTTCTCTCACTCTGCTGTTTAGCTGTAAAGGACGCCTCCCTGCCTTTGTCTCATTCATGACCTTTAATAGTCTCTTCTAACATGCAGAGATCTGTATGATCTGTTTCATAGAGTCTAACCAGCCTGTACAGGTAACAACAACAGTCACTGCATCACTGACACACAAACGTCATCTCTGTCAATAACAACATTCATACATGGAATAAAAACACATCAGTGGATCATTGCTGGAGCTGATGTTTGTGCTCCTGGTGCAAAGGCTCTCAGTTTCCTCCTTGAAATAACATCAGTGGTGGGTCAGCGACATGCTTTCTTTCCCTCTCAGGTTTAAATATCTGGGACTCTCCACCGTTTGGTTTTAGAGCTGAAGAAGCTTCTCTGATGAAACGTCTTCCAGAAACTTAAAGACGTCTCTTTTCTCTCCAAGCTCCTTAGATCACATGACCTGGATGACTGAACCTACAGACACATTGACCTGGTTTCTAGGTAGAGCTGGGCGATAGAACGATAACGATATGTATCGCGATATAACTTTTTCTCGATAGAAAAATTAAACTATTGCGATAGACCTCGCCGCTCTTGTCCTCTTAAAAAAAAAAAAAAAAAAAAAAAAAGGTCAGCCAATCCAAACTAAGTAGCCACACGTGTGTTTGTTTGGGAAGCAGCCAGCGGGTAATGGAGGAAATGAGTGTGCCGACTAGAAAAATCAACCGAGCGTGACCGAAGAGAAAACAGATGATGGTTCCAACGCCGGAGAGATTGTCGAACGGAAGAGCCATAGAAGCTCCGTAGTGTGAAGGTATTTCGGCTATAAGTCTGACAAAAAACAGAGTAGCGTGCACTGTAAATGTGCCGAAAGCAAGTCTGGAAATACAATAAACTGGTGCATGCGTCACACTGTGCGCCACGTTATTGTTTCAGTGAAATGAATTTCTACAATACTGTTAATTCTACTCTCTGCAGTGTTTAAATGCTTACATATACACACAGTTACTGTCCGTCCACACATACGACTCGGTTCTGCTTCTATGCCCCAGCTTTGTTTACTTTTTCCCACCGAGGCTTCTAGACTTCTGATTGGCCAACATTTCTGCACGGTTAGGAATCTAGCGCCACCTGCTGCTTTGGCATGTTCATAGCAGCGTTTTCCTTCATTTCTGCCTTTATGTGTGGACGGGATTATTTTTAAAAACGAAAACGGAAAATCTCCGTTTTCAAAAATACCCGTGTATGTGTGGACGTAGCCTCAGTCTCTGACTGGAAGCGCTAATTCGTCATTCGGCTTTTGTCAGACTAAAGTAACTGTTAAAACTGTTTGAAAAGCTCAGCTATACAACAAGGAGAGATTGAGAATTTCCTTTTAGTTCTCAGTTTATTTGATATTGACAAAAGTTGGTCAGTTTTGTCTGTTCTTCTGTAAAACAAACTAAGATTTATTTTTAGAATTAATATTTTGTTTCTAAGTGGAATTGACAGTTTAGTCTGTTTCGTTTGTTCTATTTTGAAACTTAAACGCTTTAGCGGCTGCCTTTTGTGTAGTTTGCAATATTTGCCTTTATTTATCTGAAAAAGTCTCATGTTCCTTAAGTACATCTACCCTGTTGAACTTATTATGGGAAATAAATATTTAAATAAAAACAAGCTGCTGATTATTTCACATTTTACTTGTGAGCAACGGCACATTTAAATCTTACAAATATAGTTATTTGGCTTATATCGTGATAGATATCGTTATCGCCTGAAATGAAAAAAACATATCGTGATATGAAAAAATCTCATATCGCCCAGCTCTACTTTAAAGGTGATCGTTTAGGACTTCAGCAATAATACAGACAGCAATGTAGTTAGCAGTAAAACAGCTTTATTGGGAATTAACTTAAAAAACAAACAAACATCTGTCTCCTATTTTCTGTCACACAGGAAAGAAGCATCAATATCTGATGAGAAGACTTATTTATTTCTTTTTGGGGGTTTTTTCAACAGGAGAAGAATATCTAACAAGTTGATTTGTTCACATCTTAATTTTTAAGTGACATGTGCATTTTGAGTTTATACACTCTTTATATAAGGCGACAGTTTCCTTTTGCAGTATTTTTGTGTGGAGTGTTTTTCTATTTCTTAACAAAAAGGGAACAAAGGTGTTTAAGTTCACCTAGGATGATTTGTCTTAACTTTCACATGGTCTTACTGAGGTGATGTGAATTGAAACATGCATTTTTTTTTGGCGGTGAGGGAGGGATGTGCTGGAAAAGTTTGAAAAGGGACCTTGAAAGTGCTTAAGAAGTGCTTGAATTTGACCCTGAAAAAGGCATATGAACCCTGATCATTATCATTAGCCTGTGTAAGTCCTGAGTGTCCTCCAGTTCAGGGACGTGCAGAGGGGGGGGCTAGAGGGGCTTGAGCACCCGCCCCTTTCCTGATGAGTGCCCAAAGTGCCCTTTTGTTGAGGCAACTTTTAAATTTTTTTTATTTATTTTTTTATGTGTGTGCGTGCGGAGTCCTGTCTGTGCCCCTCAACAATAATATTTAACTATTAATCACAGTTTTGCTAAATAAAAGCATCTGGCTTGCATCAGTCACATGATCACATCTAACCAATGGTCGCCCTTGACGGCAGAACGCGCTGGTTACGAGCCGGGAACGAGCTCACAAAGAGCACGCGCATTTTTAGCGGTCCGGAGCTGTAGGAGAAACACAAGTTAACTCAGAGACACAGACTGATGCGACACAACCAGTAAGTAGGTGTACAGCGCACACTGTAGTGTGTAGCACCCAGGAGTATCAGCTTATTACGTACACGTTGGTAAGCTGTCTTGTTGCAACTGACGAACTGAAACAAACGAGCGTGCTGTGTGTGCAACAGCGCGACAAACATTACCTTAGAAAGATATGCAGGGAGACGTGAAGGAGACGACACAGACGAACCAGCGACGAACACGAGACAACACACACTATAAATACACAGAGGGGAAACTACACACAGGAGGGAGGCACGGCCGATTCTGATTGACAAGACAGGGGAAATGCAAACTGAACACTCTGGCATAAGACACAGACCTTCACAATAAAACAGGAAATGCAGAAGGAAGCCACATAACAAGCCCTAAAACTAGAACTCAGGAAACACTAAAAAACTAAGGAACCGTGAGAAGGAACCAAAACTCAAAAAACACTGGGCCACCCACCCAGGACCATAACACTTCAGATCTGAGCAAGCACGCTGCCATGGGAACGTGACATTGACAGAGAAACCCCCGGATCCTCCCCCTGACATGACCGCTGTGGGCAGACCTCCACCCGCCCCACTCGGGAGTGGAAACACAAAACATTATTTTATGTCATGTGCTGGAATATACAGGAAATAGGTTTAAATGTTAAACACATTTCATCAAGTCAAAAACAGCTATAATATAATTTAATCTTTTCTTGATGCATAAAATAAAAAGATTAAAAACAATAAAACAATTAAAAGAAAGGCTTTTTAATTTGATTCATTTCTATATGATGGATTATGCAGAAAAAAGTCTCGGGCTGAAATGTCTACTTTCTACTTTATTACGTATTCAAGTCGTGTTTTTTTAAAGAGTAAAGTAACCAAATACTTTTGAAAATAAGTAATCAGTAAAGACATGGGATTACTTAGTAACTGAGTACTTATTTCCAGTAACTTGAGCAGCACAGCTTGTAATGAAGTAAATGTTGTGTATGATGTGAATGAAAGAGAGCCTGGTGAGGTGAGTCAGTCTTTACACAGCTCTGTTAACAACATGTTGTTGCTGCTGCACAAAGATCAGGAATGCTGCAAACTGAATCTCTGCTGCAGGCAGTGACTCGTTTTTCTAGTTTAAACTTCCCTGGAAGATTGTTCAACTTGAAAACAGCCAACATCATTATCAACACCTCTCACTGTAAACTCAAACCATAAAACCCTTAAGGATCCACGGCCTTATGGTTTTTTAAACTGATGATCTTAAACATGTGAGCTCATCAGAACTGAAAATGAAGACAACCAGTTGGCTCAATTCTACCGAGTGCAGCTACATTTCAAGCTTAAATACATTTCTCCTGTAACTGTGTTTTCTTGGCCTCCATCAATGAAATACTGCACAGTTTATATTTAATAAATATGCAAACATTTTAAAAAGAAAACATGTTTAAGATAGTGTAAGTACTGTTGAATATGTTAATGGCAGGTTTGATGAAATTACAAACGTGGTCAGTCTGATGTATGATCTGATGCAAACTGCAGTTCTGTTAAATACTGTGTTGACATGTTGATGCGTCACAAAGATCAGGTCTGCTCCAAATGAAACTCTGCTGCAGTTACCAGTGTTTCCAGTTTAAACTTCCATGGAGACTGTGTGCTTGGCTGAAAACAGCAGCATCATTGAAACACGTCTGATTGTCATGAATATGATGTGAGAGCGAGCAGAGAGCTGATGCTGACTTCAGTAAAGAGCTCAGCTGTGACTGACTGTGTGGATTATATATGTTATACCTGGAAGTGTCTCTGCATGTCTGTGACTCTGGATTAATGTGATCCGTGAACAACTTTGTGACGTCTGCATGTTAGTGATGGTCTCACAGTAAAGTCTAGAGTATTACATGAAACACAACCTTATTGACGCCACTGATTTGTGTGTTGTTTCCCAGAACACGCAACTCTTAGCAAGACATTCTTGGAGATGCACGTTTACCTCGTAAAGTCTGGTTAGCGTTGCTGAAAGGTTTTAATTCAACCCAAACGATGATGCTGAAATAAAAGTCCGAGACAAAACTGTTTGGTTCCAGTGTGTCCAAACTCTGATCTTGTGTTTCCTATATTAGAGCTGGAAAGCTGCTGAACACGTTTCCATGTTAGTTCCTGCAGCAGCCACTGAAACAGCATTTCTACAGTCCAGCACTGATTCAGCTCATAACAAGGTTCAGGTTGGTTCCTGCTGTAGACTCTAATAAAAAATGACTATCTATTACAAACCAGACAATTTTTCTTGGATTGACGTTTTGTAAATGTCCACAGCAGTAGGTGGAGGAGGAGGTGGGGCCCTCAGGCAGCAGACTCTCTTTGTAGAACCAGGAAACCAATCAGAAGGAACTCGGGTTAAAGAGAGCGAGGAGGATTCAAATGCAATGATATCCTGCTCAGCTACAGCTGAGAAGTTTCCTTATGAGGAAGTAGGAGAGCCGCTGACCTTGGCTATTAGCTCCTTTTCTCAAACCTCAGCTGTTGCATTCTCCACAACTGTTACTCCACCACGTCCACGTTGGTCAACGATGCATGAAGGGACTCATGCTGTTTAGAGAGGGAGAGTGTAATCTCTGGTTATTTTATTTTAAATGTTACTTTTTGTAGAGCAGTGAGTTTCCCCATGTACCGTGAATGCACCGTAGTGCTGCTCATGGTTTCACTGCATCTGTCTGCATGGAGCAGGGTGAGTTTCTCTGTATATAGAGCCTGTGTTTCTTTAGCTCCATGAAACGAGGCACTGATTTTGTTTTGTAGATGCACAAAGCTGTTGTCAAAGTTTCTGTCCAGTAACGTGTTGAACCACAGAGTTTATTCTGTGAAGAAGATCCTGGTGAATCTCGTTTATTTGCAAATTGAATTGTGGTTCACAGTCCGGTGTCTGACTTCTAAAACCAGTCAGGATACGACGTTTTGTTGGAAATGTGATTGTAGAAGCTGCTAATGATTTCTTAGCTGTGTTAGCCTGTGAATGGATGCTAGCGTATCCACATGTGCTCCCTGGGCTAACTTGTGTTGTTAGTTTCAGCTAACACACCATGTGAGACACTTTCCATGGTTCCTTTGCACTCAAATGTATTTTGTTATGGCCAATAAGAACTGCACAGATGTAAGATATGTGGAGACAAAGACCACAGCAAAATTAGACTTTTATTGCATTTTGTACAGATGTGATACAGGAACCATCAGTTGATTGAAATATGTGCTTAATTACAAGTGAAGTCACCGGTTTCCTTGGAGGCTGTAGATACAACGATTCACCTCTAAAAGGATTCAGTTTTTCTAACACCGAGATCTCAGGATGTTGCTACTTTATTTGATCTATTTATTTATTTATAGCACTTAACAAAACTGATGTACTCAGCTGAGACGGACACAGGGTTCATACGGGTGCTTGAAATCCGTGAAAATCCTTGAATGTTGTCTTTTCAAGGTTTGAAAAGTGCTTGAATTTCAGATGTGGTGCTTAAAAGTGTAACTGTATTTCATTCACCACAAATAACTATCTGGTTGAATACTTTTCTTGTCAGATATAAAAATAAAATGAGTCGCAAAATGTAAAAGCAAAATTTCCCCGCCTGGCTGCCTTGCGTCTGTTTCACCGTGTGACCCCGCCCCTCCGTCGGACAGTCGGGGATGAGTGCGCTAACATACCTGTAGGTCGCTGTTTTAATGAGTGTTTGATGGAACAAATGGCGGAGTTTGCGCTCTCCAGTCATGATAGGTGAGTGCTAGTAAATAATTTTCCAGTATGTGTATGTTACACACGCTATTTTTAAAAAATTATGATTATTATGTTGCTATCAAACTCGCTGGAGCAATGATCGAAATGCACTGAGTGTGATGCAGTATGGCAGCGCTGTTATGGAATATGCTGTGAACATAGCTAACATCACTTAGCAGTGATATGAGTTAATTTACTCAAGTGAAAACTTTAAACATTAGCCCGATACATAACTATCAGTGTGTGAATGTGTGTGTGAATAGGTGGATGATTGTGTAGAGTGTAAAGCGCTATACAAATACAGACCATTTACCATAACTAGCTAACTTAGGCTTTCTGATTAACCCTCTGGGGTCGACGGACCCAGAGTCTCCATTTCAACTTGGGTCGAACGTGCGGACTTCAAACTATGTACCAGCTTTTAAATCGTGTTGATAGGCAACGTAAAACTGATGTTTTTTCTGAATAAAACTGGCGTTTCCTCCGGGAAGAAACGGTAAAAACGGCGTTTTCTAAGGAGAGCGCTAGCAAACACGCTTTGATTGTGAGTGAAAAAAGAAAAAACACTCCTTCCCTATTGGTGGAAAAATGGACCAATCAAAAAATGATATGGCAACATGTGGCATGTGGTTGTTTGGGAAGAGAGAGAGAGAGAGAGAGAGAGAGAGAGAGAGATTTGATAGGTGAGAGGTTTGTGACGTTTACCGTGTTTGGAGTCTCAGGTTAGTGTGTTGTCTTGTGTAGTTAGTGTGTAGTTGTTGTTTTGTGTGTCAGTTCTACTAGTGAACGCCACAGTTGCTGCCTTAAAGCCACCAAAGGCAGGTTGCAGTGTAAACGCTGACACAGCTGCTGTCAGACCTGCAGGTTTATCCCTGTGCTGTTCTCCTCTGTGTCACAGTGACACAAACTATTTTTTGGAGTTGCATAAATCATTCGTGTGTCTTCTTCTTTGATGCAGAACAGCTGATTGTTCTGTACATAGTTTGAAATGGTTATATGAAAAACGTCTGAGCCTCGGCTGCATTTTTAGCTCAACAGTACCAAATAACTTTGTTGTTTGCAAAACTTGTGCATATTTTTTAAAAATGCACAATTTCTATTTGCATTTCAAGTTACGAAAATGATTTGTTAAACATGCTTCTGGTTTTTACAGTCAAAAATATCACTTTCTACTCATGTTTTAAGCACAATATTTACATATTTACAGTTTGTCAAAATGAGAAAATAACAGTTTTAAAGGTGAAATCTAGAGAACAAATCAAAAGTAGTCAGAAACAGCCAATTACAGCCTGGACCCCAGAGGGTTAGAGGCTAAAAGCAAAGGTGTCACCAAGTACTGTTTATATTCGTGTGTACAGCTGCAGCTTCTTTGAGTATTAACT
The DNA here is from genome assembly GCF_057382095.1 of Aulonocara sp. 'chitande type north' Nkhata Bay. NCBI lineage: Eukaryota > Metazoa > Chordata > Actinopteri > Cichliformes > Cichlidae > Aulonocara > Aulonocara sp. 'chitande type north' Nkhata Bay. The sequence continues at coordinate 76,210,425 of NC_141346.1, read as the reverse complement.
TGGTGCCTTTGGGTGAAATAACGGTAATGTGACCGATCCATATGGTCACAAAGAATAGCCTCTTGTTCCTGTGCTACCAAAGTTTCATTCAAACTGTTTATCATCAGCACCGACACATCAAACTACTTAAAGATTATAAATGTCTTCAAGCTCACACTGAGGCCTGTGGGGCACAATCAGCCACTGCGACAGTACACACATTTATGTGTGTTTGTATATGAATATTTCATACTTACAGGCTGCCTGTTTATTTAAGGGAGATGAACAAAAAAGCTTGAAAAAGGACCTTGAAAGTGCTTAAAAAGTACTTGAATTTCACCCTGAAAAAGGTGTATGAACCCTGTGGACAGCGTGCCTGACACGTATCACTCACACGTTTTATTTTAGTAGGAAAAGTCAGACTTTGAGCTGTGACATTCAATCGTTGCTTTTTCTCGGTGAGAATAGTATTTTACATGATTATAATAGAAAACTAAAATCTTTGTAGATGTTGACAAACATTAAAAACTGAACAGCTGTAAGCAAACAAACACCAGCTAACACGTAGATACTAAACCTTTTTATCTCACTGCAGTGAAAATGAACTGCAACATTAATTTGATGACATTAAACTCAATTGATTTTTTCATTTTCTATACTTTAGGTGAGCAACACACGAGTTATTGTGACATTAAAATACAAACGAGTCATTTGGGGATTTTGTTTCCACCTCTCATGATCTTATCTTAGGTTTGACTGGTCTTTATAAACAGCTCCACTCTGCCTGATCTGAACTGTAAGAGTTGATAAAATCATTTTGTATGTTCCTATTTAATGTCAGCATGAACACAAGTTTATGTGTCTGCATGTTTATTCCTGGAGGTGAGCCTGTATATGACAGCACTGTTTAATATTATATCTGCTTTAATACAGATGCTTAAAAAGGTTAAAGTCCTGACTTTGAGTCTCCACTGTGAGAAGCTCAGCAGCTCTGAGAACTCTCTAAAGTCTTCTTCATCCTGATCACCATCTTCACTCTGTTGGAGCGTCCATGAGTGTCACTGAGTGTTCTCAGTAAAGTTTGTTTGAAGGAAAAACACCATCAGTCTGTTAAGTCGTGTGGAAATGTGGAGAGTCTGTGAGCTGCATTCACAAACAGGTTGGATCACTCTGAATGACAACGATTAGAGGAGGGTCTTCCATCAGTACCAAGCTCTGCTGATTTTCATTAATAAAACTTAAACCTGCTCAGTGAAAAACAGAGTGAAATCAGACAAGACTGAGTCCACTTTTAACTTTGTTTCGTCAGATTTAACAGGAACTCATCTGAAGATCAGCCTCCTCCCTGTACGGGGAAAATTCCTATCAAGTCTCCACCTGTCCTGCTTCAGGTGAAGCCCCGCCTCCTTCCAGGAATCACCTGTGTGTCTGTGTTTAGTGTGCAGCTTGTTGTTGGTGTGTGAAGAAGCTGTAAGTTTGCTCTGTTTCCTCCTTTAACAGTTTGTCTTTAGGAACTTTATGAGCAGATCAGGAAGTGAGACGTTTGTATTTACATAAAATAAAACCAATGAGATGATTTGATGATTGGCTGAATCCACTCTGGTTATCAGTCAGTAACTCTGCACTCAAACATTTGTCTTTGATAAACAGTTTAAAACGATCTGAATGAAACTTTGGATCCAACATCACTGGTGGAACAATGATCGTCCCTTTAACTGGAAACAGATGAAACCAGTTTGTTCTTCAGAAGCCGACATTCAGGTTTTACTGAGTGACGTCAAAACAACATGAAGCTGCTCCAGCTCAGTTCAGGGTCACTGCAAACAGAGATAATCAGAAGTAAATACAGACTCTCTCACACACCATCAATATTTAAGGATGTTTTCACTGCGGTTTAAATCCTACATATACTTGATGTTGATGCAGGAGTAAAGCCTCTCAGAATCAAACACATTTAAGCCTCTGTGACTCAGGACTGTGTGAAGTGCACAATCGAACACTTTTTAATCTGTTTCAAGTTAAACACAATGAAGTGTTCAAAGGAAAAACATGTTACTATGTGAATCCTGCTTGATGGACCAGAGCAGAGCCTCCCTCTGTGCTCTGTTCATCACTCTGTCAGTCTGAGTTATTCATGAAGCACAAGGAGCTGATGATAAGCTGGTTAATGTTGGCACACACACACACTGTGACACTGTCAGACATGAGGAAGTGTGCAGGTAAACTCTGCTCAGAAATGACAATGAGGAGGTACACAGACTGATGGAGCTCATAGAGTGAGACGTTTATTTTACATGAAGTAAACCTGATGTATGATCTGATCTGTGGATCAAACTGATGTGTTTAATAACCTGTTGTTTAGGGCTGGGCGATATGGCCTCAAATCCATATCACGATATATTCTTCTGTATAACATATTTTCCACACTTAAAATCCTTTAATTTCCTCAAAAATCGAGAGTGTGCCTTATGTATGAATTCTGGTTGTGCTTACTGACCTCGAACCGATTTTGGCTGCAGAAATCTGTTAAAAATGTTTTAGTACAACTTTGGTAAGCAGCACTGCTTGATGGATCGTCAGAGCATTACGGCTGCCGTAGTGAGGAGCTTCACGGAGTAATCTGGGTCCAAAACTCCGACAGCTTCAGGTACCAAAGTCAAACGAACACAAAGAGTTAAAAATGGTCTAAATTCTTTCATCTTTAATTAAATCATCAGCGTTGCTGCTTTACCAGGTGTAACAATTAAGTTTAACATCCAGGTAGGGCTGCTCAATTAATCGAATTTTAATCTCGATTACGATCTGGGCTTTCAACGATCATTAAAAATGACTGAGCCGATTATTAGCCCCTCCCTCGTGCTTTACTCTCGCGCTGCTCCGTGTGGCAAATCGAGCGCACCTCTCTGCATTTCGAACACGTGTCACAACAATTAAGAGCAGCGGCCTCCGACCTTTTTTGCTCCACGGACCGGTTTATACCCGACAATATTTTCACGGGCCGGCCTTTAAGGTGTCGCGGATAAATACAACAAAATAAAACTAGTGCCGGTACCGAAAAAAAGAAAATTTATTCATAACACACGTGAAAAGACCCAGGAAAACCAAGTCAACGATAAAAACGATAACAAAATAACATGGAAAACCGATAAAAACCCTGAAAACTATACATTTCACACCTGAGCCTCAACTCTCGCGGCCCGGTACCAAACGACTCACCGACCGGGACCGGTCCGAGGCCCGGGGGTTGGGGACCGCTGATTAAGAGGACCCGAGGGAAGCTTGGAAAGCTAAACAGAAGTTATTTGGAGAGGAGAGTGACTGCTGTTGGTTGAAAAGAGGTAAAAAAAACTTCAGTGGTTTGGAAACATGGGTTCAGTCAGACGTGGATCAAGTAGACTGTGTGTAAACTTTGCTACGGTGTCATAGCTGCACCACAGAGCAACACTGCAAAGTTCACTAAACATAGATGTTTACATTTTTCATTTATTTTTTTATATTGCAAACATTTGCACTGTTATCAGTATTTGCACACTATTTAATATTATTTTTTGACAACCTTTAAAGTCATTATTCAACACATTGTTATTGTTAAATAAATATTGTCAAATAATCGAGATCTCAATTTCAATGAAAATAACCGTGATTATCATTTTTGCCATAATCGAGCAGCCCTACATCCAGGCATCCATGAAAACAGAATTTATTCAATTTAACGGAGTTAGAAGTTAACAGGAAGTTAGCTCGCTAGTTTCCACCTAAACATTTCATAGCATATTCTGACTGAGAGATTTTTGAAACTAATTCAAACGTACAGCTCTGCTATCACTTCCAACATAAATGAAGACTAAACAGCAGTGGCGTTTGCAGGGTTACTGAAGTTGGACTACCTGGTATATAATGTTGTGCTACATGACTGCTAGCGACACAGCTATGTTAGCATAACATTAGCACAGTGAAGCTGGAGGATGAATGCTAACTTTTTGGCTTTCGCCATATTTCAATAGTGCTTCATCTCTTTGTTATGACTGTCGCCCGCCATAATTGCAGATGATAATTGTTGTAGCTGCTGCGATGCTTTCGACCAAAACAGGCGCAGCTTGATGACATCATCAACATGCGGTATAGTCACAATCTCTATCGTTGGCCAAATTTATATCGTTTCTATCGTATATCGTTTCTATGGCCCACCCCTACTGTTGTTACTGTTGATCAGCTGAGATCAGCTGTGCTACAAACTGGAACTCTGCTGAACTGGATTTACTCGTTTGGTGAACTTCCAAGAACGAATGCTTCCTTGGCTGAAAGCAGTGAACATAATTTAAAAAACAGCTTTACTTGCACATAAATCTGTCAGTAAAGTGTGGATAATAAATTCTGGTGGTGTTATAGGTTCTCTTGGTCAGCTTGGTGTTGGTTTGGCTCCTGCATAAAACAGTTTGCTCTCATATTTGACACTGACAGGAACAAACAGTAAAAAACACGACAACCAAACTAAAAAAGAGAGACGAGTTAAAGCAGAAGATATTTTGTGTGTCAGAACATGTGATCCTCACCAAGAGAGAAAAGCTCTGATTATTGTTGCTGAACTGTGATGGTGAACAGTCTCCTCTGTTGATCCCAGTGTGACTGAAGTCCGTGTGATGAGTGAGGACTGAGCCTGTGTTGGTCGATCGTCTCTAAACAGGATGTGAAGCATCAGTTCAGTCGTATTAAAGCCCTGAATAAACAGTCCTTCTGGATCCACTGTCTGTGTTTGGCTCCTCATCTTCAAAGACTCAACACAAGATGTTGGTCACATCAACATAAAACACAGGATTTGCTGCAGATGTTGAAGTGTGTTCTCCATATGAGAGAAGCTGCTGATCGTGTTTGTATGTTAGCACCTGTAGGATCGATGAACAGCTCTGATTCAGTTCACTAACCAGGCTCAGGGGAATAACTGGGATATTTCCCCAACAGAGACGTCCTGCTGGGATCGTTTTCCTGCTCTACACTCTGGTGTTTCTGCTCAAAAAAACAACAAAATGAATTTCCATGAGCCTACAGATCGTGGACTTCTTTGAGAAACTTAAAGAAGACGCTTTTCTTTCCTTAGATTGAACTTAAACAAAGGATTTGAGGAGCAGAAAAGTTTTTAAAGAGAAATTAAACATATTAATAAATATTCTGTTTATTTTACGTTATTTAGGTGTTTAGGTTATTTTTCTGTAACACGTCTGCTCTCGAGTCGTTATCAACAGTGTATCAATGCATTCCTGTGGGTGGAGACAGAAACACACACCCAAAAAGAGCTCAGAGCAAGAATAAAAGAGGAGGAGACAGGATCAGAGTGGGACAGTGGAGCTTGTTGTTGGTGTCTCTGTGTGAAGAAACTGTAAGTTTGCTTTGTTTCCTCCTTTAACAGTTTGTTTGTTTCTGTGATGTTTGGACCTGATGTCCTCCATCACACCGACACTCTCTCTCCCCTCTGTTCCATATGTGACAGAGGGGAGAGAGTCTCTCACTCAGAGAACCAAGGTTACAATGTAACCACACGTTCAGCTCTTGTGTTTGAATCCTCATGATTATAGATTATTGATTGGCTGGAATCAAACAGTTTGAAGGACATTTATTCGTGTGGTAGTTTCAGCTGCTGCTCACAAATCTGATAACAGGAACAAGTTAGTTCCACGAGGAAGACGTTCGTCTGGGCGCGTTGGCCTCGTCGGTCATGTGACCGTGTTACCGTTTGGGCTCAAACTGATACGAGTGGTTTAGCAGGTGTGACAGGACGATGCTGCACAGCCTCATTGTTCAGGTGTGAGTCAGACTCTGAGTCTTTATACAGTCCTGTTTAACAACATGTTGTTCCTGTTGATGCGTCACAGAGATCAGCTGTGCTAAACTCTGCTGCATGCAGCTACTAGTTTCTCTAGTTTGGTGATGGAAACGTCGATGAGACTGTTTCCATCACCAAGCATCATGAGGAACACCTCTGAGTCTGATTCTGACTCTGTGCATAAAACCACAAATATCCCTTCATGTCTCTTCATCTGATTCTGTAATGTGAGAAACTTTGATGTCTGAATTTTGAATCATTAATCATTAAAGTCCAGACTCGTAATTCTTAGAGGTTGGACTCAGCAGACGCTCCATAACACAACATCATCACAGTCCTTCAGTTATGATTTCATATGATTGAGTTTTGAGTGTTACAGTGATGTGTTTTCATGTTGTTGCAGGTCTCTGAGTGTCTTTGAAACCTGTCAGTTAAAACGAAGATCTTTCACTTCATTTCCCTCACTGCGTTTCTAGACCTGATTTTCTGATTTACATGCGCTCACTTCCTGTGTTGTGACAAGTTAATTATCCTGAGTGCGCACTGGGCAGGGAGACTCCGCCTCCATTAAAACAAACTAGATGTGGAAGTAGTGACGTTTTAGTTTAGTGCAGACGTGAGAGATGAGTGTGGTTACATTACTGTTCATTTTCTGTTACAGCGTTTATTGTCCACACGTGTGATCAGACAGGATTATTTCAACAATCTCATGTTTATTTTATCCTCCTGTAACTTTATGAAGAGCTAAACTGTCAGCACTAGTTAGTCCTTATAAGAACTGTTTGTGAGCTAAGAATCAACAATGACAAAGACTGTGAGTGTCATGCAGTGACTCCTCAGAATTAGGCTGATTTTTAAGTTTTGTGTCAATCAAAGCTAGAAGCTGGTGTAGCGTTGAGCTTTATTGTTGATTAATTAAAAAAATATATGTAAAAGAAAAAAGGACTAGATGTGTTTTCTGTCTTTAGAAAAAGGTAAAATTGGTTATATTTTGTTGGGCTAATTCTGACCAATCGTGACAGTCCAGAACTTTTCCCTGCTGCTGTATCCTGTAACAATCAGTGTTGGGACTAACGTGTTCGTAAATAACGCGTTAGGTGTGATGATAACGCCAACTGATTTTAGTTTTATGATTCCTGGCTCCCATCTATGAGGTTTCTCATGTTTGTAAAAGTTACCTCATCATCCTCAGAGTCATCCTCCTCAACTGGCTGCTACTTTATGAAAACCATGTGTAACACCTGCACATGTGTTTGAAAAAACAAACGCTTTGATTTTGACACCCCAAGAAAATCTAGATCTGCACGTGTTCAGAGTAAGAGCAGAATAAACAGCAGCAGAAGCTGATTGATGAACAGCTGAATGACATATCAGCTGTAGCTGCAGCATCTGCACAGAGTTTGATTGGCTAACGCTGATTTGTTTGTTTTTTTAAACAGGACAGCAGAGAGAGAGAGGAGGAGATGAAGAGTGCAGCAGATTGATGAGACAGTGAAGAAGAGGTGAGCATCTGACAGAGCAGAGCCAGTTTAAAGGAGCCTCACAAGCTCACACATGACAGCTTCATCAACATGGAGCTCTGAGTGTTTATTAAAGGATCATTGGACGCTCTGACACAGCTGACTGCAGCCTTTAGCTGTGAGCACACAGTGTCTCCATGAGCCTACAGATCGTGGACTTCTTTGAGAAACTTAAAGAAGACGCTTTTCTTTCCTTAGATTGAACTTAAACAAAGGATTTGAGGAGCAGAAAAGTTTTTAAAGAGAAATTAAACATATTAATAAATATTCTGATTATTTTACGTTATTTAGGTGTTTAGGTTATTTTTCTGTTTTCTGTCACACGTCTGCTCTCGAGTCGTTATCAACAGTGTATCAATGCATTCCTGTGGGTGGAGACAGAAACACACACCCAAAAAGAGCTCAGAGCAAGAATAAAAGAGGAGGAGACAGGATCAGAGTGGGACAGTGGAGCTTGTTGTTGGTGTCTCTGTGTGAAGAAACTGTAAGTTTGCTTTGTTTCCTCCTTTAACAGTTTGTTTGTTTCTGTGATGTTTGGACCTGATGTCCTCCATCACACCGACACTCTCTCTCCCCTCTGTTCCATATGTGACAGAGGGGAGAGAGTCTCTCACTCAGAGAACCAAGGTTACAATGTAACCACACGTTCAGCTCTTGTGTTTGAATCCTCATGATTATAGATTATTGATTGGCTGGAATCAAACAGTTTGAAGAACATTTATTCGTGTGGTAGTTTCAGCTGCTGCTCACAAATCTGATAACAGGAACAAGTTAGTTCCACGAGGAAGACGTTCGTCTGGGCGCGTTGGCCTCGTCGGTCATGTGACCGTGTTACTGTTCGGGCTCAAACTGATACGAGTGGTTTAGCAGGTGTGACAGGACGATGCTGCACAGCCTCATTGTTCAGGTGTGAGTCAGACTCTGAGTCTTTATACAGTCCTGTTTAACAACATGTTGTTCCTGTTGATGTGTCACAGAGATCAGCTGTGCTAAACTCTGCTGCGTGCAGCTACTAGTTTCTCTAGTTTGGTGATGGAAACGTCGATGAGACTGTTTCCATCACCAAACATCACGAGGAACACCTCTGAGTCTGATTCTGACTCTGTGCATAAAACCACAAATATCCCTTCATGTCTGTTCATCTGATTCTGTAACGTGAGAAACTTTGATGTCTGAGTTTTGAATCATTAATCATTAAAGTCCAGACTCGTAATTCTTAGAGGTTGGACTCAGCAGACGCTCCATAACACAACATCATCACAGTCCTTCAGTTATGATTTCATATGATTGCAGTTTTGAGTGTTACAGTGATGTGTTTTCATGTTGTTGCAGGTCCTCTGAGTGTCAGTGAAACCTGTCAGTTAAAACGAAGATCTTTCACTTCATTTCCCTCAGTACGTTTCAAGACGCTAGTGTCATGGTTGCTAGGCAACCTGACACTTTCTGATTTACATGCGCTCACTTCCTGTGTTGTGACATGTTAATTATCCTGAGCGCACACTGGGCAGGGAGACTCCGCCTCCATTAAAACAAACTAGATGTGGAAGTAGTGACGTTTTAGTTTAGTGCAGACGTGAGAGATGAGTGTCGTTACATTACTGTTCATTTTCTGTTACAGCGTTTATTGTCCACACGTGTGATCAGACAGGATTATTTCAACAATCTCATGTTTATTTTATCCTCCTGTAACTTTATGAAGAGCTAAACTGTCAGCACTGGTTAGTCCTTATAAGAACTGTTTGTGAGCTAAGAATCAACAATGACAAAGACTGTGAGTGTCATGCAGTGAGTCCTCAGAATTAGGCTGATTTTTAAATTATGCAGGACTCTGTGTCAATCAAAGCTAGAAGCTGGTGTAGCGTTGAGCTTTATTGTTAATTTATTTAAACATATATATATATATATATATATATATATATATATATATATATATATATATATGATGCCCTACCCATGATCAGCCGAGAGGATGAGACAACGAACATCCAAGAATACATTGGGAAGATGGCCCCAACTGACAGCGTGCTCAGTTACCTCAGGCAGCAGAAACCCAAGAAAGAGGAAGGAGACGAGGAACCATCATGGAAGGACAGGCCCCTGCACGGTATGTACCACCGGCAGATAGAGGAGGGGGCTGATATCCAGAAATCCTACCAGTGGCTGGACAAAGCTGGACTGAAAGACAGCACAGAGGCACTAATCATGGCAGCACAAGAACAAGCTCTGAGCACAAGATCCATAGAGGCTGGGGTCTATCACACCAGGCAAGACCCCAGGTGCAGGCTGTGTAAAGATGCCCCAGAGACAATCCAGCACATAACAGCAGGGTGCAAGATGCTAGCAGGCAAGGCATACATGGAACGCCATAACCAAGTGGCCGGCATAGTGTACAGGAACATCTGTGCCGAGTATAACCTGGAAGTCCCGAGGTCAAAATGGGAGATGTCCCCAAGGGTGGTGGAGAATGACCGAGCTAAGATCCTGTGGGACTTCCAGATACAGACGGACAAAATGGTGGTGGCTAACCAACCGGACATAGTGGTGGTAGACAAACAGAAGAAGACGGCCGTAGTGATCGATGTAGCGGTTCCCAATGACAGCAATATCAGGAAGAAGGAACACGAGAAGCTGGAGAAATACCAAGGGCTCAGAGAAGAGCTTGAGAGGATGTGGAGGGTGAAGGTAACGGTGGTCCCCGTGGTAATCGGAGCACTAGGTGCGGTGACTCCCAAGCTAGGCGAGTGGCTCCAGCAGATCCCGGGAACAACATTGGAGATCTCTGTCCAGAAGAGCGCAGTCCTGGGAACAGCTAAGATACTGCGCAGGACCCTCAAGCTCCCAGGCCTCTGGTAGAGGACCCGAGCTTGAAGGATAAACCGCCCACAGGGGCGTGCTGGGTGGGGGGTTTTTTTTTCGGTTTTTTTTTCTTTTTTTCGTTTCATGGGACCGGTCCCATCCAACTACCGACCAATAACCTGCCTCAGCACCACATGGAAGCTAAGGCTAAGATGAACAGGCACATGGGTCAATACATGACACAGAAAGGGATTGGCAAGAATACCAGAGGCGCAAAACACCAGCTACTGGTAGACCGAGCAGTCAGCCGAGACTGCAGTACCAGACTGACCAACCTGTGCACTGCCTGGATTGATTACAAGAAGGCCTATGACTCAATGCCCCACACCTGGATCCTGGAATGCCTAGACCTATACAAGATCAACAGGACCCTAAGAGCCTTCATCAGGAACTCAATGGGGATGTGGCGTACAACACTAGAGGCCAACCTGAAGCCCATAGCACAAGTCACCATCAAGTGCGGGATCTACCAAGGAGATGCTCTGTCCCCACTGCTGTTCTGCATAGGCCTGAACCCCCTCAGTGAGATCATTAACAAGACTGGCTACGGATACCGACTACGGAACGGAGCAGTTGTCAGCCACCTCCTGTACATGGATGACATCAAGCTGTATGCCAAGAGTGAACGAGACATCGGTTCACTGATCCACACTACCAGGCTATACAGCAATGACATTGGAATGTCGTTCGGACTGGAGAAGTGTAGTCGAATGGTAACAAAGAGAGGGAAGCACCACAGTCCAGGATGAGACAACGAACATCCAAGAATACATCACGAAGATGGCCCCAACTGACAGCGTGCTCAGTGAGTACCTCAGGCAGCAGAAACCCAAGAAAGAGGAGGGAGGCGTTCACTTTACTGTCAAATACACTTAATAACTTTAAACAGCTGCAGTTATCAAGTGAAAACAGCAAAGATGTCAGGGCTGGGCTGAGCCCCAGTGTTTCTACATCCTAGTAATACCTCAGACAGTCACAACTCATCAAAGCTTCTCGTTATCATTAGGACACATTTAGTTCAATATCATTTCACATTTCTGTGTCATCATCCATCAAATGTTGACACATAGTGAGTTTGTCATTCTCTCAGCTGACACTGAGATGAAGCAGAAAGAAGCAGCTGATATTTGGACAGCACGCATGATGGAAAGAGAGGGAGAGTGTAACCCATGCTTATTTTATTGCCACTGATATTTTTATTTTATTATAAATGTTACTTTTTGTAGAGTGTTGAGTTTTCCCATGTTTCTGTCCTTAACTTGTTGAGCCCCAAAGTTCACGTATTCTGTGAAGAATTTCTTATTTAATTTTGTACAAATGGGATACAGAAACAAGTTGTTAGTAGAAATATGTGTTTATTTTACAAGTGAAGTGATTGCTCTGCACATTTATTTACAGGCTGAGCTTTATGTGCCACTATGAAATCTTATGTGAAATTTTATGTGAAATGCGCAAGTTTTCTGATGCCACTGGAGATGTTTGCAAAGGACGCTCTCAATCTGAAGGCCACCTGTAACAACACAAGGACTGTAGACATGCAGGAGCTGCACAAGCCAATAAGCAGTCAGCAGAACTCCCATCCTGATGCAGTGCACATTATAGCTGGGGACTTCAACCATGCTGACCACATATTTGAACAGCATATTAAATGTGCAACAAGGGGGGAAAAACACATTGGATAAAACCTACAGCAGACCAGCTGGCTGAGGTCTTCACTAGGATCTTCTACACTTCACTGTCCAAGTCCTGCATCCCTCCAGTCGGCCATAGTTGTCCCACTGCCAAAGCGCACCAACATTAGCAGCCTCAATGACTAGCGATCAGCTGCTCTAACCCCTGTTATAATGAAGTGCTTCATGCGATGTCTCATCATGTCCTGCCTGCCACCCTCACTCGCTCCAGTTTGCATACAGAGCTAACAGATCAACTGAAGATAAGCACCATGGCACACAAAAAGGCACTTCAGGGTTCAGCTGACCTGATAGGCTACCTCCCCTGGACGTTTTGGGGGGTAACAGCAACATCAACAATGTCCACATGCACTCATTCTTTTGCTTATACCTTTCTTGGACTTAAAAAAATCCACTTTAAGTTACTGTGTTGTGTTTAGTTGTGCGTAGTGCCGACGTGGGACAGTTTCGTTGTACTATTGAACTAGGTATGACTGTGCAATGAAGAATTATCGCTTATCTCTAGAGTATAAATTCTTTTTCTTATAGATTTCAGTAACTTTGAAGTTTTCAGTTTCATTTTTGTGTTTTATGTTTGCTTTTTTCAACTCTGGTCATCTGACAAAATAAACACAGTGACACTTATGACACTCATTACTGATTCAGTATCATTTGAGGTGTGATAGTTTTCCCATCACAGTAAAAAATAATTTCTTATAAATAATCGAGATGTAAAGATGTACCGTAATTGTCGGGCTATAAGCCGCTACTTTTTCCACAAGCTTTGAACCCTGCGGCTTTTAGTCAGGTGCGGCTTTTCTGTGGATTGTCCCTGATTTTTGTCATATCATAAGACAAATTGTTTTGTTTGATCCGCTGTTGTACGGCACTACGTTGCCTGGCAGAAGGGCATGTGATCAGACACACAGTATCGGGGTTCAAGAGTGGTATGTTGGTCACGTGTCCATCCGCCAGGCAACATAGTGCCATACAAGTAGCGCGAAAAACAAACTTCAAAGTAGCGCTACACGTTCAGCTGGAGTCGTGGATGATGAGCGGCGATAAACTTGCGAAAAGCAAGTTATGCTCAACTCCACCGGTGGAATCTGACAGCGTGGAAAAGTGTGAAAACATCAATGATCACCAACGGATTTCGAAGGGCTGGACTGCTGCATGATGGAGAGGAGGACACCGCCACGACCCTTCTGAGGGTGTTCGACTCTGACACTGACAACGAGGATTTCTTTGGTTTTGAAAGTGACAACGAAGGAAAGAAGCTGAGAGTGGATGACGAAGCCACCCTGAGCCTGTTCGTATCCGACACTGGAGGAGAGGACTTTGGTGGTTTTAGTGCAGGAAGAAGAGAAAGATGGTGAATGACTGACTTTTCTTCTTGTTAAAGCCGTGTTGCTGCACCTGAGCCTAAAAGGTAGTCTGAATCTATTTTTCTGGTGTGCTGCAGGTTATTGTTATGTACTACATTTGTTACTCATTTATGAAGCACAGTACATGTTTCCTACTTGTAATTACCGCTACTTGCACATATACCTAAAAAGTTATGCAAATATGTACCCATAACTTGTTTTTCAAAATATTAATAAAAGTTATGTCTCCAAACAGCCATCTCTTTCCTGACAATTCGCTTTGTGCATATTCTCTTACATATGATAAGTCAACATTGAAACACCTGCGGCTTTTAGTCAGGTGCGGCTAATGTATGTACAAAACAGGATTTTCCCCTGATTTTAGCTTGTGCGGCTAATATTCAGGTGCGCTTTGTAGTCCGGGAAATACGGTACTCTGCTAAAGAAGAAGATAGAACATGTGATGAGACTCACTTTCTGAGTCACGTTCTCATGGTTTACAGATCAAAGATGGAGAAGCCCTCACCAGTGCAGCTCCTGGAAATGTTGCAAAATTTGGGAGAAGAGGAGCTGAAGGTTTTCCACTTTTACCTGCAGCATGAACCTGGAGGTGACATCACCAAAATCTATAAGTGCCAGCTGGAGAACGCAGACAGACTGAAAACAGTAGAGGTGATGGTGCAGGTGTATTCAGACCGTGTGATGGAGGTAGCCCAGTCGATTTTAGGGAGAATGAATAAAGGTCAGTCAGAGGAAAAAGAAACACGAAACACTCCGTGTGATATGCAGACACCACATTGTCACAATTTATTGTATGAAATGTATTAAACTGAGACTTTCTAAATTTTTCTTTTCTTTTCAATGTATGAGTACAAATATTATTATTACATTATTTTGAAACTATAGAGGTTTTCATTATCAAAGAGACCAACTGGTGATTCAAGCTGCACTTTCTTCCAACAGGAAGTCCCTCAGCTCAGGAGGCTTCATCGCGTTTGTTAGAACCTTAACAAATATCTGCTTTTTTAATTCAGATGCTCTTCATGAGTGTCATCGTAAACTTAAGTCTAAGCTGAAGGAGAAGTTCCAGTGTGTGTTTGAGGGCATCGCTAAAGCAGGAAACCCAACCCTCCTGAATCAGATCTACACAGAGCTCTACATCACAGAGGGAGGGACTGCAGAGGTCAATGATGAACATGAGGTCAGACAGATTGAAACAGCATCCAGGAAACCAGACAGACCAGAAACAACCATCAGACAAGAAGACATCTTTAAAGCCTCACCTGGAAGAGATGAACCAATCAGAACAGTGCTGACAAAGGGAGTGGCTGGCATTGGGAAAACAGTCTTAACACAGAAATACAGCCTGGACTGGGCTGAAGACAAAGCCAACCAGGACATCCAGTTCATATTTCCATTCACTTTCAGAGAGCTGAATGTGCTGAAAGAGGAAAAGTTCAGCTTGGTGGGACTTGTTCATCACTTCTTTACTGAAACCAAAGAAGCAGGAATCTGCAGCTTTGAAGACTTCCAGGTTGTGTTCATCTTTGATGGTCTGGATGAGTGTCGACTTCCTCTGGACTTCCACAAAACTACAATCCTAACTGACCCTAGAAAGTCCACCTCAGTGGATGTGCTGCTGATAAACCTCATCAGGGGGAAACTGCTTCCCTCTGCTCGCCTCTGGATAACCACACGACCTGCAGCAGCCAATCAGATCCCCCCTAAATGTGTTGGCATGGTGACAGAGGTCAGAGGTACGAATTCATTTGTTTGTCTCTAAAAACATCAATAAGGCAGAAACAGATCTGAGCTGACCAATTAGAGCTCTGGTTGTTTCCATGTAGTAGCTCTGCTGTATGACTAAAGTCAGAGCTCCAATAAATGAAAGGTTGTTTGGTTTAATAATGTCTAACTTTACTTCGCCGCATGTAACAGCAAACAACATTAAAACAGAGGACAGAGGTTACAGAGCTTTAGATGAGATGTGAGGATGGATCTAGAAAAACATCTAACATGTTTGGACTCAGAAATAGTCATACATGACATGCTTTAAGGCCTTATGATACATTTAGACCTTCACTCTTCATGGTTTACATTTTAAACCAGAGCTTTTAGAAATGTATTCACATTTTATTAAGTAAAGTGATATGTCTCTAGCCTCAGCTCTGCAGTACGAGTAAAGTCTGAGCTCTAATGAATGAATATCTCTTTGGTTTAATATTTCTAACTTATTTCACTGGATCTAACAGCAGATACCTGATATTTATGCCCTGGACTTAACTTTTAATGTTTTTAATTAATTAATTACAATTACAATTTTTAATTAAGTTCATCAAATTAAAAGAGAAGCCAAAGTTTCAGAGCTTTAGGTAACGTTGGAGGACGAACTGGATTATGCAGATTTCTAAAAAATGTATTACAACATGAACTTTATCTTTATTTTTGTCTACAGACTTGACAAGATTTAAATTTTTTATTTACTTTTGAAAAAAAGATTTAAGTAGCCAATACTCTATTCTTCAATGTATCACTCCAAGATTACAGATCCTGCGTCCATTTTATATCAGCATAACACTTCAGGGTTTTATTTTTTAATAGTATTTGTTTCCAAAAATGGTCTCTACTTTTATTGTGGAAAAATACCTGCTGGAAGTCAATGGACCATTTTTCAAAAAACCTTAACAAATATCTGCTTTTTTAAATTCAGATGCTCTTCATAAGTGTCATCGTAAACTTAAGTCTAAGCTGAAGAAGAAGTTCCAGTGTGTGTTTGAGGGCATCGCTAAAGCAGGAAACCCAACCCTCCTGAATCAGATCTACACAGAGCTCTACATCACAGAGGGAGGGACTGCAGAGGTCAATGATGAACATGAGGTCAGACAGATTGAAACAGCATCCAGGAAACCAGACAGACCAGAAACAACCATCAGACAAGAAGACATCTTTAAAGCCTCACCTGGAAGAGACGAACCAATCAGAACAGTGCTGACAAAGGGAGTGGCTGGCATTGGGAAAACAGTCTTAACACAGAAATACAGCCTGGACTGGGCTGAAGACAAAGCCAACCAGGACATCCAGTTCATATTTCCATTCACTTTCAGAGAGCTGAATGTGCTGAAAGAGGAAAAGTTCAGCTTGGTGGGACTTGTTCATCACTTCTTTACTGAAACCAAAGAAGCAGGAATCTGCAGCTTTGAAGACTTCCAGGTTGTGTTCATCTTTGATGGTCTGGATGAGTGTCGACTTCCTCTGGACTTCCACAAAACTACAATCCTAACTGACCCTAGAAAGTCCACCTCAGTGGATGTGCTGCTGATAAACCTCATCAGGGGGAAACTGCTTCCCTCTGCTCGCCTCTGGATAACCACACGACCTGCAGCAGCCAATCAGATCCCTCCTGACTGTGTTGGCATGGTGACAGAGGTCAGAGGGTTCACTGACCCACAGAAGGAGGAGTACTTCAGGAAGAGGTTCAGAGATGAGGAGCAGGCCAGCAGGATCATCTCCCACATCAAGACATCACGAAGCCTCCACATCATGTGTCACATCCCAGTCTTCTGCTGGATCACTGCTACAGTTCTGGAGGATGTGCTGGAAACCAGAGAGGGAGGAGAGCTGCCCAAGACCCTGACTGAGATGTACATCCACTTCCTGGTGGTTCAGGCCATAGTGAAGAAGGTCAAGTATGATGGAGGAGCTGAGACAGATCCACACTGGAGTCCAGAGAGCAGGAAGATGATGGAGTCTCTGGGAAAACTGGCTTTTGATCAGCTGCAGAAAGGAAACCTGATCTTCTATGAATCAGACCTGACAGAGTGTGGCATCGATATCAGAGAAGCCTCAGTGTACTCAGGAGTGTTCACACAGATCTTTAAAGAGGAGAGCGGACTGTACCAGGACAAGGTGTTCTGCTTCATCCATCTGAGTGTTCAGGAGTTTCTGGCTGCTCTTCGTGTCCATCTGACCTTCATCAACTCTGGACTCAATCTGATGAAAAAACAACAAGCAAAATTATGGTCTAAATTATTTAAAAATAAAAAGAGTTTAAAATCTCTCCACCAGAGTGCTGTGAACAAGGCCTTGCAGAGTCCAAATGGACACCTGGACTTGTTCCTCCGCTTCCTCCTGGGTCTTTCACTGCAGACCAATCAGACTCTCTTACGAGGTCTGCTGACACAGACAGGAAGAAGTTCACAGACCAATCAGGAAACAGTCCAGTACATCAAGGAGAAGCTCAGTGAGAATCTGTCTGCAGAGAAAAGCATCAATCTGTTCCACTGTCTGAATGAACTGAATGATCGTTCTCTAGTGGAGAAGATCCAACAGTCCCTGAGATCAGGAAGTCTCTCCACAGATAAACTGTCTCCTGCTCAGTGGTCAGCTCTGGTCTTCATCTTACTGTCATCAGAAGAAGATCTGGATGTGTTTGACCTGAAGAAATACTCTGCTTCAGAGAAGGCTCTTCTGAGGCTGCTGCCAGTGGTCAAAGCCTCCAACAAAGCTCTGTAAGTACATATGTGATCATAGCTTTAGCTTTTAAATGTTTATTCTAGTTAACACAGATCAGGTGGAACAACTCAAATAACATATCAAAAATATTAAGTGGTCATCGGTACTCAGTTTGTTCAATACTGAATACAATGGAGCACAAATTGTCCACGTTTCTGAAATATTTCTGGGTGTAACTGTCACCAAAGTGCAATTTAGACCTGGCCTGTGGTTGTTATCTAAGTGATAATCATCAATTCTACTAAAACAAATACAAAATAAAGAAGTTTGACACATTCTGTTGATATCAAAAGCACACTGAACAATTCAGTGTTGTTTTACTGCTGTTCTCTCTTCACTTCTTCTCCTCTGATTCTCTCCACATGTTGCTCTGCATCAGTGCTCAGTTTCCTGACAAAACAAGATGAAATATTGCTAAATATAATAGTATCTCATTACGCTTCAACATAAGTGTTTTATTTTTGTAATTGTTTATCTGTTATTTTTCAGACTGAGTCACTGTGACCTGTCAGAGAGAAGCTGTGAAGCTCTGGCCTCAGGTCTCAGCTCTCAGACCTCTAATCTGAGACAGCTGGACCTGAGTAACATCAACCTGAAGGATTCAGGCGTGAAGCTTCTGTCTGAAGGACTGAAGAGTCCACACTGTACACTGGAAACTCTCAGGTGAGATCAAGCATTTTTCTTTCATCAACTGACAGAATTAGCAGATTAATAATAAGGCAGTCCTCTAATAAGAGGAGAAGTGGAGGTGTTTTGAAGGGCAACGTACTCTTATGTTAACAAGACAGGAAGTAGTTCCTGGGAACTGCTTCCTTTGTTATTGTCTAAGTAGAAACATGATGGTGAAACAGTGATGAGTTTGCAGAGGTGGATCCACAGCACACAACACAACAATGCTGTTGCGAGCTGAAAGCAGACTTCTCACAGATTCTGAGGCTGCAGGTTTCATCACTGTCCAACCAAAATTCACTGAACCAGCAGTAAATGAACGTCCAAAACGACGCTTCATGTTTAAAAAACAGATGATCAGGGGGATTTGTGTTTACATCTTTTTTGTGTGATCTGTTCACCTGCTGTTTCAGCTGTTTGGTGGTTGTTGAGATGGTTTTGTGAACTTTTAGCTGAGATTCTGACGTTTCTGTAGATACCACACATGTCTAATTACTTTGTACAGCATGAATGGCCATAACGAGGTTTTTAACAGTAAGAAAAGTTGTAAAACTTCAGAAAATATAGTTAAAAGTCCAAAACCTTCTACGTCTGGTGGCTTGTGGTAAGGAGCAGATCAAACGAGTAAAGAATTACATTATAATTATAAATGGCTTCAACAGCACATTCAGGTCTGTGAGACTCATTCAGACACTGAGCCGTGGCTCTGTGCTACATGCACATATTTCTGCATCTCTGCCATTCAGACACACTTTATATATAGTTTATTTTATGTAGTATTCAATACTGAACTGTACGTTTAGTCTTTTTAAAGGCAGCAAGTTTTATTCAGTGTTTTCATAAAAGCCTTATTTCTATCCATTTACTGCTATTAGGAAGAACACGTGAGGCTTAAGACCTGGACCAGTTTGAAACCTTTTGTCCTCCACAATGGAAAATGGGTGGAAATAAAAATGGGTCTCACTTTAGCCAGCTCCTAATTTTATCAGTTCTACTCTCAGCGTCTCCTGTATATCTCCTGTATAAATGTTGCACTCAGCTTTGTGGTCTCCAATATCACTGAAATGCAGCCAGATGCTGCTCATTTTGCCTTTTCACTCTTTCCTGACACGCTTGCATTTCAGTACAGCTCCCATTTCTCTGTGTACTGGTCTCTACCACTACCCTTGCTGTCTATGGGACATGTCCTCTTTCACATAATGGTATGATCCCAGTCTGTCTCTTAAAGTGTTTGGCCACATGGTTTGCTCATCAGAATAAAACCTCAGCCGTGCTCACATTGATTATCAGCAAGCCTGAAAATTCATCAATATTTGACATATGAAATTATCTCATGGGCTGGATTTGGCCCACGGGCCATATGTTTGACACCCCTGGTTTACACAGTTTGGTATTCAATGTACAAGTGAGCTAGCTCTCAGCTAACTAGCAGACAAGCTAACTGCTGGGACTGCGTCTTTCTAACAAGAGCGTCAGACACTCAGACTGGTTTCCTTTGTGGATGATGATGTGTTCTCACACTGATCCTTCATGCTGATGCTGCCATCCACCCACTGCTCCTGGATTCATCATCTCCATCAGCCCTCACAATACTCCACCTTCTTCAGCTTCATGTTCAGCAGCCTGGATGGACAGTAATTCTTTCCATGGGTTATGGTGGGACATTGAGAGCTGAAGTCAAACAGCAGTGAGAATGAAAGACTGATTCATTTCTATTTAGTCTTGTGATGTGCAGCTTTGTTCAGAGCATTAAGGCCCAGCAAAGATTACTGAGGTCATAGAGTCCTGATGAAACCTGTGTGCTTATAGAAACTGAGACCAGATGAACCAGAATAGAAGGACATTAAAATGAAGTGTCAGCTACACAAAGGCAAAGCTATTCAGTTGTTGCTGTGAGTTATTTAAATGGAGGATGGAGTCAGACTTTAAGCTGCTGGACTCAGTCACTATATCCTGTTGTCCTCATAGAACCTGGACACACAGACTCACCTGTGACACAGTGACACACAGTGTGGGCTACACACACATTAGAAAGTGGATCAGTCACACTTGTGCAATCATTTGTTGTGCTGGGAAACCATGAACACTTTGAATCACATTAATGGCTTTGTTACAGCAACATTCAATCATGAGTTCAAAAGTAGTGCATTGTGTACTTATTTTAATAGTACTGCAGTATGAGAAGTGCAACATTCAGTGTGCAGAAACAGATCAGGTGCTTTCTAACAGCAGTGTTCCCTTTAACACAGCAGCAGTTCAAATATTTCTGTCAGTCTGAGCTGAAACATGAATCTAATCAAATATCAAATCAAAGTTCTTTGCCTCTGCCAGGACGTTAACATTTGATCTAGTTTTTTACAAAGTTCCCTCAGCGTCCAGAGCCACCAACATACCTTTGATCAACAGCAAGTGAACATTTATAAATGTGTGTTTGCAGAACAGGAAGCAGCAGAACTATTGTTCTGTTATCAGGCAGCAGCACAAACGCTCATCAGCTCATTTACTGTGCAGGACTTTGAGTGTGTGAAGTGTGTGTTTGTGCTGGATTTCCTTTGGAGAATCTCAGTCAGAAACCAGACAAAGAAAAACTCTTTCAACAGTCCAGGTTGAGTTGACAACATGAACTGCATTTATCTTCCTCTGACTGACATGTTCTTCCTCCTCTGCACCGAGCCAGCTGCTAGGACTCACAAGCTCATTGACATTTTCTGATGATAAAGAAACTCTCTTCTTCTGCACAATATGAGCAGCAACAGAGAAGAAGCTTTCACAGGTACAGATGTTGCAGCTGTGGCCAAGTACATGTGCTGCATGTTGGAGCAGCACTCTGATGGACAGGCCTCTGTACTGATGGTGGGCTCTGCTCTGTATCCACCACACTGTTCTCAGCTGAGTCTTCCTCCTGTTCACAATCACACTCTGATCAAGCATGTTCACGTTGTAACGCCGTGGCTTTCGTAGTCTCTCCTTTTTCTACAGCTCATGTGTTCTTCTTGTGATGCTGCGTCTTGAGGCTCATACATGCCGTCATTTGTTGATCCTAAGAACGTTCCTCAGACCGACTTCTTCAACAACAGATAACTTTAGTTGTATCAACACTGCCTCCTGGAACAGTTTAAAATGAACATGTCAAAGATCTGTACCTGTCTCCATGTTTCTGTCCCCGCCCCTTTCTTTCTGTCCTGGGTCATGTGAGCGCTGCAGTAGTATTAGGCCCACCCTCAATGCTCCCATTGGCTGAGACGCATAATGACGCCCATTTCAAGCCAGCACTGATCAACATCCCTCCTGTGACCCATGGCTTTTATATTCAGAGCCAGTGAGCACTTTCACAATAATCATGATTTTAAAAACTGTGATTAAAATAATTGCTGATGTTAATCAGTTAATGAGTTAACGAGATTATAACAGGTTAAGTTGCTCTAATAATTAGACTTTGGTGACAAACTGATGTGATCTCCATGTTTCCTTTGTTGGACTGTGGGCGAGTGTCAGAACTGAATGTACTGAGTAACATGTAGAGTTTAAACATGTGTCAGTTCCAGTTTTAGAGCTCTAAAGTGCAGCTATCATGTTAGGAATATGTTAGGAATAGACAGGAACACTGAGCACACTGAGGTCAAATCTTTATTTTACCACTCGCTGCATTCTTGATGTTCATGAATTCAGCAGGTTCATGATTGTCTGCAGCATTAATCTCATATTTCCATTAAAGTGTTGAATTTGACTGTTTGATGTTCTTTATGATCTCTGGCACCAGTTCATCTGTAGGCTGAGCTCAGTCCATCCAGTTAGTGAAATGATGTTTAAAGGTCTCCTTGTTCTGTGAGCGTGCACAGATCCTGAAGCAGAAAGCCTGGGTTACAGAGAAATGATCATCACTGTGATGATGCTCATCATCTCTGACTGGGATTTGAGGTTTTGTCAAAGCAGCAAAGAAAGCCTGGCTATGTTGGACTGGGTGTGGCAGCAGCTCCCAGTTTGAGTTCAGGAGACAGACACCCTCTCTACTTTGAAGATCAGCTTCAAACTTTCCTTTTTGATAAAGCTTATAGTTCGAGCTGGATCAGGTGACCCTGAACCATCCCTTAGTTATGCTGCTATAGGCTCGGGCTGTTGGTGGACTTCCCATGATGCTCTGCTTTCTTCTCCCCTCTTTTCACTCCTGATGCTTTTATATGTCACTACTGCGTGTCCTTAACTTTTGTCTCTCTGTTTTGTTCTTGTCTCTCTGAGCTCATCTCTTCTCTTTCCCCTCACCCTGCAACCAGTCATGGTAGATGCTCCTCCTGGAGCCTGTTTTCACTGGGAGGATCTTTGTGTCAAAGGGAGATCTTCTTCCCACCATCACCAAGTGCTGCTCACAGTGGAGGCGGTTACCTTACACTGTTAAACAGCTTCAGATGACTGTTGTTGTCTGTTGGGTATTGTCACTTATAAATAAAGTTACATTGAATGGATGTATGGATGGATAGATGTTATTGTGACAAAGAGAAAACAACTGTTGACAGATTGATTATTGTTTTGTGTGTCTGCAGTCTGTCAGGCTGTCTGATCACAGAGGAAGGCTGTACTTCTCTGGCCTCAGCTCTGACCTCCAACCCCTCCCATCTGAGAGAGCTGGACCTGAGCTACAATCATCCAGGTGATTCAGGAATTAAGCTGCTGTCGGCTGGACTGAAGGATCCAGGCTGGAGACTGGACACTCTCAGGTATGGAGAGAAAATCTGATAGAGGAGGAAGAGCTGGAAACATTTCCCGTGTCTTTCACTCACTTCCTGTTTGTTTCCTGCAGATGAGACATGAACAATCACACATGCAGGAATATTTTCAGGGACAGACACACTAGTCTAGCTGGATAGTTCATGGATATTTATGTAGGGGTCTCCAAGGAGTCTGTTTGCAGGAACATTTAGGTCACAGGTGTACCTGATATAGATACCAGTGTACCTAATAAAGTGTCAGCTAACATTTGGAAATGGAAGCTTAAATAATGACAAACTGTACATTCACAGCTGAATTCACAATAAATTTGTTCTCAAGTGCACATTTTTCTGTTATTGTTCTCAAACAACAGAATGAGAATGAAATATTGATTCTAACAGGGCCCATAAACAGCATTAGCTTAGTAGCATTAGCTTATCAGAGTTTCCATCATGGTCACACAAATCCTTAGCAGAGAAAAGTGGCCTACTTAGCAATAGCTGCTCAAGTTGTATAAAGAAAGGGAAAACAGTATTAGCATTAGCACATAATGCTAATTCACGTCGAGTGTTTCTCGATAGCTCTTTCTCATTTGAGAAACAAATAAATTCTGTTATTAAAACCAGCTGTAAGGTTTATATTGTTGATTGTCATTTATGCTTAGAAATATTTACTCATATATGCTTAGAGTTGTATAATCGATTGGATGATGATAGAGGTTTGATCCTTAGTAGTCTGTAAAGACTCTGTGTGCCTTCCAGAGTGCTCTGGCATGCACACACCACTTGGGGCCATGAGAGAGGTCGTACCCTCTCTTACTGATTTATGGTGTAGGACAGGGGTCTCAAACTCAATTTAGCTGGGGGCCGCTGCAGGCAGAGTCTGGGTGAGGCTGGGCCGCATTAGGTTTTCTACAAGAAAGGCATGGTTAAAAAATTCCAATCTTCTCAAATCTCTTTATTTTTATTTTTTAACACAAAATATGAAAAATGAATAAACAAATTAAGAATTAATAAGAAAATAAATCAATCTGTAAAACATAAATAAAATAATAATAAGATATTTTTAGTCAGTGAACTTGTGTTTTTCTTTCAGTCTTCTATATCTGCTGTGTTTAGATTGAAATGTCTGTATTAACAGTTCTATAACCTTCTTCTGAACATGAATGGAACACTGTAGAAAATGAACTGTTCTTCTGAACATGGCTTCTCTTGCCTACTCCTTGCTGCTAGAGACCTGGCAGCGTTTCCTCTCGCATAGCCGAGCCAGATTTGGCCTGAGGGAGGAAGCAGTTGCGACCCTCAGTATGTCTTGAAGATGATCATCCGTAAGTCTGGACCTGTACTTGGACTTATTGAAGTTCAAAGTGGAGAAGAGCTTTTGGCACAAGTATGTGCTACCAAAAAGGCACATGGTCCGCTTGAACATTCGGGAAAGCCGAGGGAAACTAGGGCTCAAGTCTCTCAAAGATTGTCCAAGCTTGTCTGCTTTTCCACTCACCTCCCTGAACTTTGCTTTGAGTTCAGAGTTGCACTGCAGCTCAATGAGCTCCATGTGAAGCACAGAAGGGGCATCTTGCACATCAAAGGAGAAGGGGTCTGCAAAAATGTGAAAGGTGGCTCTGTGTGTCTTGAAGTCAGCAAATCTGTGATCAAATTCCTCCTGTAGCCTCAAAATGACATCAACATACTCGTCAGCACTGAATGGTGTGCCTGCATCCACGAGTGCCTTGCATGCTGGGAAATGGCAAAGGTTTGTCTGAGAGAGCTGAGCTTTCCAGAGCGCCAGTTTTGTGGAGAATGCTCTCACGTTGTCATAGGCAGCACTGACAAGTTGCCCCTGGCCTTGTAACGTCTTGTTCAGTACATTAAGCTCATGTGTCATATCAACAAGAAAAGCTGAGTCCATGAGCCATTTGGGATCAGTTAGCACAGGAACACTAACTCCATCCTTCTCCATGAAGGCTTCACTTCTGCTCTCAACTCAAAAAGTCTCTTTAATACATTTCCCCTGCTGAGCCAACGTACCTCAGTGAAGTCGAGCACATCCCCATATTCTGACTCCATTTCCTCTAAAAAAGCTCAGAACCTTCGGTGCTTTAAGCCCCTGGATCTGATTTGGTTGATGCATTTCACAACAATAGACATCACATTGTCAAACTTCAGGCATTTGCTGCAAAGGACCTGCTGATGGATGATGCAGTGCAGAGCAATGGCCTCCTCCACGCCTTCCTCTTCCAGTTTGTTTTGTGCCACCAGTCCATGTTTCCTCCCTGTCATTGATGGCGCTCCATCTGTTGTTATTCCAACAAACCTCTTCCATGGCAAACCAACATTCTCAATGGCATCACACAGCTTGTAAATATCTGCTGAGCGGTGGTCTGGCCATGCATTGGAATTACTGTGAGCAGCTCCTCCATCACTTCAAAACTGTCATCAACACCACGGACATACATTGGGAGCTGGGCAGTGTCGGTGATGTCTGTGGTCTCATCAAGAGCGACTGAGTATACACTGAAACATTTGGCTTTCTCACACAGTTGGTCATAAATGTCACTTGACAGGTCAGAAATGCGATCTGCTGCGGTGTTGGCAGAAAGGCTGATGTTGCTAAACTGACCTTTCTTTCCCGGACAGACTATATTTGCAGCCTGCAATATGCACTTTTAGACAAATGCACCTTCTGTGAATGGCTTCCCTGCTTTAGCAATCATCTCACTAACCACGTGGCTCCGACTGCTGCATTATTCTCTTTGGTTGCTTTCTTGGAGAAATCTTGCTGCCTCAGTAGATCTGTTTTAAGACTGGCAACCCGGTTCGCTCTCTCGTCTCCCTGGTATTTTGCATCCAGCTCAGCATGTCTAGTTGTGTAATGACG